>NW_006297584.1:106992-122100 GCF_000327345.1 Myotis davidii
GGTGTGCAGGAGGCAGCTGATCGATGTTTCTAACTCTCTATCTCTCTCCCTTCCTCTCTGTAAAAATAAAATAAAATAAAATTTAAAAAAAAGAAAAGAAAAAATAAACTGATGATCAAAAATAGACCCAGAGTCATAGAAGCATGAACAGACTGTTGAACCTCAGAGGGAAGCTAGGAGAGGGTGGGGGCGAAGAGATCAACCAAAGAACTTGTATGCATATATGCATAACCACTGGACACAGGCAAAAGGGTGATGATGGCCTAGTGGCAGGGAGGGAGAAGGACATAAATGGGCTGGAAGAGGTTAATGGGGGAAAAGGAGAACCTATGTAATACTGTCAACAATAAAGATTAAAAGAAAAAATATTTAAGAATAAATAATAATATTAAATGTAAAGTGTAATTAAAAAAAACTTTTAAATAAAAATGTAAAAAACATTTTAAAAATATATCCTCAGGTGAGGATTAACAAAAATTAATTAATTAATTAAACATAAGCCATGGCTCTTTTTTTCTATAACAATATAATATTTGTGAATTTATAGTCAGCATAATAGTAAGAGGTAAGATTTAGTGTACATTTACCAAGTGCAAGACATAATGCTAGGTGCATTGCATATATTAACTCATTTAATCCTCACAATAATCCTAAGAGGGAAGAACTATTAGTTGGTCTGAGCTTATGCAGTGCCTCACAGTTCAAAAGGGGATAGACATAAAACATGACAGAAAAACAAAGCAAAGGGGCCATGCTCTGCAAATAGGAACAGTGAAATGAAGTACAGAAGGCAGAGTCTGCACTCTATGTTGAGTGTTTCCTTCCACGACCCGAGTGGAATAGGGTTCGGTATCTGAAAGAGGAGCCACACAACAAATGAGAGAAAAAGACACGAGATAATTGTGCAATATTGGGGGACCAGGCGGCAAGTCCCTAAGGACTTCCTTTCTGTGCTCAGGCCTCACCAAGCTTTTATTGATCTGGAGTAGCCCTTAGCATAGCCCTTAGGCAGGTGACCCCCTGCAACAGGCAGACTAGCCCATCAGCAAGGATTTACATAATAATAAATGGGGGAGTAGTTTCAGCTACCACTGTCTGGACAAACAGAGGTGGCGCCTAGCTCTGAGCTTTACTAGGGCTTCAAAGGCACCTAGCCTTTGGGGGGGTTCTCTGTCTAAGCTTATCAGATAGTGAAGGCAATAAACAGTTTCCCACACTCTATAGTGCTGCCATATCAGTTGTTGGTGTCTTCATGATGTACTTTCAGATTACTCTCCAAATTAAGCCATCTTTATATAGAGAGAGAGATTTCAGAGAGAAAGGGAGAGGGAGAGAGAGAGATAGAAACATTGATGATGAGAATGAATCATTGATCAGCTGCCTTTGTACGCCCCCTACTAGGAATTGAGCCTGCAACCTGGTCATGTGCCCTGACCTGGAATAGAACTGTAACTTCCTGGTTTATAGGTTGATGCTCAGACACTGAGCCACACCAGCCAGGTCATCTTTAAAAATAAAAAGCTTTATTGAGATGTAATTCACATATGCAATCCACCCACTTGAAGGATGCAATTCAATGTTTATTATTAGTATGTTCACAGAGATGTGCAACAACACAACAAATTTTAGATCATTTTCATCACCCCTAAAGTAAACCACATGCCCATTAGCAGTCACTACTCATTTCCACAAACTCCACTGATCCTATGCAACTGCTAATCTACTGTCTCTGTGGATTTGTCTATTTTGCCCACTTTACATTTTATAAAAATGGAATCACATAATACATGGTCCTTCATGACTGGCTTTACCTCAGCATGCTTTCAAAGTTCATCCACATTGTAGCATGCTTCATATCTCTTTTTTTAATTGATTTTTTAGAGAGAGAGGGAGGGAGGGAAGGAGGGAGGGAGGGAGGGAAGGAGGGAGATGTCAATTTTTTGTTTTACTTTTTTTTTCAAATAGGTTTTGAGGAAGGAAGAGGGAGAGAGAGAGAGGGAAACATCAATGATGAGAGAAATCAGCTGCCCCCTGTATGCCCCCTACTGGGGAGCAAGCCAAAAACCTGGGCATGTGCCCTGACTAGAAATCAAACCCATGGCCTCTTGATTCCTGGGTTGATGCTCAACCGCTGAGCCACACAAACTGGACATGTTGTTCCACTTATTTATGCATTCATTGGTTGCTTCTTGTATGTGCCCTGACCAGAGATTGAACTCACAACCTTGGCATATTGGAATGATGTTGTAACCAACTGAGCTACCTGGCCAGGGCTGCTTTACTCCTTATTTCCAAATAACATTTCATTGTATAAATATATCACATTTTATTTATCCATTTATCAGGTTATAAACATTTGGGTTAGATTCACTTTTTTACTATTGTGAACAATGCTGATATGGACATTCATGCACAAGTTTTTGTGTGGATATATGTTTTCATTTCTCTTGGTCATAATCCTAGGATGGAATTGCTGGTTCATAGGTGACTCCATGCTTAAATATCAAGAACCTGCCTGACTGTTTTCCAAAGTGGCTGCACCATTTTACATTCTCACAAGCAGTACCTGAGACTTCTAATTTCTCCACATTCTTCCCAAAACACATGTCTCAGTGAGCGTGAAGCAGCATCTCCTGTGGTTTTGTTTTGTTTGTATCTGATAGCTAACTATGTTGAAAGTAGAAAACCACTGCTTTTTGGTAATACAGTAGCCACACAAGCCAAATTAAGACAATTTAGTCTTACTTTTATTAACAGTCTAAACATATCAGATAAAATATGAGAAACAATCAGAAGAGATGGAGTTGAAGGTTCTGAAAACAGCAAGTCATTATCAAAGCTCCTGTTCTTGGTGCTGGGAAAAGAGTGAACAAACACACAGAGACAATCTCTGCTCTCATGGAGCTTAATATTCTGTTAGGGGACATGACTAAGCAACTATTTACATAATGAAATAATTACAGTCATGAAATGCTCCGTGAGAGAGAAATAGGGGAAGGTCTGAGACATAACAGAGGGTCCTGATGATGTAAGGGCTCATGGAAGGCCTTAAAAGTTGGAGTGGAGATTGGTAGGATGAGTTCACTGTCAGAACAGGGTGGGGTTGGTGGCAGGAGAAGGCCTGAGCTGGTGGGATTTATAGGGAGGGGTTGCTGAACAGGTGTGAGGGACTGAAATTGTGGGTATGGCTGCAGTATAGACACCAAGGAAAGGAGGCTGGAGACACAGCCAGATCATACAAGGTTTACAACTTGTGTCCAGACTTTTCCCTAAGAACAGTAAGAAACCATTGTTTAAAGGGTTTTAAGTACAGAGAGGTGGGTACTAGGGTTGTAGTGGCATTTTTAAATGGTCACTTTGGCTGAAATTAGAAGAATGCAATGTGCAGAGTGCCATTTGAAACAAGAGGGAATGTAAGCAGACCCTTCAGGAAGTGATTTTAACTAATCCAGGCCAGAGATAAAGTTAACTTAATTCTAGGATTTGGAGAAATTTTGAAGAAACTTAGTAGATGATTAGATTTGGGGGGCTAGGAAATGGAAGATGTCAAGATAACAGTGCCATAGACTTGATAATGGGAAACCCCGGGAAAGAGCAGGCTGGGACAGGGAAAACCATACCTCATTCCTGAGAAGTTAAATTTAGGTGTGCAGGAAACACTGGGTGGAGAGGTGAAGTGGGCAGTTTGATATGTAAGTTTGGAACTCAGAGGAATATTCCAAGCTAGAGATACACATGTAGGCTGCTCAGGGTACAGATGGTAAATGTGACCCTGGTAGAAATTAGCCAATTAATGGGAAAGGTATGGAATTAGGAGAGAGGGAAGCCCAGGGAGGAGGCATGAGCCACTACAATATTCGAAGGTCACATAGAAGAGAATTGGCCAGCAAACGAAGCTGAGGAGTGATTAAAGGAGTAAGATTAGAACTGGGAAGTTATTCAGGAGCTAAGAGAATTTAGGAGCGAATGAGCAATGTGATTGGAAACTCCCAAGAGGTATACAACATGATGACCACTGCCACAACCTTTTGCAGTGAGGGTTCAGGATCTGAAGAAAGGGCTACGCACAAATGAAAACACTAGACTAGAAATATGAATTTAGAAGGCATAGGGGGCCATGTGGAAACCTCTCTATAGTGGAGAAGCTCTCTGAAACCCTGGTCCTGTCAGCTTTTATTCAGTTTTTGATACATATCTTGCCCTCAGGCAAACAGGTAGCAGACAGACTATCTCAAAGGTCAGTAAAGATTTACTTTGAGGCTATTAGGTCAGGAAATTGCTTCAAGCCATCACTATCTCAACACAGCCCTGCTAAGTCCAAGGTCCATCAGCCTTCTACGTTCCTTGGAGCACTCTTATGACAGTATTAGGAAATCGGGTGGCTTCCTGCAGGCCACTGGGTTTAACAGCAGAGGGGCAAAATCAGCAACCTTAGTGAGGGTTTCATTACAGGCCTCCCAAGGTGTGCCACTTCCATATGTGAATTATTTTTCACTGAAGGCACTCAAGACCCTGTGCGCTCATGAGAAACTCTTACTTCTCCCTTAAAGAATTTAAATTTGGGGCCTTTCCCATGATAAGAGCTATTACCAGAGAAAATGTTTTCTAACCTATGTGTAGGGCAGGGACATTACTGAATTACTGAACATCTGCTCTTCTTATCATCCCATCTGAAGCCCCAAGGCCCTGTACCTCATCCTTAGCTCAGAATGTTTACCACATTTTAACTTGCTGTCTTTAACCTCTCATGTATGTGGGGTTCCCATACATTTGCATGCAATTAAGTTGGATTATTTTCTCTTGCTAACCTGTTTTATGTCCATTTGATTATAAGGCCACCTGGAAGAATCTAGACAGGTGGAAAATGTTTCTTCCTCCCCCACAGGAGCAAGAACTAATATGGCTGAGTGGAAGGGGCTGAATTCAGGATACAGTGAGGTGAGGAGTGTGTGGGAAGGGAGGAAATTGAGATGATATAAGTAGACAACTCTTTCAAGAACTATGGAGGTAAAGGGCAGGAAGGTGGAAGGGAGAAGTAGCTGGAAGAAGAAGTGTGGTCAAGGGAAGCAGTTGGGTGTAAGATAGCAAGATGAGGTATATTTAACACTACTGGTGGAGACAAGAGAATGAAGATACAGAGGCAACAAATCTGAAAGACAGAGAGCTTGGCTTCTGCGGCCAGACCACTTGGGTTCAATTCTCACTTCTCCTTCTGCCACCTATGTGGTTTGGGGTGGGGTATTTGGCCTCTATATGCCTCAGTTTCTTCATCTGTAAAATGGGAAAAAAAATGGAACACTGTTGGGAGAGTTAAATAAGATAATGTATGGAAAAGGCTGAGGTTTGTATAGAGACATTTTACCAATGCAGGATTCCTAAGCCACACTGACCATCTTCACTCCTCACCTGAGCTCTGCCCTTACAAACTGCTCCCTTTTAATTCATGACTCAAATGAGGTATTGGTTATGGCCAACTCTTTCGACTATTAAAATATTAAAGAAATGGTAGTGGAGTAAGTGGAAGCTACACTGACATGCTCCCAGAACCAAACCTAAATTTAGAAAAACCAACCTGAATAATCAATTGAGGACTACATGGAGAGAACTCTGATAACCAAGGATGGAAAGTAGAGAGACCCCATAGAGACTGGTAGGAAGTGCAGTGGTACAAAAGGGCTGGCTGGTCTCCCACAGATAGCAGCTGAGGTTCTAGTGGGATATCTCAGCTGTGAGGGGTTCCCACTGAGAACTCTGGGGTCTAAACCCCAAGCTGGACTCCCCACCTCAGAGCACCAGAACTGAGAAAAGTGCCCACATAACATCTGGCTCTGAAAAGCAGCAGTGTTTCTGTCTGCCAGGGAGAGATGGCTGGTAATGTAGGCACCTCCTAAAGGGCCAATGACCAAAATTGTGTGTACAACCATTCACCTTGTGCTCCAGCAGAGGGTGGGAAGAGTAGATTGGAGTTGTGTGAGCAGAAGCCAGGGTTGGGGGTCAGGGGTTAGAGCTCGAAAGGCAGACACGTCAGTTTCTTGTGCTGAGCCATTCCCTCATATTGCAGAGGACATCTTTCTCCCCCAGACATTTGCTGTTCAGGCAGTTTTTGTCTGGGGAAAAGGCACTTGCCTTGCCCTGTTGGAAGACCTCTCCCTCCAGCCTGTGATGGATAGCCTGAGGCTAATCAAGACTGAATAACAATAAAACTGCAGGCAAAGGTGGGTCTCAAGAGGCTTTGAGTCTTTGCCTGATCTAATTCAGTGCCCGGGGCTAGGAAAAGCAGGCCTTGGTGCATATGTTGGTCCTTCCCAAAGGCATCCAGCCCTGGCAGAGGGAGTCATAGGCTGTGGATTGCTTATAGCTCCAAACAGGATACTCAGGGCCAATCAGAAATAGCGTCTGACACTGTCCCACACTAGAGTTTGGGAGTCATAGGAGATCTACCTAATATACAGACACAAACCCAAATAGGTAGCCAAAATGTGGAGACAAAAAAACAAGTGAAAGAACAATAGAATTCTCCAGAAAAGGAGCTAAATGAAATAGAGAAAATAAATTATATCAGACATAGATTTCACTGCTGGTGGGAATGCAGACTAGTACATCCATGATGGAAACAAGTTTGGAGTTTCCTCAAAAAATCAATATGGAACCTCCATTTGACCCAGTGATGCCACTTCTAGGAATATATCCTGAGAAACCCTAAACACCTAAACACCAATCAGAAAGAATGTATGTGCCCCTGTGTTAATAGCATTGTTATTTACAATAGCTAAGATCTGGAAACAGCCCCAGTGCCCATCAGTAGATGAGTGGACAAAAACAGCTGTGATAGTGAAAAAAAAAAAAAAAAAGCTGTAGTACATTTACACCATGGAATACTATGGAGTCATAAAAAGGAAGGATCTCTGGGGAATTTAAAATGGGGGCCAAATAGGTGGATGTGTCTTGCGACTTCTCACAGAACAGATAGAAGGAACAATTAAATCGAATAACATCCACCTGCAATTGGTGAATTGAACACAGATGGTGAGACAATCCACAGACGGAAAGGACAGAGGATGCCTGGAGAATGGTGGGATTGGTGATCTGGGCTGGAGAGAGAGACACATGACCACCAGGAAGGGTCAGAAGGAAACTGCACTGCACCAAGTCCACATCCCTTGGGGACACGCATAACACTAGACTGTGGAAGGGGGTCCACAGGGCTGCTGGCAGCCAGGGAATCTAGACCTAAGTCCACAGCCATGGGAGGCTGCACCAGAAAGGCGGCCTGAGGAACTGCCGGAGCCATGCAGTAGTGTGGTTCTTTTGCCTTTATATTTTCCCAGCTTTTGTTTGCTAAACCCAGTTCATTGAACCTTTCAATTACAAATACTCACCAAGACTGGGGTGCAGGTGTAGGTGCAGTTTTGTGGTGGCTGGAGAGAGGCTGTGGAGAAGAGCAAGACAGGGAGAGGTGACCAGGAATCCGGCACTGGGACATTCTGGACCCTCCAACTATAAGCTGCCATTTTTCTCCTGAAGAGCCAGCCCCTCCCAGCAGCACCTGCAGGGCAACTAGTGCAGCCACACCCCGCCTTGAATTTTTCAGAGGAAAGGAGGAATCTGAATAGCCCCAGGGAGCCCTGGGGGATTGGGTTGAGGGGCTGTTTGGTCCCAGAAACACCCCCACCTAAAATCCATGTAAGAAATAGATGCTTGTGTAAATAAGCCTGAAAGCAGGCAGATAAACAAAGCGTGCAGATTGGTCCCCTGTGCCTGCAACCAAGGCTGCGGAGACAGACACAGAGGACCGGTGGATCACTGGGAACTTCAACACAGTGCTGACTATTTAACTGGAAACTGAGAAGTGGCAGACAGAACAGGAGAGAAGGGTCTTAAACCAGCCCCCATGGGACATTAAAACTCAGCTGAGGTGAACAACACTTCACTTTTTTATTTTTATCTTTTACTTAAGGAAGGAAAATTTTTTTAAATGTTTTTAACCTTTTATTTTTTGTATTATTTTCCTTCATTCTATTTTTATTTTTATATCATTATTTCATTTTATCTTATTTTTTCTTTTTTTCACCCTTTTCTTCCTCACTTCTCCCTTTTCATCCTGTTTCTATTTTCCTGTTCCTGCTTTAGTTTACTCTTTCCTTTCTTTTTACATCTTGTTAAAAATTGATCTTCTTAGGGAGACAAAATGGTGGCAGAATAGACGAACGTGTCCCGAGCCTTGTCCCAGAGCAGATAGAATGAGCAATTAAATTGAATAACATCCACCCCGAATTGGTGAAGTAGACACAGCTGGTGGGCAATCCGCAGCCGGGAAGGGCACAAGACACCTGGAGTACAGCAAAATCAGGGATCTGGGCTGGGGAGAACTGTGAAGCCTCTGAGCCCAGAGCGTCAGAGGGAAACCGCTCAGCACCGAGGCTGTGTCCCTTGGGACAGGCACAGCGTCTGACTGTAGAAAGGAGGTCCGCAGAACTGCTGGTGGCAGGGGATTCTAGATCTGGGTCCACAGTCACGAGAGACTCTAGTTTTGTAATAAAGATAAAAGCAGGAGCTCTAGCAATCAAAGCTGAAATGAGTTAATTTGGTCTGCACATATGGCTGTTTTTCCCAGAAACTTGCACTTTTAAATAAAGTGAAAGTGGAAGAAAATTACCCATTACAGACTGCAGCCAAATTAAGTGGCTGATGGGGGCACCCGGCAATGCCTCCAAAAGTAGGATAGTGAAAGTAGAAGCAATAGGGTCCATTTGCTTACTATTTGACGTGAAGAACGAGGATAGAATATCCAGGATGGACCCCCAAAGCTGATATCCAAAAGATGGGCTGAAGTTCTTCCGGGATCATGTCTCACAAAGTTGAAGAGTAAAATCATGGACCAGAAGCTTTAAGTAAAATCATGGACATTTATTATCAGCGGATACAAACTCCCCACATGGGGAGTGGGCCCAAGAATGGGTTGCCACCAAAACTTACTTGTCTAGGGGTTTATATCTACCAAAAGCCTGTTCTTTATCTCCCATGTCACTCTCTGATTGGCTCCTTCTACCTCTTTTGTCCAGCAACAATTTTAAAATCCACCTGCTGCTCCCCCTCCTCTTTTTCCTCTTCCTCCCCATCTCTTGTAACCTTCTGCGTGTGCAAGATAAGCATTCTTGTCTTGTGACATCCTGTTTTTCTGCAAGACCAGCATTCCTGTGGTTTTAGCTGGCTCCAACTGTCATGTCCATATTTCCTTCCTTTCACCCCTTATCCTATCTGCCTAATCCCATTTCTAATTCCTCTCAATAGTGCCAAGGACATGGAATTTTTGTGGTGTTGTTGAAACCAGATAACCAGTGGGTCTAGGCTACCTGTCACTACTTGAGCCAATTAAGCAGAGACAGGGTTGAATCATATATGAGTGTTTATTCCAATACTGCAGGCAGTATGGGAGGGCAGCAAGTCATCCACAAAAATCCCCATAAACCAGCTTATATTGGGTAGGACAAAGATTACATGAGGAAGTAAGGATTACAGTCATGGGAAGTAGGCTGGGGCGGGACTCCATTGTTTGGGCAACAAGGGTTTTTTACTTGTTTGTTTGTTTTTTAAATACTATCTCAAGAAACAATTTTGTTAATCTTTCCATGTTAATAGGCAATTCTTGAATGAGAATGGACCGCATTCCAAGGTGGACTGCCAGCTCCAAGATTGACCTGGACACAGGGGTGGTAAGTCTTTCGAGACACAGCTGAAGAAGTGGAGGCCAGTAGCTTATTAAATGACTTATACCTGAACCCTGGCTGACCAGTTCACAAAAAGGAATTATTAATGGGGCAGGGCAAACATTTAAACACCATCAGGCTCCTGAAACACACTCAAAAGGCCTTTCTTATACTAACAGGCCATGTGCCCTACTCTCCTCATTAAAACCATGTTAGGAAATAAAGCCAGATTTTTTTTTAAGCCAGATTTTTAACCCCATGGCAAGCTGCTCTTGCATGTCCAAGGCTGGTGCATTATTAATAATTACTTGAGTCAAAGGGTGAAATAAAAACTATAATCCAGAAAATAGAGTAGAGAGAAAACCAGTGCTTTTCCCCCACCTCATGGATGTGCCTGTATAGTTTTCCCACACACATTTATGTAGAGCCAGCTGTCATTTATTAAGTTGCTTATTTGCTACAAAACTGCTGGGACAGTAGGGAGCTAACAAGCACAGGAGAGTGCAATTAAGCTGTCACTTCCTTTGCAGCCATCTCTCTTAACCATTTCACTTATTTTTTGGGTTACTGACAAGATTTGAAAGGAGTATCTCCATGGCTGCCTCCATTCACAAACTGTTATTACATTCTAATTGCAAGGTAACAGACAATCAAAAGTATAGCTAGCCCTGGCCAGTGGGTTCAATTCCTGGTACAGGGCATGTACCTGGGTTGCAGGTTTGTTCCCCCAGGCCAGGTTGGGGTGCGTGCAGGAGGCAACCAATCAATGTCTCTCTCTCTCTCTCTCTCTCTCTCCCTCCCTCCTTTCCACTCTCTCTAAAAAATCAATGGGAAAAAATATCCTCAGGTTCTCAGGTGAGGATTAACAAAACAAAAGTGTAAATAGATAATGCAATATTTATAATGTGCCAAGTCATTATATAACATATTAACTCATTGAACCCTCATGACCAGCCTATAAAATAGGTATAAAGAATATTAGTTTTCCCTGGCTGGTGTGGCTCAGTTGGTTGGGTGTCATCCCCTACAGCAGCAGGTGGTGGGTTTGATTCCTAGTCAGGGCACATGCCTAGATTGCAGGTTCAATACTGGTCCAGGCACATGTGGGTGGCAATCAATAGACATTCCGCTCTCACAAAATCCCTCCCACCAGGAACATTTGTTTTGAGAAGTTTTTAAAAGGAAGCTGAACTCTTCAGTGAAGGTGTATGCTCCAAATCTGGGTAGTAGGTAGACAGGTGTCTATTATAGCTGTATATCTATTTGTGTGTACATAAATATTTTACAAAAATTTAATAAGTACAATGAAATGAAAATAAAGCCCCCCCAAAACTCAGGTGGTGCCTAGGTGGCCAGATGACTCAAGCCTTTTCCACCTCCTGATTGAATGGATGAAAAAAGCAACAAATAGGCCCCGGATTCACTAACCGAGGTAAATAATATTTAAGGCAATGTCTTAAAAAATCATAGTTTTGGAGGCTAGGAAGTCCAAGATCAAGGTTGTGGTGAGAACCCACTTCCTGGTTCATAGACCTCTGTCTTTTGGCTGTGCACATGGCAGAAGGAGCCAAGGAGTTCTCTGGGGTCTCTTTTATAAGGGTACTAATCCCATTCATAAGGGCTCTGTCCTTATTATCTAACTAGAGGTCCAGTGCACAGATTCATGCACTGGTGGGGTCCCTTGGCCTGGCCTGCGGGGATCAGGCTGAAACTGGCACTCTGACATTCCCCAAGGGGTCCTGGATTGTGAGAGGGCAGTACTCAGGTGATGCACCCCGGATTCGGGCTCCCTCCTCTCTGGTTCCAGGTGTATCACCTGAGAACTGCAGCTTGGCAGCTCCTGCGTTGAGTGTCTGCCCCCTGGTGGTCAGTGTGCATCATAGCTACTGGCTGGTTGACCAGTCGCTTAGGCTTTTATATATATAGACTAGAGGCCTGTGCACAAAATTCATGCACTGGGGTGGGGGGTGTCCCTAAGCCCAGCCTGCACCCTCTCCAATCTCAGACCCCTCAGGGGATGTCCGATCCCAGGCCTAAACCAGCAGTCGGACATCCCTCTCACAATCCGGGACTGCTGGCTCCTAACCACTCACCTGCCTGCCAGCCTGATCACCCCCTAACCACTCCCCTGCCAGCAATTGCCTCCAACTGCCTTCCCCTGCCGGCCATCTGGTGATGACGTGGGGGTGGCCATCTTGTGACGACATGGGGGTGGTCATCTTGTGATGATGCGAGGGTGTGAGGGTCAAATATTACCTCTTTATTATATAGGATTGTTACCCAACTCAAGGTTTTTGCCTCTTGGGGTATTCTATTCAAGAACAAGACATGGTTGTCCCAAGGTAGTTTTATTTACTTGGAGCAAGTAAAGGAAATGGGATTCGCATCTAAAACTGTGTCCCCAAAGGGAGGAACAGTATAAATTGGAAATAATATAACTTACCCCAAGATGTTTGTGGATGTGTGGTAGGCAGTTAAACTTGAGCAGAGCAAGGATGATGGGCCAGGTACAGAAGGTCACCATGGTGGAAAGCCCAGGTGCCTAGCAATGGACAACTGTAGGGTGGGACCTCATCTCCAGGGTGACCTTTCATCCCTAGAGATAACATCTCGGCCTAGTTATACTTCAGCTCCAGACCCAGAAAAGCAGCAAAAGTAGCAAAACCAGACAAGTGATGCTCCAGGTGCCCTCAGGACCAGCTTCATTGCCTAATGACTCCTGGCCCTGGCACTAACAAATGAACCACTGGAGACCTAGACCCTGAAAGGACACACCTGGAAAGCTGCTGAATATTCTACTGAGATCTTCCCCTGGACCTCCTCTGAAAACTACACCCTTAAAACCCTTAGGATAGAGGACCCAGGCCCATTTCTTTCCCTTCCTCCTTGTCCTCTTCTTCCCCCCAAGTGCATTACTTTTACCTTCCTCACTTGCAAGCTCCAAGGGCCCTTCTTTTGCCTCTGCAACTTGTTTCCTGAGCCATTTCTTCTACCACTCATTTTTTCCACCTCTGTGATCTTCTGTAACAATAAAAGCGTAATATGCTAATTAGACCAGGCATTCTTCCAGACAACCTTCTGGATGAAGCCGGGGATGCAGCCATGGGATTGAGGAAGTTGCCACGGCTGCAAGGGATCCAGGCAGCTGCCACGGTTGCAAAAGGCCTACTCTTGCACGATTTTCATACATCAGGCCTCTGATATATAATAAAAGCCTAATATACTAAGTGTCCAGTTGTCTGGTCAGCCGTTCAACCAAACAAAGCATACTATGCTAACGATATGCTAAGGCCACTCAACCGCTCGCTGTGACGTGCACTGACCACCAGGGGGCAGACACTCCAACAGGTAGGTTAGCTTGCTGCTGGGGTCCAGCCAATCAGGACTGAGCAAGATGGGCCAGATACATGCTGGAGCCTTCCCATGGTCCCTTCCTGGCTGGCCAACCTCCCATATCCCTCCCTGGCCTTGATTGTGCATTGGTGGAGTCCCTTGGCTTGGCCTGCACCCTCTCGCAATCCGGGACCCCTCAGGGGATGTCAGAGAGCCAGTTTTGGCCTGATCCTGCAAGCCGGGCTGAGGGGCCTCACTGGTGCACAAATTTCTGCACCCGGCCTCTAGTTTTCTAATAAATGTTCTCTTATAGTTTCAGTCCTGGCTCTGCATTCTTTCTTAGCCAAGATCCAAGTACCAAGGTTGCTAAACCTAGGTCTGATCTGACTCCTGGTGCCAGTTCTCAAATCAGCCACCAACAGATATCTGTGGCCAAAAAGGAGCCACATGCTAACCTGAGTAACTCAGGAAAGGCCTGCATGGTGGCCTTGCAAATTCAGAAACCTAAAGTAACCACAAAAGATGGTCTAAAATTAAAACTTTTTAATTAAAAAGCAGTCTATAGCCGAAACCGGTTTGGCTCAGTGGATAGAGCGTCGGCCTGCGGCCTGAAAGGTCCCAGGTTCGATTCCGGTCAAGGGCATGTACCTGGGTTGCGCGCACTTCCCCAGTGGGGGATGTGCAGGAGGCAGCTGATCCATGTTTCTAACTCTCTATCTCCATCTCTCTCCTTTCCTCTCTGTAAAAAATCAATAAAATATATTTAAAAAAATAAATAAAAAAATAAAAAGCAGTCTATAGTGATTAGTCATGTCCTAGGCTGGTATCTTCCCTAATAAAGATCAATTTTAATCTTAACAGAGCCTATTTTCTTTTTGCATCTAGGTAACATTCCTTTGGAATGTCAGGGTAACTTGTAACATCCCCTTTTCAGGACCCCTCAGGGCACAACCTATGTGCCAGGGTGCCAGGGCAGAGACCACAAATTTCCTCATTGCTATTGTCATGTTAATTTTTGACTGTTAACTATCCTATGTAAAAGAAGCTTGTGTCTATCATTTTACTTTTTATCCAATCCCAGAGGTTTCCCCTCTTTGTTTTCTCCCACCTCCCTAATCTATCATCAATAGATTTCATGTAACCCACTTATGTCTCCTATTTTATAAAAATAGGTGAAAAAACACCATTCCCTGGAACATTGTCTCAATGCATTGAAATTCTGTTTCCCTGCAATTGTCGACATTTTGGTTCAAATAAACTCACAAAAATTCTTTACAGCTTTGAATGTTTCTTACGTTAACATAACAATGAATGTGAAATGACTACCTACAATTGACAGTGCATTTGCTTTGTGTAAGCACAGATATCAATAAGGTGCATTTCAGCCAAAGACCATTAGGAACAGGATACAGTTAAATAAGTTGGTTTGTTACTCATAGCAGTAAGATGTCTTACTAAGAGGATGTTAGAAAGAACCTATAGGATTTAGGATTTAGTTAGATGATTTGGGAGAAGGACTAAGGAAGCGAGGTTTTGCTCTGAATTGGATGCTGTTAGAAAGTGGGGGCAATTCTATGATGGGGTTGTTTTTTGGTAGTGCAGTCACCTTATTTATATCTGTGCTTAGACAAAATTATGACCTGGCCTTGCTTTGTTTCTTTTTATTATGGTTTCGGAGTAACCTTGTTTCTTATTCTATTTGGGCTGCTAGAACAAAGTACCATAAACTGGGTAGCTTATACGCAACAGAAAGTCAAATCAGCAAACTAGGACCCAAGTTTATTTATAGTTTTATAAAGTTTTATCCTAATTTCCAACAAGCATCTGTCTATACCAGCCGTGGGCAAACTACGGCCCATGGGCCAGATCCGGCCCATTTGAAATGAGTAAAACTATTGAAAAAAAAGACCGTACCCTTTTATGTAATGATGTTTACTTTGAATTTATATTAGTTCACACAAACACTCCATCCATGCTTTTGTTCCGGCCCTCCGGTCCAGTTTAAGAAGCCATTGTGGCCCTCGAGTCAAAAAGTTTGCCCACCCCTGGAAGGGCATGTGGGAGGGTG
>NW_006297584.1:122231-127841 GCF_000327345.1 Myotis davidii
AAAAAAAAAAAAAAAAAAAGACTTGCTCCAAAGGAGCTGATAGAAGAAAGGGATCATCTGGCTGCAGCCTGCCAAGGTGTCTCTGAGACCACGGAGAGCTTGTGCGAAAGAAGTTTGCAGTGGCCCAGCTCCACCCTGGCCCAAAAAAATAGCAACAACTGTCCACCATTCCACCCAGCTAAGGGGTTCCTGGGGCTTTATTTATTTATTTATATTTTTTATAATCGTCACCTGAGGATATTTTTATTGATTTGAGAGAGAGTGAAACATCCATCATTTCTTTCCGTATGTGCCCTGACTGGGAATCCAAATGGCTACCCTTCTGGTCACCAGGAGACACTCCAACCAACTGAGCCACCCGCCCCTGGGCACTGGGGCTTTAAATGCCCCAAGTTGCAAGCAGCTGGCGGTTGCCCAGGGAGATGGACAAACAACGGGGCGCGCGGGACCAACCGCATCCCTCTTCCGCCATGGCTAGTTTGCAATGGCAGGGCAACTTCAGGAAGCCCGAGGAGGAGGGCCAGGAAGAGGAGGAGGAGGACGAGGAGGAGAAAGAGGAGGAGGTGCAGATGGCAGAAGAGGAGGAAGAGGAGGTAGAAGTGGAGGAGAAGGCGGAGGCAGAGCAGGAGAAGGAGGCGGAGGTCCGCGGGACGTTGGACAATGCGTACTTCTGGAAAATTATGGACATGGACGATGACAGCGAGGAAGACCTGCCAGCAGCTCGCCTCCGCTTAGCCAGTGTCGTGAGCCCCAGCCTGAGCTCGATATCCAGCGAGACTCTGACGTTCAGCCAGCCCGTGAGCCCCGAGAGCCTCAGCTCCAGCTTGTCTTCCAGCCTCTCCTCCCAGAAAAGTACTGCCCCTGCCCGCCCTTCCCTGGAAGCTTCGGGGCCCTAGGGAGCAGCTGACCCAAAGGCTCCAGAGCCTTCGTCCACCTGGGTGTCTGATTTCTAAATACGGGCACCACCACCACCAGACACACCTCTATCTCAGTCCCTTCTGTAAAAGGACTGAAGCAGTTGTGGTGGTTTACAATTTAGGATATAGGTGAACACCCAGCACACAGGGATCTCTCCCTTTTCTCTCCCTCTCCCCCCCCCCCCCCCCTCCCCTCTCTCCCTCTCTCCCATCTCTCCAGTCTCTCTCCCCTGTCTCTCTCCTACCTCTTTCTGTCTCTCTCAACTCTTGGAGAAGTAGTGCCTTAAGGGTGCAAAAGGCAACTCCCCTTTCTGTTAAATTTCCTGTGCTAAAACTACTCGTCACTTCCTTAGAAATATTTTGTCAGTATAATTCTTTGTTGGGGAGGGAGGAGGGAAAGGCTGTCCCCTGCATTATAGAATTTTTAGCAGCATCCCTAGCCTCTAGTCCTGGCTATGCCATTAGCCCCTACCCCACTCTGTGACAATCAAAAATGTCTTCAGATGTTGCCAAATGCCTCCTGGATGGCAAAATTGTCTTCTTGAGAACCACTGATTTAGTGGCTAAAATTTAGCAATGGCTAAAATTTTTAATGTTACATTTAACAGGTTTTCCTACGATATTCCAGACATTTAGGAAAGGCATGCCTGAAGAAAATTTAGATAGGTAAGAGAATGTTTTCGTGTTATTTTTGAAGCTGATTGCATTTACTTTTTGGATAAACATGTCAGGAATTGGAGTAAAATAACCCAGGACATTTACAACTAATTAATTTTTAAAGTTTTGGGTTTTTTACAAATCTACAGTGTTAGACAATTTGGAAGAGACCCCTGCCCATTTCCAACTCATCACCTACCTGTAGAGAGGACATGTGCACTTAATGTAACTCAATAACAACTGTATGGCATGTGTAAGCACTATGAACATTTAGCACATATGTCTCTATTGGCTAAATTCAAGAGCAATCAGGGACACTTGTGGAGGAGAGTGGAAATTATGATCCTTTTCTTCTCTTTTTCTTCTTCCTGTTGTTGCTATTAGCCTTTGAGTACTTTGTAATAAGAAGACACCAGAGAAATCCCTTTTGAAAAATCTTTATAAATCTTCCCTGAAATCTACACCAAACCTGAGTCTACAATCTTGAATTACTATTCACCTAAGTTTTGCTTTTACAAGCAACTTTTAAATTATTAAGCATAAGGACAATAGTTCTGTTCCACTTATATGTTTCTATGTATCCCTCTTACTTCAACATTTTAATAAAAGATAATATATGTACATGGTTAAAATATTAAAGTATACAATATTATAAAATTTTATTTTTAATAAATTTTTATTGATTTCAGAGAGGAAGGGAGAGGAGAGAGAGAGAGAGAGAGAGAGAGAGAGAATCATTCATCAGCTACCTCCTGCATGCCCCCACTGGGGACTGAGCCCACAACCCCAGCATGTGCCCTAACCTGGAATCAAAAGGTGACCTCCTGGTTCATGGGTCAGCACTCAACCACCGATCCATGCCAGCTGGGCAAATTTTAAATCTCCATACTTTTCTTCACCACCACCCACTCCCACTCATCAGAATTAACATACTGTTAACTGTGGGGAAGTACAGGACTTGGTCAGAAAGTCTTTAAGGAGGATTCTCTGAAAGGTTGGGGGCCTTTAGGGGGACCTTGCCAAAGGCTGCAGAACCTGCCTTCACTTTTCTAAACAAGTCTGAGCCCCCAGGTGTTTTACTGGAATCTTTATGTTTAGTCCTTAGACATCCTTGCTTAAAGAACACTACAGACACATATGTATTCTCAAGGATGCTTACCCTGCTGATAGTATCTAATAGTTAATTTTAGTTCAAGCTGTTGTTATAATAAAAACCTAAAGAGGCAGGCAAACAGGACTGTTTGGTTCTGATAACTAAGCAGCCCCTTAGCCCTCTCACAGAAACGTGTATCAGAGTAATCCATTCATCCATCACTCAGGGTCTGCTGGTCAGTCCCGGCAGTTAACAGTTTGTTTTGCTTCCGGTACAATTTTAAGTGGCATATTTTCATTTCTTGACTTATCAATTTTTAATATAACTAATGACTTCCCACCATGAAACATAACAAATGTAACTTCCCTCCTCTCCATTTTTGGTAGTTACATTATTTTTAGTTTTTCTAACTTTTAGGACATTAATATATTTAAATCACTACTGTTTTTACAGAGAGAGAATGGAAGAGAGAGAGGAAGGGAGTAAGAGAGAAACATTGATGTGAGAGAGACACATAGATTCGTTGCCTCCCGCATTCACCTACCTGTGGAGAGGACATAATTTGATCTCCAGAGCTGGGGATCAAACCTGCAACCAAGCTACCTGCCCTTGACCAGGAATCAAACCCAACACCCTTCTGTGCTAGGGCCAACACTCTAACCATTTAGCCACGGCTAAACCTGTACTTCTTGATTTTAGCAGCTATAACTTATGAAAAATTACACATTAATATACTTCTACTCCCTTCTATCTCTTCTCTCACCCTTTCCTCTCCCAGTTAACAACAAATTATATAACTATATTAAAACATATATATTATATGATATATATATATACATATATATATATATATATCTATATCTATATCTATCTATCT
This sequence comes from Myotis davidii, assembly GCF_000327345.1. Taxonomy (NCBI): domain Eukaryota; kingdom Metazoa; phylum Chordata; class Mammalia; order Chiroptera; family Vespertilionidae; genus Myotis; species Myotis davidii. The sequence goes on from NW_006297584.1 coordinate 125,776, forward strand.
CTCTATATCTCTCTATCTATAGAGAGATATAGATATAGATAGATAGATGATAGATAGATAGATAGATAGATAGATAGATAGATAGATTGATAGAGATAATTGGCTCATGTGATTATAGAGACTGGGAAGTCCCAAGATCTGCAGTCATATTGCTTTGCCAAGCTTTATTATGTTGGTATTATATTTTGTAATTATAATTAACTCTAGTATTTTGAATACAGGTTGATTCTAAAATTTAAAAACCAATCAACAATACTCATAATTTCATGCTAACACCAAATAATGTTACTGGGTTTATGCACAGGAAAATGAAATCCTATGTTCATAAAGCTTAACTCCTAAAAGATGAATTTTTCAACTCTCAGTTGTTTTTAGTTGTCTTCAACTTTTCTGAGTTGGGCTCAATAGCCATACTTTCTTGATTCCCATATTGCTTGCTTTCTTTTATTCTTTTTCTTTTTGCTGGAGAAACTCCTCAGGTAATTATTTCATATAGATCTCAGAGGAATTTTAGAGTCCTTGCCTGTCTTGAAATTTCTTCATTTTGCCTCATACTTTATTAATCATATAACCTGGCATAAAACAATAGGTTTAAAACCACTTTCCCTTGTGCTCTGATACATTGATTGCTTTATTGCATTCAGTATCTGGTATTGCTGATCACTGACTTTCAAACCCTTCTGATACTTTCTTATTTCCTCCCTTCACTGCCTCTGTTCTTTCCATCCTGCAGGTATCTGAAGGATGGCTATTGGGTTTCTGGATAGCTAAGATTCTAGGTGTTTACACGCTACTGTGCAGCCCTTGTACAGATTTTATTTCAGGATTCATGTTTGTAGCTTCCAAGAACCAGTTTTTGTTCTCTGCTGCTGTTCAAAAAGTTGTGTGGGGTGTTTTTTAATGTCTTCGGGGGTATTCTTACAACATACTAAAGTTCTTTATTCTTTTATTGCTTCTTTTTTCTTTCAGGATCAGTTGTTCTGGTTTGTTTATCTTGGTCCTTCCTCTTCCATGCTACTGATTGTCCTTAAGCATTTGATAAGCCTTGGTTACCTAGTGACTGTTAGCTAAGATGGAGTCCTATGCTGAGTAGTTCTGTTGTGTGTATGTGTTGTTGTTTTTTAATTATTCATTGACTAGAGGCCAGCGCATGAAATTAGTGCACGTGTAGGGTCCCTAGACCTGGCCTATGATCAGGGCTGATCTTCCCCAGCTGCCAGCAGCTGGCCCCACCCCCACCACCAATGCCAGTTGCCCTCTGTGTGTGGGGCAACTGGTGGGGAGATCAGAGCCCCGCTCGCTCGCACCCACCTTGGCCTGGTGCCATCTGCCACCACCCACCCCGGGTTCCCCATTCCCCATTGGGCGATCAGAGCCTGCTGGCTACGGGGAATGACCAACAGGTTGGCTGGCAGGCCACAATTGGGGTCTGCAGGCTGGGGACAGCTCCTGCATTGAGCATCTGCCCCCTGGTAGTGATTGCATGTCATAACGACCAGTCGTTCCACCATCTGGTCGATTTGCATATTATGATTATATATATATACTAGAGGCCTGGTGCACAAAAATTTGTGCACTCAGGAGGGAAGGGGGGTTCCTCAGCCCAGCCTGTGCCCTCTCGCAGCCTGGGACCCCTTGGGAGATAACGACCTGCAGGCTTGGGCCTGCTCCTGGGTGGCAGAGGGCAGGCCCAATCCCTAGGTGCAGCCCCTGGTCGGGCTCAGAGCAGGGACGATTAGGGAGTTGGGCCCAATCCCTAGGTGCAGCCCCCTGTCATGCACAGAGCAGGACAGATTGGGAGGTTGTGATGCCACCCTCAGTCACGCTCAGGGTAGGGCCGATTGGGGGTTTGGAGCACTGCCCCCTGTCACATTCAAGGCAGGGTTGATGGGGAGGATGCGGCGCCACCCACTTTCACGCACACAGCAGGGAACATCAGGGGGGTTGGGGCTCTGTACTCTGTCACGCACAGAGCAGGGCCGATCAGGGGGGTGGGGCGCTGCCACTGTCACACGCAGGGCAGGGCCTTTGGGGAGGTTATGGCTCTACCTTGGCACACACAGAGC
>NW_006297584.1:128842-136633 GCF_000327345.1 Myotis davidii
TTGATTTGTAGTTCCACCTATTTATGCATTCATTGGCTGATTCCTGTACATGCTCTGACCAGGGATTAAATCTACAACCCTGGCACATCTGGGTGATGCTCCAACCAACTGAGCTACCTTGCCAGGGCCTGAGTAGTTCTGTTTTCTGACAAGGTATGCAGAGGGGAGTTTGACTATGAGTCCTATGTTGGTGGGTGACGTATGCCAGAGCCAGTTTCCAGGAAGTGTCAGCAGGGAGCAGGCAAGGTGGGCAACCCTACTATTGCTAGAGTTAGGATAAGGACACTTGACTGTGTGGCTGCAGTTCTCTGTAGATAGAATGTGCCTTCCCTTCACTAAGGCCTGCTGAGCAGATCCTCAAGAACCTCTTACTGTGCTCTGCTTCTCTTTTAGACCTACATCCCTCAGGCAAGCTGCTCACATTTTCTAGAAAGCAGTTCTTTGGGCTTCATCTGGAATAAAAGCGACTCCTGACAAATGCTCTGTACAAGGGGAAAGAAGGAGTCTGTCTGGCAGCTCTTCCAAGTTCACTCCTTGAACTTGAATGACAGGCCCCAGCCCTATGTCTGCATTTTGTTGAGTCAGAGCTGGGAGCTCCTTGGAAATTCCCTTCAGAACGAAACTCTCTTGTCTTGAGCTGTGGTGCTCCCTGTTCTGCTTCTCCATCAACCTGAGGCCACTTACTTTCTTTTTTTTAAAATATATTTTATTGATTTTTTACAGAGAGGAATGGAGAGGGATAGAGAGTTAGAAACATCAACGAGAGAGAAACATCGATCAGCTGCCTCCTGCACATTCCCTACTGGGGATATGCCCGCAACCAAGGTACATGCCCTTGACCAGAATCGAACCTGGGACCCTTGAGTCTGCAGGCTGATGCTCTATCTACTGAGCCAAACCGGTTAGGACTTACTTTCTTTTTTGTAAGGACTTCTTCAATATTGTCTCCTTGATGACAGCTTTCTTATTTTCCAGGGCTATTTCCTGTTTGCTTTTAAGTGTTTGGTATCTCAGAAAGGAAGGGCCAAACCATGTGCTCAGATGTCCTCTTGACCTGGACTCTCTACATGGGAAGCTCTTTCCCAGATCAACTCTTAATTTCCTCTCATAAATCTTCCTGAGAAAATGCTTTTTCATATTTCAAAGCATTCTCTGGTGAATTTGGTGAGGTATGTTTTTAAGGAAATCCTAAAAAGCCATAAAAATGCCACCAATATTGGCTCAATTTCTATGTTTAATGGCCCTATTACTATTCAGGTTGAAAATGAGGCAAACTTTGGAGTAGGTAAATGTGGAGTAACACAGGTTTGGGAGCCAAACAGGTCTGGGCCCCACCTGCCTTTGCCACACATAATTTCTGGGAGAGGTTCCCTATAGCCTCAATTGCCTTGCCTGTAGAAAGGGATATCTGCCTTGATTGTTTTTTGCAGATAAATAATGTGAGAAAGCAAATACTATGTATGTACTACTACATACTGTAGTAAGTTCTCAGAAAATGTTGATTTTGTTATTATCCTTGGTCATCTGCCATCTTGACACAGGATTTCAGAAACAATCTTTGGTGTTGGTTTAAGGAAAACAAAGAGACCTAAATAAATAATACACTGCTTTTGTTAACCATTGCATTTTGGCGGGGGGACGAGGGGGGGCCCAAACTTTAAATGTTGTCTAGGGATTGCTCTTCAATGTGCCTGTACTCTTGGTCCCTATAACTTGTTTCTCCAGGAAGTTAGATAAACAGACTTGCACAGGTAGCTTCGGCAGAGGAGTTCTTCGCTCATTGCAAGGTGCAGTCATTTCAGAATTAAAACAAAACACCCACTGCTACAATGTACCAATGAACAAAGCATCAAAACAGGAAGGTGGAGACACAGGAAAACAGAGAAACATGGAAAAGGGGACAGTTCTGAAATTGACTAAATTATTTGGAAAAATTTTGTTTGATAATTTGGGAAGATGCCAGAAATGATTACAAGAAAATGAAATTCAAAGATGCAAAGGAACTTGAAAAACAAGTTATCATGTACTTGTTACCAGTAACAGTCATCTTAACTAGTAAAAGTCAATAAATTCCTGCCTTTCTATCATGTCAATAACTCAAGTAACTGATTAAACTACTTGTAGAAAGAATGCAATTTTTTTAATTACAATGGATATAGCTTCAGCCTTCTAAAAAGAGTTCTTATTTAAATTCAAGGAAATGTTTAAGCACACTCACCATCACTGCCACCACCATCAGCACACACTCACAGAATGGTAGTAATTTAGTCCCTAAGGAAGGTAATATGGGAGCCTCCAGGATTTAGAAAGGAGTACTTGCTAAAGAGCAGATACCATGCAAAAACACTGTGCCTGACTTACTGTAGAGATAAAAATGGAAGAAAATATTTCAAAGAAAATAGAATTTAGGATCTTCTATGTACTAGTACATTTGTTATTTGATTGTTAAATGCACTATACTTAGAAGAACTGGTAATGACTATATAGGTATACTCAAAAATAATGTTTTGTCTAAATTTCAGGACGAGTTATTATGGTTTATATCCAGGAATCCCAATGTCTGTCCAAACAGAAGAAAGTTGGCTTCAAGAGATGTCCAGCAAAAAGAAGCCTAGTGAGTAGTTTGATTTTTTAGTTTTTGCTGGGTGATAGATGGCACATTGGGAAGAGCAGTATAGGCAATTGGTAAGTCCAGGTTTGAACCCCAGCCTCAGCACTAACATTGTGATGACTGGGCAAGCTGCTTCACGTCATTCAGTCTCAGTTTCCTCACATGCTGGCAATAATACTGCTCCTGTCACAGGGCCGTTATGTAGATCAAAATGAGGTTAAATGTTTACATTCCTTGGCACTTAGTCTTTAAGAAATAGTAATGTTACTAGTAAACCCCCTGTTGGGCTCTGGCTGCCTGTCACTATGTCCAATAACAAAGGCAGGGTTGAATCATATAAGGCATTTATTGAGAAGGCCAGCCAACCAAGAAAACAGGGCGCTTATAAGCATTCACATCCTGTCTTACACAAAGTTCAGGGGACAGGATTATAAAGGGGAAGGGGTTAGAGCAGTGGTTCCAATGTGGGGCACACGCCCAAATTGCACAGGGGGACAATTTGATTTTTAAGGGGGAGCAATTCAAGAATAAGTTATTAACAGTGATGTTTTTGCATTTCTTATGGATCTAGAGGCCTCATATATAGTGTATAAATATATATTGTCACATATTTATGCATTTCAGTTCTCATATGTTTTGAACTTTATTTGCTATTTTTTCATATCACTTCATATTATTTTTTTTAACAATTTCTTAGTGATTTCTTCCTCAGTATTTCAACTGTCCATTCCTTCTTTTATTTTTCTCTTTCATGGATGCCACATTCTTTGGAAGCTTGTTTAGACCAAGTTAATGGCCTTTTAGGCTTCCTCCACATGAATAGGAGCTCACTTTTTTAATAATCTTATATAATAAAAGCATAATATGCAAATTGTCACCTCGGGTGGTTGTTTGACCAGGAGACGGGAAGTTTGACCACTCACTATGACATGCGCTGACCACTAATGGGTGGCACAGAACATGGTGGGCATCAGCACCAAGGTGCTGGCAGCAGTCGCTCAGGTGCCAGGTGCCCGGGAGGAGCCCACCCCACTTCTACACGGCCTCTTTCGGGTGAGCCGGGCCACAGCCGCAGGGACTGCAGGGGCTGGTCAGCTACCCATGGGTTCACGGTGCCCTCCTGGCTTCCATGCGGTGCCACTGGGCGGCCGAGAGGCCCATGCTGCTCCCCGGTCCAGCTGTGATCACCACTTCTCCACGTGAGGACTTGGGCACCATGACTCGTCGGGGGCCAAGTGGCCCAGGTGCTGCTTAGGGCCCAGAGGTCAGCTGGGACCTGCCCTTCCATGCCAGACACTCACGCTTCCATAGCCAGCCAGGCCTAGGGGCCACACCCATGCATGAATTTCATGCACCGGGCCTCTAGTAAGAATTACATGAAATGGGGGCATCAGGATTTTAGAGATGCTTAGATGGGGCATATCTAAAACAGGTTGGGAACCACTGGGCTAGTATGAGGCTGAGAATGGAATGCCTTGAAGGTCCGAAGATGTCAGCTATTGTCCTTAGTTACCAGGTGATGAGATGATGTTTTGACTCCTGGTGGGTCAGTCTGACCCTGCTTATTGGTTCTACTTGCTGGATTCACAGCCGAGTCACCTCCTTCAATCGCTTCGCATAGGCTTTGAAAAGGAAACTTAAGTAAAACTTAATCCCCTATTCACATATGAGAAACTTAACCCCCTATTCACATAAGTATATGTGTTTTAAGATTTAAAATATGGTTATTTTTCAGGTTAATTCAGGTGCTCTATCTACCAGATTATAAATCCCCCTATCAGTAGTGTTTATGTTCACAGCAAGTAATAATCTGCCATTATATTTTGATATATATCTTTATTTTTAATATAGAACATATGCATACTATTTTTTAAATGTCAAACTATTAAATATATAATGTAAAAATTGAAATTTTAAGTTATCCCAATATACTCCTCAGAATTAATCTTTTTGCCCAGCTGGTGTGGCTCAGTGATTGAGTATTGACCTAGGAACCAGGAGGTCACATTTCAATTCCCAGTCAGGGTACATGCCTGGGTTGCAGGCTTGATCCCCAGTAGGGGGTGTGCAGAAGGCAGCCTATCAATGAATCTCTCTCATCATTGACATTTCTATTTCTCTCCCTCTTCCTTCCTCTCTGAAATCAATAAAAATACATTTTTTAAAAAGAAGTAATCTTTATGAATAGTCTTTCCTTTCAAGTTTTATATTTGTATTGTGTTATATCACTTATTCATCAGGTGCTTTTTGAGCACCTGCCATATGCCAAAGCACCTATCATAGGCCCAACCCTGTTCCAGGGAAACAACAGTGAACAAAACAAGCAAAACCGTTGTCTCCGTGATCTTCTATTAGAGTGTGGGAGGTGGAGGTAATGGTGAGATAAATAATAATAAAATAAGTAAATATATAATACATTAGGTAAGTGCTAAGGAGAAAAATCAAGCATGTAAAGGGATGGAAAATGTTGGGCAGGAAGGATGCAATCTTACAGTATACAGGGTGTTCAGGGAAATCTTCACTGAGAAGCTGAAATATTTGTTCAAAGACCTATTTTTTTTAAAAAAAAAAAAAAAAGACCTCTAATAGGTGATAGCATGAGCCATCTTGATCTCTGGGGGGAGAGTGTTCCAGGCACAGGAAATAGGAAGTGCCTCCTTCTAGAATAAAGAGGCATCCTGTGTGGCTGCAGTAGAACAAGTAAGGAGGAGAATCTTCGGGGACAAGGTCAAAGAGATAATGAGGACCAAATCTTTTTCAGTGGGAATGAAGTGGGAAATCACTAGAGGGTTTGAACAAAAGAGTGACACAACCTAGCGTAAAAATATTTTAAAAACATTAATTATTACCAAATTAATCTATGTGGTCAATGTAAATTTGATTAGATTTTTCATTGGAATTTGAAAAGTTGATCCTTTGATCTGGGTTGGCATGTTAAAAGATAAATTGAGGCATTTTCAAATGTTTAAGTGTTTATTTGAGTAAATGTTCACTCAGATTGTGCAGCATCAGACCAGTAGTGTTTAGGAACCCTACATTGACAAGAGCTATGGGAGAGGTTTTTATAGAGGAGACACAGGAGCAAAGCAAGGAAATTATTTGATTGGCTACAGCAACAGTGCTTACAGTATTTGGGGAAGCCTACTGGCTGTTTGTGATTGGCTGTTCTTCTTGCAGGAATTGACTGTGGCTTAGGTTTCAGTTTGCTTACATCGGACAAGACACTGCAGCCACCTCTAATTTCTCCTTGTTTGATTAACAGTGTTTGATTAGTGTACCTGTCATTTTTAAAATAAATCTTCTTTTGTAGTTTTGTTTTTTTTTTATAAAGGACTCACATGCAGCTTTTAAAAAATATATGTATTTTTTATTGGTTTTTTTACAGAGAGCAAGGGGGAAGGATAGAGAGTTAGAAACATTGATCAGCTGCCTCCTGCACACTCCCTACTGTGGATGTGCCCGCAACCAAGGTATATGCCCTAGCCTGGAATCAAACCTGGGACCCTTCAGTCCACAGGCCAACACTCTATCCACTAAGCCAAACCGGTTAGGGCTCATATGCAGCTCTTATTCGTTTATTCCTAGGTACTTTTTAGTCTTTTTATCAACATAACAATTGGCATTTTTTTTCCTATTATATTTTCTAATTGGATATTTCACTGCATAAGAAAACTGTTTATTTCTATGTGTTAATCTTCTATCTCTGACCCTCTTATTCGTGCTATCAGTTTGTCACTTGAAAGTCTATTAGACAATTATATTTCCTGTAAATAACAGCAATTTTATTTCTTCTTTAATTTTTTTATTGAACATCTTCCCATGTTAGGGAAGATTGCTCTAATTATCTGAATGGCTGCACAGTATTCCCATATGTACAATTATTGTGACTTATGTAACAAATCTGATTGCTAGGTATTTCAAGGTTGTTTTGTTTTGGTTGGTTTGGTTTGGTTTGGTTTGGTTCCTTGAGTTCTTCCCAACAGCAAATAATGCCTTAATGAAAATCTTTGTGCACTGATGTTTTTATATAGCAGGTCCTTGAATAATGTCATTTCATTATAATGTTGATGATATTAAATCTTTATTGTTGAAAGTATTACATATGTAAGACCTTACTTCTTGCATATCAATAGCCAGTGGTAAAATCAATTTTGTTATAGGTCATTTCACTTAAAGTCACAGTACCTTTTGGTGACTTAAATGAGGATTTATACTGTACCAGTGTTTGTATTTCTATTGGACAAAATGCCTAAAATATATTTAAAATTATTTCAGATGCTCCACATAAAAAGTGTGCTACCTCTGAAGCTTATTCTTTCTCCAGCAGCAGTCCTTGCCATCTCTAGCTCCACTGGGAGACTGAAAATCCTCCTCCCACAGAGCAATTGTAGATTGTTCTGATTGGTTTCTCATCAGTGCAATCCTGTGTGTTTAAACTTCTAGATTTACTCCATGTTGCTGTTGTGTTGATAGCTGCTTTCCCCATTTCCAGTACTGCCCTGGAGTAGGTGGAGGAAATGATACTAGTGGATTAGTTCATTGTTTTGAACTTTAACACCCCTCCCCGAGCACCTGTCTACCTGAAAACTCTTTCATAGAATAGCAGACATCAAGTAGACAGAATAGTACTTAAGAGATGCAGGAAAAAAAACGACATCTCCAAAATATGATTATAATCAAATAAAATATGCATCCATACAGTATTCTATTAGTAGAAAGGAGCAGAAACATTTTGTGTTTTAATTAAATATTTATTGTTGAAAGTATTGCATATGTCCCCCCTTTTCCTCCATGACGCCTTCTACCATGTCCCGTCCCGTGACCCAGGTGTTCACCCCTATTGTCTGTGTCAATGAGCTATGCACATATGCATACACGTTCTCTTCCCTCCCACTCACCCACCCCCACCTTCCCTCTGAGATTCCACAGTCTGTTCCATGCTTCTATGTCTTTAGATCAGCGGTTCTCAACTTGTGGGTCATGAACCCTTGGGTGGTCGAATGACCCTTTCACAGGGGTCGCCTAAGACCATCCTGCATATCAGATATTTACATTACGATTCATAACAGTAGCAACGTTACAGTTATGAAGTAGCAACAAAAATAATTTTATGGTTGGGTCACAACATGAGGAACTGTATTTAAAGGACCAGAAGGTTGAGAACCACTGCATCCTCAGTG
>NW_006297584.1:136729-144491 GCF_000327345.1 Myotis davidii
GAACCACTGCTCTAGATCTATTTTCTTCATCAGTTTACTTTGTTCATTAGATTCCCCATATGAGTGAGATCATGTGATACTTATCTTTCTCTGACTGGCTTATTTCACTTAGCATAATATTCTCCAGGTACCTCCAGGCTATCTCAAAGGATAAGAGATCCTTCTTTTTTATGGCTCCATAGTATTCCATGGTGTAAATGTACAACTTTTTTTTTTTTTTTACACTTTAACAGCATTTTTATCGACTCATCTACTGATGGGCACTTGAGCTGTTTCTAGATCTTAGCTATTGTAAGTAACACTGCTATGAACATAAGGGTGCATATATTCTTTCTGGTTGGTGTTTTGGAACTCTTATGGTATATTCCTAGAAGTGGAGTCACTGGGTCAAATTGCAGTTCTATATTTAATATTTTGAGGAAACGCCATACTGTTTTCCATAATGGCTGCACTAGTCTGCATTCTCACCAGCAGTGTACTAGGTTCTCTTTCTCCACATCCTCACCAGCACTTGTCATTTGTTAATTTATTGATGGTAGCCATTCTGACAGGTGTGAGGTGAATTTGTATCTCTCTGATGATTAGTAATTTTGAACATTTTTTCATGTCTTTTGGCCATCTGTATGTCCACTTTGAAGAAGTGTCTATTTAGGTCCTTTGCCCATTTTTTAATTCAGTTGTTTGTCTTCCTTTTGTTAAGTTGTGTGAGCTCCTTATATATTTTGGATAATAATTCTTTAGCAGATGTATCATTGCCAAATATATTTTCTCATATAAAGTAGACTCCCTTTTTATTTTGTTGATGGTTTATTTTGTTGTGTAGAAGCCCTTTATTTTGATGTAGTCCCATTTGTTTATTTTCTATTTAGTTTCCTTTGCCCTGGGAGATGTATCCATAAACATATTGCTATGAGAGATGTCTAGAATTTTGCTGCCTATGGTTTCTTCTAGGATTTTTATGGTTTCATGTCTTACATTTAAGTCTTTGATTCATTTTGAGTTTTTCATTTGTATGGTGTAAGTTGGTGGTCTAGTTTCATTTTTTTGCATGTATCTGTCCAATTCTCCCAACACCATTTATTGAAGAGAGTGTCTTGACTCCATTGTATGCTCTTGCCTCCATTGTCAAATATTAATTGGGCGTACTGGCTTGGGTTGATATCTACAGTCTTTCATCTGTTCCATCTATATGCTTGTTCTTGTGCCAGTACCAGGCTGTATTGATTACCATGGCTTTGTAATATAACTTGATATCTGATATTGTGATTCCTCCAATTTTGTTCTTCTTTCTCAAGATTGCTACGGTTATTCAGTGTCTTTTTTGGTTCCATATAAATATTTGGAGTATTTGTTCTAGATCTGTGAAATATGCCACTGGTAATTTAATAGGGATTGCATGGAATCTACATTTTGCTTTGGGTACTATGGACATTTTGATGATGTTTATTCTACCAATCCATGAACAAGGTATGTTCTTCCATCTGTTTATGTCTTCCTCTATCTCTTTTTTCAGTGTCCTGTAGTTTTCTGCATATAGGTCTTTTACCTCCATAGTAAAGTTTATTCCTAGATATCTTAATTTTTTTGTTGCAATGGTAAATCAGATTTTTTTTTTAGTTTCTCTTTCATTGAGTTCACTATTGGTGTATAAAAATGCTATGGATTTTTGGGTGTTACTTTTGTATCTTGCTATAAAAAAAAAGGTTTCCTAGACCTGTACATGAACAAACGTTTTCCTCAGCTATAAAACCCCACTTTCTGGGGCGACTTTTTCTGCATCTATTGATATGATCATGTGATTCTTGTATTTTAATTTATGTGATGTATCATGTTTATTGATTTGCAAATATTGTAGCAACCTTGCATCCCTGGAATGAATCCCACTTGGTCATGGTGTATGATCTTTTATCGTATATTACTGGTTCCAATTTGCTAATATTTTCTTGAGGATTTTAGCATCTATGTTCATCAGGGATATTGGCCTATAATTCTTTTTCTTTGTAGTGTCTTTATCTGCTTTTGGAATTAGGATAATGCTAGCCTCATTAAAAGAGCTTGGAAGTGTTCCTTCCTCTTGTATTTTTTGTAATAGTTTGAGGATAATAGGTGTTACTTGTTCTTTGAAGGTTTGGTAAAACTCCCCTATGAAGCCCTCCAGACCCAGTGACCCCACTTCTAGGAATATATCCCAAGAAACCAGAAACACCAGTCAGAAAGAATATATGCACCCCTATGTTCATAGCAGCACAATTCACCATAGCTAAGATTTGGAAACAGCCTAAGTGCCCATCAGCAGATGAGTGGATTAGAAAACTGTGGTACATCTACACAATGGAATACTATGCTGTGGTAAAAAAGAAGGAACTCTTGCCTTTTGCAACAGCATGGATGGAACTGGAATTATGCTAAGTGAAATAAGCCAGTCAGAGAATACCACATGATCTCACTCATTTGTGGATTGTAGAGAACAACATAGACTGATAAACAGGGGTAGATCCAAAGACAGAGAAACAGCGATCCGACTATCACTCCCCAGAGGGAAAGTACGGGAGGGAGGGGGTAAGGGGAAGAGATCAACCAAAGGACTTGTATGCATGCATATAAACTAAACCAATGGACATGGACGACAGGGGGATGAGAACATGGGGGAGAGGGGGTAATGGGGGGTGGATAAGGACACACTTGTAATACCTTAACTAATAAAGAATTTTTTTAAAAAAAAAAGAAAAAAGAAATTTAAATAAAACATGCTATTTAGCCTCTATGTGTTTGAATGTTTTTGAGTGTTTTATTATAGTTGATTTCTAATTTCATTCCATTGTGATCTGAGAAGATGCTTGATATGATTTCAGTCTTCTTGAACTTGTAGAGATTTGTTTTATGTCCTAACATATGACCTCTTTGAAAATGACCCATGTGTAGTTGAGAAGAATATATACTCTGCAGCTTTGAGTGAAATGTTCTATAATGTTTAGATCAATTAAATCCATCTGATCCACTGTGTCCTTTAGAGTCACGGTTTCCTTGTTGAGATTTTGTCTGGAAGATATATCCAGTGAAGTCAAAAGGGTGTTAAAGTCCCCTACTATGACTGTATTGCTGTCGATCTCTCCCTTAAAAACCCCAATTTTTTTTATATATTTTTACCAATGTTATATCCTCTTGTTGGATCAATCCCTTTCATGTTATATAGCGACCATTATTCTCTATTGTAATGGCCTTCATTGTGAAGTCTATTTTGTCAGATATGAGTATTGCTACCCCAGATTTTCTTTTTGTTTCCATTTTCATGGAAAATATTTTCTATTCCTTCACTCTCATCCTGTGTGAGTCTTTGTCTGAGGTGGATCTCTTGTAGACAGCATATAATTGGGTCTTGTTTTTGTATCCATTCAGCTACCCTATGTCTTTTGATTGGAACATTTAAACCATTTACACTTAAGATTATTATTGATAGTAACTTATTTATTTTCATTTTAATTCTTTATTCCTAGAGTTATTTCTATAGTTCTTCTTCTCCTTACAGCATTCCCTTTAGCATTTTTTGCAGTTCTAATTTGGTAGTGATAAATTCCTTTAGCCTTTTTATTTTTTATTTTTTTGGTCTGGGGAGCTCTTTATTTCAGGATCTATTTTGAATAATAGCCTCGCTGGATATAGTAATCTTAGCTTCAGATCCTTGCTTTTCATTACCTTGAGTACTTCATGCCATTCCCTTCTGGCCTGTAGAGTTTCTGATGATAAATCAGCTGACAGCCTATGGGAGCTCCCTTATAGTTAACAAATAGCTTTTCTCTTGCTGCTGTGAGGGTCTCTCTTTGTCTTTAATTTTTGGTATTTTAGTTAAGATGTGTCTCAGCATGGGCCTGTTTGGGTTCTTGCTTGGGATTCTCTGTGCCTCCTGAACTTGTGTAAACTTCACCAGGTTTGTGAAGTTTTCTACCATCATTTCTGCAAACATGATCTCTATCCATTGCTCTCTTTCCTCCCCTTCTGGCATACCTATTATGCAAATATCGTTATGTTTCATGTTGTCTCACAGCTCACTTAAAACTGTCTTCCTGTTTTTTAATTGTTTTTTTCTTTTTGGTTCTATGATTGAGTGATTTTTATTTCTACCCTGTCTTCTAATTCACTGGATCTGATCCTTGGCTTCTCCTAATCTTCTGTGTATTCCTTTCAATGTGTTCTTTATTAGTGCTATGTCATTCTTCATAATTACTACATCTTTTCTCATTCCATTGAGCATCTTTACCATCATTATGTCATTACACTATGTCTCGTATAATTTCTTATCTCTTCTTCTGGAGAATTCTCTTGTTCTTTCATTTGGGGGTTTTATTGTGTCCCCATTTTGGCTAACTGTTTGGATTTGTGTTTGTATATTAGGTAGATCTGCTATGACTTCCAATCTCTAGTGCAGGACAATTTCAGACACTGTTTGTGACTGGCCCTGAGCCCTCTGTTTGGAGCTATCAGCAATCCACAGCTTGTGGCTCCCTCTGCTGAGTCAGGGTGCCTTTGGAAAGGACCAAGATGTTCACCAAGGTCTGCTTTTTCTAGCCCTGGGTTATTGTGTCCCCATTTTGGCTAACTGTTTGGATTTGTGTTTGTATATTAGGTAGATCTGCTATGACTCCCAATCTCTAGTGCAGGACAATTTCAGACACTGTTTGTGACTGGCCCTGAGCCCTCTGTTTGGAGCTATCAGCAATCCACAGCTTGTGGCTCCCTCTGCTGAGTCAGGGTGCCTTTGGAAAGGACCAAGATGTTCACCAAGGTCTGCTTTTTCTAGCCCTGGGCCCAGAAGATAAGGCAAAGACTCAAAGCCTCCAGAGATTCTCCTCTACCTATAGTCTAATTGTTATCACCCTTGATTAATCTAAGGCTATCAACCATAGGGTGGGGGGAGAGGTCTTCCAACAGGGTGGGGCAACTGCCTTCCCCCCGAGCAAAAACCGCCTGAATAGCACATGTACATGGGAGAAAGATATCCTCTACTATGTGAGGGAATGACTCACACAGGAATCCAAGGTGGCTGCCCTCCAAGCTCCAAACCCAGAGCCCTCACCCTTGGACTCTCCTCATATAGCTCCAGTCCACTCTGTCCTCCCTCTGTTGGAGCCCAATGTGAGTGGCTGCACACAAAATTTTGCATTGGCCCTTTAAGAGGGTACCTGCATTTCCAGCCATCTCTCCCTGGCAGACAGCAACTCTGTTGCTTTGGTGCTCTGGGCAATGGAGCCAACTTGGGGTTTAGAACCCAAACTTCTCAGTTAGAAACACCGTCCCCCACAGCTGAGGTATCCCTCTGGGACTTCAGTTACTGTCTGTGGGAGCCTGGCCAGCCTTTTCATGCTTTTGCACTTTCTACCAGTCTCTAAGCTGTCTCCACTTTCCATCCTTGGTTATCTGAATTCTTTCCAGCTAGTCCTCAGTTGATTTTTCTTGGTGGTTCTTCTGTATTTTAGTTGTATTTCCAGTTTGGTCCTGGGAGAGTATCAGTGTAGCTTCCATTTAATCCACTGCCATTTTGGAAAATCTGGAGCAGACACATTTTTAAAAGTAAGGCTTTGGAGTGGTGGATTTTCTCTCTTTGTTCCTTATTGTTGATAAAATGTTATTTAGCCTGGCTGGGTACAGCTCAATGGCTTAACATCCACCAGGAGCCAAAAGGTCACTGGTTCTATTCCCGGTCAAAGCACATATCCAGGTTGTGGGTTTGATCCCCAGTAGGGGGTGTGCAGGAGGCAGCCAATTGATGATGTTTCTCTCTCATCATTGATGTTTCTATCTCTCCCTCTCTCTTCCTCTCTTTCTAAAAAATCAATTTTAAAAATGTTATTTAGAAAAAGCCAAATAAATAAAAAAGACAAACAAAATAAGGGTATATAATATATATATAATATATATATAACATATATAATATATATAACATATATAATATATAATAAGGGTATATATTTTTCAAAGAGCCATATATATATATACACACACACACACATATATATACACACACACACACACTAGAGGCCTGATGCACAAAATTTGTGCATGGAAGCGTGGGCCTCAGCCCAGCCTGCACCCTCTCACAATCCAGGACCCCTCAGGGGATGTCCGACTGCCAGTTTAGGCCCAATATCGCAGACATCCCTCTCACAATCTGGGACCACTGGCTTCTAACACTTGCCTGCCTGCCTAATTGCCCCCAACCCCTCTGCCTGTCTGACTGATTGCCCCTAACCACCTCTGCCTCAGCCCCCACCACCACGACTTCAACCAGAAGGACATCCAGAATGAAGTCTGGAAGGTCATTCGGCTGTCCAGCCTAATTAGCATATTACACTTTACCAGAGGCCCAGTGCACGAATTCATACACTGGTGGGGTCCCTTGGCCTGGTTGGCTATTGGGGCTGATCAAGGCATGGGAGGTTGGCCAGCTGTGGAGAGGAGCCACGGGAAGTTGGCTATGGGAGTGCATTGACCACCAGCGGGCAGCTCCAGTGTTGAGCGTCTGCCCTCTGGTGGTCAGTGCACATCATGCAACTGGTTGACTGGTGGTACAGTCATTTGGTTGGTCATTCACTCAGGTTTCTAATCTAATAATAGACAAACATGGTAATTGACCGTACCTTCGCTACGCTTCCCATTGGCTAATCAGGGTGATATGCAAATTAACTTCCAACAAAGATGACGGTTAATTTGCATACGTAGGCACAATGCTGGGAGGTTAAAGGGGAAGGATGGAAGAAGCTGCCTGCTGCTGATGGTGATCGGAAACCCAGGTGGCAGCCAAGAGCCCATGATTGGAGAGCCAGGCCGCCTTTGCCTGCCCCCCAGCCAGTGATCGGAGAAGCCAGGTAGGGTAGGGAAGAGGTGATCGGAGAAGACCCAAAAGCCAAGCTGCGTTGCCACCCAGGGACCTGATCCAGCCCTGCATCAGGAAGTGGGAGGCAGCTTTTCACCTGGAGGCTTAAGTCCAAGGTGGGAGGCTTAAGCCCAAGTTGGGAGGCATCATTTTCTGTACGGAAAGTCAGGGGGCACAGCTAAGCACAAGGCAGCGCCATGTTTGCATACAGAGAGGGGGCGTGGCTCAGAGTGGGGCAGCGCTACATTCGGAGAGAACCATGCTGAGGCCAGATGTTCACCTCAAGACCCGAGCGGCTGGAGAGGAGTGCAAGGTAGAGGAGGTGTGGCTTCAGGCAAGTGAAGGAAAAGGGCAGGCTGCCCAGCCGCAACGCCATTCCAAGCTTCCCGGCCCAGGTTTTCAAATGTAAATATTACTTCAGATGTTGTAGTTGCACGTACTTTATTCCCTTCCCCTCATCTTGGCTGTTAAAGTCATGCCCACCCCCTGGGCAGCCAGGCCTCACGTTCCTGGCACAGATGAGGTTTGGTTCTGGGGTCACCCATTAGATTTTAAGTGGCTGCTACACTTGGTCAATAGGAAGAGTGAGACTTTAGCCCTGAAAAGACGGAAGGCTTGGGGCAGACGGTTCCCTCGAGGGCTCAGCCTGATTTCGGGCTGTAGGCACAGGGAACGTCCACGGCAGCCCCCAGAGCAGGCGTCCGGCTGAGCTCAGAGGAGGCCGTTTTTCAGTTTCCCCTTCCTCCATCCCAGGTGGTGGGGGCCGTGACTGCCTTGAGGCTGCTCCCTGGAAGCCATTCTCCCCTCAGCCTGTAGCTGTAAAACAGCGCATGCGAAGAGAATCTTTTTTTGTGCCTCATGTTAAAAAGTTAAAAAAAAAAAAAAAAAGAACAT
>NW_006297584.1:145451-161070 GCF_000327345.1 Myotis davidii
CCAGAGACAAGTCGGGAGCAAGAGCTGGGTAGAGGGAGCAAAAGGGGGAAATAGGGACATCCTATATAATAATAATAAAAGGCTAATATGCACATTGACTGAACTGCAGAATGACCGGTTGCTATGATGCGCACTGGCCACCAGAGGGCAGATGCTCAATGCAGGAGCTGCCCCCTGGTGGTCAGTGCACTTCCATATGGGGAGTGCCACTCAGCCAGAACCTGGCTCATGGCTGGCCAGCGCAGCGGTGGTGGCAGGAGCCTCTCCCACCTCCGTAGCAGAACTAAGAATGTCCAACTAACAGTTTAGACCTGATCCCTTGGGGGCCTAAGCCTTTAGCTGGACATCCCCCGAGGGCTCCCTGGCTGTCAGAAGGATGTTTGACTGCAAGCTTAGGCCTGATCCCCCGGGGAGTGGGCCTAAGTCGACAGGTGGACATCCTCCAAGGAGTCCTGGACTGTGAATGGACACAGGCCAGGCTGAGGTACCCCCCCAACCCTAGTGCACAAATTTTATATATAATTGACTTCAGGGAAGAAGAGAGAGATAGAAACATCAATGATGAGAGAGAATCATTGATCTGCTGCTTCCCATGTGCCCCAAACCAGGTACTGAGCCCACAACCTGGGCATATTGCCTGACTGTGAATTGAACAGTGACCTCCTGGTTCATAGGTCAATGCTGAACCACTAACACACTCCAGCTGGGCTCATGTTTTCTTTTATATTAAACTTCTTTCCTATTTTGTCAGGATTAATGACACATATATATTCTTTTGACAGGGAAGAAAACACGACCTATAAAGGAATCTGAATCTGAAAATATAGCTGCTATGTTAAGAGGTGAATGGATATTTGGGGTCATCCCCTGTGTGGCAAAGGCAAATTGCTATTAGGGAACCTACATAACCTGGATGGTTCTCATGTCCTTTAGAAAAGCCCTCCCCTAAGAATACATGCAATAAGGTGGTGAAAAGGGAGGGTTTCAGGGGATTTAAACAGTATGTGCGTAGGCGGGGGAGTGTGTGCATTTGCATAAGTTTGCGTGTGTATATGAGTGCATGTGTGTGTGCATGTGTGTGGGTGTGTGATGGGGTAGGATCTCCAAACTAGAGAAAATGGTATACACTGCACAGACTTTAAACTTTCCTTCTAAATCTATCCTTTTGTCTTCAGAAAAATGGGTAATTAATCCAGAAGAGCTAAAACTAAATATTTTATGTGAGCTGGAGGTAAGAAATATTTCAGTCCAACTAGTAAACCATGCTCATGATAAAATCGATCATTCACCTTCATTTTCTTTTTCTGTGTCTTCCTTTAAAATTTAGTTTGAGGAAGACTTTATGACATTGTTTGAGCCTTCTCTGAGAACATTACCCAGTGTCGGGCCACCAACCTTTCTGGCATTCAAACAGGAGCATTCCACTTTAGGCACTGACTTCAAGGTGATTTTTAATTCTTTCTTTTTTTACTCTAATAAGTGACATGAAAAGACACATGATGATTTGCACAAAAGACAGTGAGCATACTTTTTAAAAAAACATAGGCAAAGAGCCCATTTACTTGAAACAACATTTGGACAGGATAGCTAGCTATAGTAGTTTCCTAGGGCTGCTGCCAAAAGGGGCCACAGACTAGGTGCCTTAAAATGACAAACACGTGTTGTCTCCTAGTTCTCAAGGTTAGAGGTCCAAAGTCAGTAAGTGCAGCGTGTAGGAGAGTAGCCTTTCTTGCCTCTTCCAGGCTCCTGGTTGTGGTTGTCAGTTCTTATCCTTGGCTGGCAGCGCCATCACTTCAGTTTCTGTCTCAGTTGTCCTGGAGGTCTGCGGGTCTGTGTCCAAGTGTCTCTCTTCTCCAAGGACATCAGCCATGTTGGATTAGGGCCCACCCTAATGACCTCATCTAAACTTGATGACTTCAGCAAAGATCCCATTTCTAGATAAGACCACATTCACAGGTTCCAGGAGTTATGACTTCAGTGTCTTTAGGGGGAAACAATTCAACCTATGAGAGTGGCCATAATGCCTGGAAACATAGATAAGACATAGCTTTGCCACATTTGATCATGTTAAATGACCAATGCCTTTGCTTGGTGGGCAAGGAAAAGGTCAACTTAGTAATTCCAACAGGATGGCATAGCACCCGCTTCACCTGAGTGGTGAGGGGCAGCCTGGTGGAATGATTATTTCTAAACTTGGGTGTTATGGCCATGTGGAGAGAGCTGCACAGCCCCCATATGGCAACCCTTTGATTATTTCTTCTGGGTGCACTAAGGTGCAGACTTATTCACTGAAAACAAGATACCAATCATGTGAGACAGCCTGTGTCAGTCAGTGCATTGCAGGAGTTGGTGGGAATGCTGCATGGATGCTCTGAGGTGGTGTTCATTGCCAATCTGGTGAGGGGCAACACATTGAATATATCATGTCATTTAATGTCAACCAACATTTACTGTTTATATTTAGCCCAGGTCTCTAAATGTTTAGTCACCCTATAGACTCCTCAGGTGAAATTCTTTATTCAAACATAACACCTTCCTTCTTCTGAACCACAAAGGCTCATATCCAGGGAAGTTTCTCAAGCTTTCTTCCTCTGACACCCAAAGATGCGCCTGAACAATAGGAAGGTCCTTTCTTCCAGGGAACTGTCCCTACTCTAGCAACTGGGCAGGGATGGCTCCTCCTGCTCTTTGGACAGACCTTCCAGGTCCTCTAGTCGGGAGCAGACAGCTGGCTTACCCACTTTCCCCTCCAGTCATATCCTCTTCAAATGCAGATTACAACTCCACTCATGGTCTTTTGAAGCATCTCCACCTTGCTTCACCGCAGGTAAAGGGATAAAGGGACCTCAGGCTGAGGAGCTCACTACCAAGATCCTTGAATGGAACAGGTTGCAGATGTCCTGGCATTGTCGAGCTCTCCTTCAGCCCTGCTCCATCACCTGATTTACTCCACCATTTCTCTATTACAAGGCTTTACCATTCTACCCACTCGCTAAGTCCTCTGCTTTCAGCTACATTATTGTGTAGTTTCAATGGCTAAAGGTATTGAACAGTACTTCAGGGTGGTGAATCCCAGACTGTAGTGGCCATCTCAGTTACACTTTGGTCCCAGGATGGCTATCTTGCCAGTCCCAGAGAATGGTTTCTATGGAAAATACAGATGCCCTTGTGGTATTCATGACCTGTGAGCCATAATCTCGGTCTTTTCCTGAGACCTGTGCTGAGGCTTGCCTGCTCGCCATCATAACCTCAAATCACCAACATGCCATAATGTATCAACCCCACACAGAGCCACCTGAACTCCTAACTCCAGATCTCCTTCTTGCTTCCCCTTCTCTCTCCTTCCCGCTCCTGAATTACCTTTATAGCCCAGACAGGAGAATTCAGAGCCCCAATCTGGGCTTCCCCTTGAGAAGGGACTCTAATTTAGAACGGTGATCATTGTGAATGCATAGTAATGTCAAGACATTTTTTTAACCTGACACTTCTTGAGTTGATGGTATTCAAAATCTTAGACCATTTGCCTACAATTTGATATACAGGCAGGCCTCGGGTTACATCGTTTTGTGGTTACATCGTCATCTCCCATTTATTTATTTAAAAAAAAAGTTCTGTCATTTTGACGTATGTACATATGTGCTTTATGTTTTTTATTATTTATTTACCACAAGTAAAGGTCAGGAATTGTTATCTTTCTTTTAAATTTTTTTACTGTTTCACTTCATTACTGCTGTGTATGTATGTGCTCCATTGAGTGACGTAGGTGCTTATGTAGGTGGGCTCCGACTTACCACGAAAATTGTGTTACGTCGCACCATAGGAACAGATCTCCGACATAACCCGAGGAACTACTGTATGTTATGTCCTGTCTCTTGCATCTAGTTACACACTATATATCCCCCTCCCCAACAAGAAACTCTGATGTCAACAGTCATTTCTGCAACTTTGTTCTTACACTAAGGAGCCATCCAAAGGACCAACACAGCTCCTGATGGGCTCAGCTGTACTCTGGTGAACTGTATCACATAGAGGCCCTCAACACCACCTCAGCATCCTCAGTCCTCACCAGCTCATTAACAGAAGTGATGTCTCATTCTGGAATATATAGATCTTCTGGCTGGGTGCCTTCTAGTATAGAATCTCAGGCTCTTGAAAATTTCCCACCAACTATTTCTGAGAGACTTCAGGGGGTCTGACAGGAGCTCTCAAGTAGCTTTGCACATCTCCATACTCCTGCTGTTCTAACGGGCACTCGCTGGCCTGCCCAGAGCTCTGGCTCCTGCTGCTGCTTGTGGGCAGGTCTTCATTTTTTCCCCTCTCTCAGGGAGAAGAGGATGAGATATTGCTGACGTGTGAATTTTGTGGGAGTGACCTAAGAACATTTCTTTCTGCTGTGGATATTTATTCTGACAACGGTAGCTCTGAACCAATAAAACAAGTAAGTTCTAAAGCAGGTTTACTAAGGAAATGGTGTTATTTTAAATACCATTTTTAAATATATGTAGTATTTTCTCCTGCATTTTCCCCTTGCATTGTTATTCTTTAAAATTATATGTTATCAGTCGGGGAAATGCAAATCATAAACACAATGGGATACCATTCCACACCCACTAGGATGGCATTAATAAAAAAGACAGATAATAACAAGTGCTGGCAAGGAAGTAGAGTAACTTGAACCCTCATACACTATTAAAGGGGAATATAAAATGGTGCATCTGTGTTGGGAAAAAGTTGGGTAGTTCCTCAAAAGTTACACACACAGTTACCATATAACATACAAATCCATTCCTAGGTACATACCCAAGAAAATTGACAATATATGTCCACACAAAAACTTGTACACAAATGTTCATAACAGCATGATTTATAACAGCCAAAAGGTGAAAATAATCCAATGCCCTTCAACTGATGAATGGGCAAATAAATGTGGTGCATTCATAAAATCAAATATTATCCAGTCATAAGAATTGAAGTACTAATACGTGCTACAACATAGATGAACCTTGAAAACATTATGCTCAGTGAAAGAAGCCAGACACAAAGTACCGCATATTATATGATTCCATGTATATGAATTGTACAAAACAGGCAATAATAGAGACAGAAAATAAATCAGTGGTTGCCAGAGGCTGAGAGGAGAGGAGGATAGGGAGTAAAGTGTCAATAGGTACAGGTTTCATGTCCTAAATTTGATGGTGGTGATAGTTACACAACTCTGTATACACTAAAAACCATTGAATTGCACACTTTAAATGGGTCAATTGTCTCGTATGTGAATTATATCTCAATAAAATTTTTACCAGAAAGTGTTATGATAGATTGTAATTCAAACTCCATTAGCCATTTGAGTTTTTACCCCTTCTAATTATCTTCACCCAGAACTAAAGAGAGGAAAATGACCTCTTTGTTTTTAGGCCATCTGTTGCAGTTCTTTCCAAAATCTGGTTGATTACATTTATGAGGAAAAACAAAAAATTCAAAGCTCTAAAGAGGAATTCATCTGTATCGACCCTCATGCATCCCACGGCACTGAGATGGAGAAATTCAGAGCAAAGGAAAAGGCTCTGCAGAGGTAACATTGAGTCTTGGATATTGAAATTCAGATAAGTCCACTTAGAGAGCTCTTTGTAAAATGAATCTTATTTTTCAAAATACATAATTTTGAAGATATATTCCCAATGAAGAAATAAAATTGGCCAAAGCAAACCTATTACAAAACCTGGTGGATGTTATGAGATTCAGGAGCTCCCAGAAACTCAGTGAACTTACTGATTTAAAAATAGAACCTTACCCAGATCCTCAGGACAATTCAGAATTCCTATTTTGGAGAAATTGGACCACTAAACAAAATGGAGATCCAT
Organism: Myotis davidii; assembly: GCF_000327345.1. Classification (NCBI taxonomy): domain Eukaryota; kingdom Metazoa; phylum Chordata; class Mammalia; order Chiroptera; family Vespertilionidae; genus Myotis; species Myotis davidii. Next base: position 151,313 of record NW_006297584.1, read on the forward strand.
GTGCTTTGATTAAATATATAGACTCACAAGTAATAACAGATTAAAATTACAAGGGACGACATTGAAACAGTTACAATTTGTCATATGCTTTTTACAGCTTGAAACATTAGATTTATGGATTTTTTTTTTGTTTGTTTGTTTGTTTGCAGAAAACAGGAGCAACAAGTAGCCAAAAATTGGGAAGTAAAAACAAATGAACGTACTAGTTTCTCTGAAGAAGGTGAGTTCATCAATGCTCCTATTATAGATCAATCGTACATCAGAAAGCTCACATGTTTGACCAAGAGCTAAAACTGGCATATTTTTTTTATTTTATTAATCCTCACCCGAGGATATTTTTCCATTGACTTTTTTTTAGAGATAGTAGAAAGGAGTGGGAGAGATAGACAGGAAGAATGACATTGATGTGTGTCACATCAATTGGTTGCCTCCTACATGTGTCCCTCCCAGGGCCAGGGATTGAGCCTGCAACCGAGGTATGTGCTCTTGACCAGAATCTAAGCAGGGGCCCTTATGGCCACAGACTGATGCTCTATCCACTGAGCCAAACTATCCAGGGCAAAACTGGCATATTTAAAAAACCGTATTTAAAGTTTTCAGTTCAGTTGATGCATTAGTCAAAATGGCTCAGAAAAGCTGGTGTTTCAAGTCGTCCGGCTTTTGAAGATTTTAGTCTTCATCTAGTTGTTATTGATTGAAGTGAATTAGCAACATCTATAGAGCATGTTACAGATAACTGCAAAGAGCTTTTGGGTTCAGTGTCTTTTGTTTTATTAAGCACACATTCCATTTTGTTTTCAAGCTGGGGTATGGAAAATCTGTCAAAAATAAAACAGATTTCTTTCTTCATAGGTTCCATCAGTCACTTGGCCAGTGTAGTTAAAGAGCTGGGACTGTTTTTTGGTTTGTTTGTTTGTTTTTTGAGCTGGGACTGTTGAAGGAGCACTGATGTTAGAATCACAAGCTCTGAATTTATATCCTTGCTTTTCTACTTAGAGGCTGTCTCCTTTGGGGTAAATTACTTAATCTTTACTAGCATTAGGCTCCTCCTCTACCACTCAGTGCTATTGAGAAGATAGAGAAAATATATTTTTGTTTTTGTTTTTTAAACTAAATCTCTAGTATAAAGTTCCTTGATAGTCCACTGGTTTCTACTAAGCCTAAGGCCAGAAAATTGCACTTAATGAAAATGAACATTTTTCTGTCTTTTTAATTTATTATTTATTTATTTACTTACTTATTTCCTTCATTGACCTCTCCCGGACCACTCCTACCCCCCAGCACATGCCCTCACCCCCCTTAGTGTCTATGCCCATTGCTTATGCTTATATGCATGTATACAAGTCCTTGAGTTGATCTCTTACACACACACACACACACCCCACCCCTGCCTTCCTCTGAAGTTTGACTGTCTGTTTGATGCTTCTCTGCCTCTGGATCTATTTTTGTTCATCAGTTTATGTTGTTTATTATATTCTACAAATGAGTGAGATCATGTGATATTTATCTTTCTCTGACTGGCTTATTTCACTTAGAATAATGGTTCATCCACGCTGTTGCCAATGGTAAGAGTGTTTTCTTTTTTAAAGCAGCGTAATATTTCATTGTGTAGATTTACAACTGTTATTTATTTATTTATTTATTTTGGCTTTCAAACACAGAAAGACAATGTTTAATAAATGGAATCTATTTTTTCTAATACAAAGACTTTCATAACTGAAATATTCAACATTATGTTACACATTTATTTGAGGTATAAGTTATATACATAAAATATATAACTGTTTTAAATGTACAATTCAATACTTTTTTCCTTTATTGATTAAGGTATTACATATGTGTCCTTATCTCCCGATTGCCCCCCCACCCCACTCCCATTCATGCCCTCATCCCCCGCCCCCCGGTGTCTATGTCTATTGGTTATGCTAATGTTTCTTTTAAAGAAGAAGCAAAGGCTTTTCTGGAAACTCCAGAGTCTCCAGGTCCATCCATGCTGTTGCACATGGTTGGAGTTCCTTCCTTTTTATAGCAGCATAGTATTCCATTGTGTAGATGTACCACAGTTTTTCAATCCACTCATCTGCTGATGGGCACTTAGGGTGTTTCCAAATCTTAGCTATTATACATTGTGCTGCTATGAACGGATGTATATGTCCTTTCTGCTTGGTGTTTCTGATTTCTTGGGATATATTCCTAGAAGTAGGATTACGGGGTCAATTGGAAGTTCCATTTTTAATTTTTTGAGGAAACTCCATACTGTTTTCCACAGTGGCTGCACGAGTCTGCATTTCCATTAGCAGTGCATGAGCGTTTCTTGTTTTCCACATCCTCACCAGCACTTCTCTTTCGTCAATTTGTTGATGATAGCCATTCTAACAAGTGGGAGATGGTATCTCATTGTCATTTTGATTCGCATCTCTCAGATGATTAGTGACTTCGAACATATTTTCTTATGTCTCTTGGCCTTCTATATGTCCACTATCGAAAAGTGTCTATTTAAGTCCTTTGCCCATTTTTTTATTGGATTGTTTATCTTCTTTTTGTCAAGATGTATGCATTCCCTAGAAATTTTGGAGTTTAGGCTTTTATCAGAGATAACATTGGCAAATATGTTCTCCCAAGCAGTGGACTTTCTTATTGTTTTGTTGATGGTTTCTGTTGCTGTGCAGAAGCTTTTTATTTCCATGTAGCCCCATTTGCTTATTTTCTCCTTAGTGGTGATGGCGAACCTTTTGAGCTCGGCGTGTCAGCATTTTGAAAAACCCTAACTTAACTCTGGTGCCATGTCACATATAGAAATTTTTTGATCTTTGCAACCATAGTAAAGCAAAGATTTATATATTTGATATTTATTTTATATATTTAAATGCCATTTAACAAAGAAAAATCAACCAAAAAAATGAGTTTGCATGTCACCTCTGACATGCATGTCATAGGTTCACCATCACTGCTCTAGGAGCTGTATCGGTATAGATATGGCTACGACATATGTCTGATATTTGGCTGCATATGTATTCTTCTAAGATTTTTATGGTTTACTGCCTTACGTTTAAGTCCTTTATCCATTTTGAGTTTCTTTTTGTGTATGGTGTTAGTTGGTGGTCTAATTTCATTTTTGCATGTATCTGTCCAATTTTCCCAACATCATTTATTGAAGAGACTGGCTTAACTCCATTGTATGCTCTTGCCTCCTTTGTCAAATATTAATCAAGCATAATGGCTTGGATCGATTTCTGGTTTCTGTATTCAGTTCCATTGGTCTATATGTCTATTCTTGTGCCAGTAGCAGGCAGTTTTGAGAACAGTGGCTTTGTAATATAGCTTGATATCTGGATTGTGATCCCGACAACTTTGTTCTTCTTTCTCAGGATGACTGCAGCTATTCGAGGTCTTTTTTTATTCCTATGAATTTTTGGAGAGTTTGTTCCAGGTCTGTAAAATATACCGTTGGTATCTTAGTGGGGGCTGCATTGAATTTATAGATTGCTTTGGGTAGTATGGACATTTTAATTATGTTGATTCTACCAATCTATGAACACAGTATATTCTTCCATTTGTTAATGTCTTCTTTTATATGTCCTGTAGTTTTCTAAGTAGAGGTCTTTTACCGCCTTAGTTAAGTGTATTCCAGGGTATCATAATTTTTTTGTTGGAATGGTAAATGGGATTTTTTCTTTGTTTGTTTCTCTTTCCATGAGTTCATTATTGGTGTATAAAAAGGCTATAAATTTCTCAATGTTAATTTTGTATCCTGCTACAATGCCAAATTCATATATTAAATCTAGTATTTTTTTATGGAGTCTTTGGGGGTTTTCTATGTATAATATCATGTCATCTGTAAATAATGACAGTTTTACTTCTTCTTTTCCAATGTGGGTGCATTTTATTTCTTCTTCTTTTCTGATCGCTATGGCTAGCACTTCCAGTACTATGTCAAACAGGAGTGGTGAAAGTGGGCATCCCTGTCTTGTTCCCATTCTTAGGGGGAATGGTTTTAGTTTTTGCCCATTGAGTATGATGTTGGCTATAGGTTGGTCATATAAGGCTTTTATTATGTTGAGGTATGATCCCTCTATTCCCACTTTGCTGAGAGTTTTTATCATAAAGGGTATTAGATTATGTCAAATGTGTTTTGTGCATCAATTGATATGATTATGTGATTTTTATCTCTAATTTTTTATGTGATGTATCACGTTTATTGATTTATAGATATTGTATCAGCCTTGCATCCATGGAATAAATCCCACTTGGTCATGGTATATGATCTTTCTAATGTAATGCTGGATCTGGTTTGCTAGGATTTTAGCATCTATGTTCATCAGAGATATTGGCCTGTAATTCTCTTTCTTTGTAGTGTCTTTATCTGGTTTTGGGATTAGGGTATTACTGCCTTCATAGAAAGAACTTGGAAGTCTTCGTTTCTTTTGAATTTTCTGGACTAGTCTGAGGAGAATAGGTTTTAGTTCTTCTTTGAATATTTGGTAAAACTCCCCTGTGAAGCCCTTTGGCCCAGGGCTTTTGTTCGCTGAACATTTTTTGATGACTGATTCAACTTCCTACATAGTTATCGACCTATTCAGATTTTTTTATTCTTCCTGATTGAGTTTTCGAGGTCATATTTTTCTAGGAATACGTCCATTTCTTCTAGGTTGACCAGTTTGTTGGAATAGAGTTGTTCATATTATTTTTGTTTAAAATCCTTTGTATTTCTGTAGGATCTGTTGTTATTTTGCCTCTTTCATTTCTGATTTTGTTTATTTGGATCCTCCCTCTTTACTTCTTGGTGAGACTCACTAGAGATACATCAATCTTGTTTATATTTTCAAAGAAGCAGCTCTTGGTTTCATTGGTCTTTTGTATTGTTGTGTGTTTTTTTGTTTGGGGGCTTTTTGTTTGTATGTTTGTTTTTGGTCTCTATGTCATTTATTTCCACTCTGATCTTTATTTCCTTCCTTCTGCTCACTCTGGGCTTTTCTTGTTGCTCTTTCTTATTCTTTAAGTTGTAGAGTTAGATACTTTATTACCAGTTTTTCTTGTTTTTTGACGTAGGCCTGTAATGCTATGAACTTCCCTTTTAGGACTGCTTTCATTATGTTCCATATTTTGGATAGTTTTGTTTTCATTGTCATTTGTTTCCAGGCTGTTTTTTTATTTCTTCTTTGATCTCTTTGGTAATGCAATCATTGTTTAATAGCATGATATTTAGCCTTCAAGTGTTTGAATTTTTTTGATTGTTTCTACTATAGTTTATTTCTAATATTATGCCATTGAGATCTGATAAGATGCTTGATATGATTTCTATCTCCTTGAATTTGTAGAGCATGTCAAACTTGCGGCCCATGGGCCACATGTGGCCCACAACGAATATTTTTGCGGCCCAGTCAATATAATGGTATGTAAGGGACCTTTTAATAAAAATTTCATAACTTAATTTTTACAATATCCTGTTATACACAATTATTAATAACGAACTACAATGTTCGCTAATGACTGATTACTAAAATCATGTTGCATTCATTTCCCTTATGTGCCTTACGCGCTCTCTTGTTATGGCCTTAACGTTGAGGTCTATTTTGTCAGATATAAGTATTGCTACCCCAGCTTCTTTTTCATGTCCATTCGCCTGAAAAAAAAATGTTTTTCATCCCTTCACTAACTGTCTGTGTGAGTTCTTTGTTCTGAGGTAGGTCTCTTATAGACAGCATATATATATATATATGGGTCATGTTTTCTTATCCATTCAGCTACCCTATGTCTATTGTTTGGACCTTTTAATCTATTCACATTTAAGGTTATTATTGATAGGTACTTGTTTGTTGCCATTTTTATTCTTTATGCCTGTGTTCCTTCTTCCCTTCCTATTTCTTCTTTTTACAGCAGTCCCTTTAGCATTTCTTGCATTGCTGGCTTGGTGGTAATAAACTCCCTTAGCCTTGTTTTGTCTATGAAGCTCCTTATTTCACCTTCAATTTTGAATAATAGCCTTGCTGGGTATAGTATTCTTGAATTCAGTCCCTTGCTTTGCATCACTTTATATATTTTATTTCATTCCCTTTTGGCCTAAAGTGTTTCGGTTGAGAAATCAGTTGATAGTCTAATGGGAGATCCCTTATAAATAACTTTCTGTCTCTCTCTGGCAGCCTTTAAGATTCGCTCTTTGTCGTTTACGTTTGCCATTGTAAGTACAATGTGTCTTGGTGTGGGTCTTTTTGTGTTCATTTTGTTTGGAATTCATTGTGCTTGTGTACCTTTTTTCTTCCCCAAATCAGGGAAGTTTTTTTGTTGTTGTTTTTTTTAATATTTTTTATTGACTTCTTACAGAGAGGAAGGGAGAGGGATAGAGAGAAACATCGATGATAGAGAAACATTGATCAGCTGCCTCCTGCACACTCCCTACTTGGTATGTGTCTGCAACCAAGGTACATGCCCTTGACCGGAATTGAACCTGGGACCCTTGAGTCTGCAGGCCGACGCTCTATCCATTGAGCCAAACCGGTTAGGGTTCAGGGAAATTTTTTTGTCATTATTTCTTCAAATAAGTTTTCTAATCCTTGTTCCTCTTCTTGTCCTGGTACCCCTTTTATATGTATGTTACTTAATTTCATGTTGTCCCAAAGCTTTCTTAGGCTCTCCTACTTTCTAATGTTTTTCTCCAATTGCTGTTCAGATTGGGTGTGTTTTGCTGCCCTATCTTTTAACTCACAAATTCGGTCCTCTGCTTCTTCTAGTCTATTGTTGAAATCTCTATCATGTTTTTTATTGTAACTATATCAGTTTTGATTTCCTCCTGATTCTTACATAAGTTGTTGATCCTTTCATCCTTCCAGTTTATGAACTATGACCCTTACTCTGAATTCTTTTTCTGACATATTGCATGCCTTTGTTTCCTTTCTTTTTCTGGCAAGTCCTTTTTTTCCCTAGGGGGTTGTTTCTTTGCCTCCCCATTTTTGCTGTCTCTTTCTGGCCCTGGGAACCCTGTTTTGGATTTGAGAGGTTAAAGATCTTATTAGGGCAATGGTCCAGAAACCGTTAACCCAGAGGCTGGGTCTGCCTTGAATTTCACACCTTTATTGTCTCTGCTCTGAGTTGTATTCCCTTCTCCCATGGATCTGGTTCCTCAGTTGTCTGCTTTGGGGTTTGTTTGTTTTTAAATCCTCACCTGAGGATATTTTTCCATTGATCCTTAGAGAACAGAAAAGAGAGGGAAAGACAGAGAGAAATACTGATGTGAGAGAAACACATCTATTGGTTACCTCCTGCATGAGCCCCAACCAGGGCCCGGGCCAAGGAGGAGCTTGCAACTTGACTGGAATCAAACCCAGGACCCTTTGGTCCATAGGCTGACACTCTATCCAATGATCCAAACTTGCTAGGGCTCAGTTGTCTGCTTTAGATGCTTGGGGTAGTGGGAGCATGTGCACAGCTCCTCTGATGTGCAACTCCCTGTGAAGACCCAGAGCTTTCTGGCATGCAATTTGCTGTGTGGCTCCAGCACCCATGGCATGGTGGCATCCTAGGTCTCTCAGGTGGCACACTTGCAGCGCTGTCCTGTGGCTCCTGAGTAGGCACACTGGCTTGCTCCAGGTTGCTTCTGCAGTGCTTTCCTATGGCTCAGAGTGAGGCGTGTGCTTGGTTGTTCCAGGTAGCCCCTGCAGACCTGTCCCAGGGACTGGGGGGAAATGGGTATGGGCTGCTCTGGGTCACACAGTCTGAACTCCTGTGTGGTCTGAGTGGGGTGCATGCTAGGTTGCTCCAGTTCACCCCTCCTCAGTGTAGAAGGAGGTTGGGTTGCCCTGCGTCGCTCAGTCCATTCTCCCCTGTCACCCAGGGTGAGATGTGCATTGGGTTGCTCTAGATGGCCCTGGCAGGACTGTCCCAGGAGCCTGGTTGGAATGGGGGCAGATTTCTCTGTGTCACAGAGACATAACTCCCCTGTGGTCTGGACTGGGTCATGCTCTGTGTTCCTCCAGGTCACCCCAACAGCAGGTCCTGGGGCTGGGAGTGGAGCGGGTGCCAGGTGGCTACAGTTCAGGCTAGTGGCATGATTCTGGGGTCTAGGGAAGGGGTGAGACATAGGGTTCCCTCTGGCTTGCACTCACTGCAGGATCTTGAAGCCAGATCCTAGGATACTCAGTCCCAGGAAGCTGGTGAGGAGGCCTGATGTGGGAGCTCACTCTGACAGCCTGCGCTCCCTGCAGACATTTGGGGGCCTGCCAGAAGGTACTGCAGCACTTACTGCCGGGGCACAGTGGTGGTTCCACATGGGTCATGGCTGGCAAGTGGTGTTCTCTAGGCATCCTCTCCCCTTCCTTATTGAAAACTGTCTCCTCAGCTGTGTCTAAGTTGTTAATTCAGGGTGGATATTCTCTAATTTAATTGCTTTTCTGGCCTGTCCCTAGGAGGAGGTGCAGGACACTGCTGCCTGTTTGGCCACCATTTTTGCTTCCAGATCAAGGTGCTGGATCCCAAAGCAATTCTCATTTTTCTTTTTTTAACAAAGGAATAAATGGTCTCATTTTTTTTTTTTAACAAAGGAAGGTTCCTCACTTTAATTTATTTAAGATTCTCATTTTTATTCCATTAAAATATGCCTGATGAAGCATTGCATTTGCAACAGTTTAAAATTCATTTTAGTATACAGGTTTTGGAAAATTTAAAACATATATGTACTTCATGTGATTCTTTTTCTTTTCTTTTCTTTTTTATTCTTTTCCTTTTAGAGCCAAAGCACTGTAAAACAATTTCTTATCAACTTTCTGTGGATATTCCAGAAAAAAAGATAGTTGATGACAAACTATTTGATTTTGAACTAGATAAAAGAAACATGTCCATCACTAGTTGTGATTCTAGGACAGCATGTGGAAAGGTAATTATCTTGTAATTTTTTTTCTTGCTACTCTTTAAAAAATAGTTTTACCTAAAAGTATAAAAGCTATCATGATGAATATGGCAGCTTATGCACATGGCACATTTAATTATGTGTCAAAAAGAATTGGTATAGCCTGGCTGGTGTGGCTCAATGGTTGAGCATCAATCTATGAAATAGCAGGTCATGGTTTGATTCCTGGTCAGGGTACATGCCCATGTTTTGGGCTCGATCCCCAGTGGGTGTATGCAGGAGGCAGCTAATCAATGATTCTCTCTCGTCATTGACATTTCTATCTTTCTCTCGCTCTCCCTTCCCCTCTCAATAAAAAAAAAAATGTATTTTTGTAAAAAAGTAATTGGTATAGCCTTGGCATTTTAACTTCTACTAGACTTTACAACAATACTTTATATATGTTTTATGGGGGACTAGTTTGGTTAAAACCTTTTTACTTTAAAATGTAAATGTAAATTGTACATTAAGGAACATTTGGAACCCTTTGAAGACTAAATAGAAAGGGGAAAAGACGCCGAAACCGGTTTGGCTCAGTGGATAGAGCGTCGGCCTGCGGACTTAAAGGTCCCAGGTTCGATTCCGGTCAAGGGCATATACCTGGGTTGCGGGCATATCCCCAGTTGGGGGTGTGCAGGAGGCAGCTGATCGATGTTTCTCTATCATCGATGTTTCTAACTCTCTATCTCTCTCCCTTCCTCTCTGTAAAAAAATCAATAAAATATATATTAAAAAAAAAAAAAGTAGACTGTGCACAAAGCCCACAAAGGGTGTCCACCTCAGGAAACTGGGGAGGCTGAGCCACTGGGTCCTATAGGACACCTAGCACACAAAACCACTCTACCAACACAGGGAAGCATACAAAATGTGGAGACAATGA
>NW_006297584.1:161167-163054 GCF_000327345.1 Myotis davidii
TGTAAAAAATATAAAATATATCTTTAAAAATAATAATAAATAAATAAATAAAAATAAATAAATAAAAAAAAAGAAAGGGGAAAAGACACTACAACTCTCAACCACTTCCAAAAGAGATCATTAATATTTCAATATTTTCTAGACCTGCAAAAGCCTATATTGCATACTATTACATACAGCTAAATTTAAAATAACTAAAATTAAATAGAATTTAAGCTGTTATTCTCTTTTGTTACTGTTGTTAATCCTCACCTGAGGATATTTTTTCCATTGATTTTTTTAGAGAGAATGGAAAATAGAGGAGAGACAGAGAGAGAGAGGAACATTGATGTAAGAGAGATACATTGATTGGTTGCCTCCTGTAGGTGCTCCCTGGACCCTTCAGTTTGTAGGTTGATGCTGTAACCACTGAGCCTCCAGCCAGGGCTAAACTGTAATTCTTTAGTTATACTAGCCACATATCAAGTATTAAATAGCTGTGTGTAACTAATTGCTACCAAATTGCAAGGCAGCTATAGGACATTTTTATGATCCAAAAGTTCTGTTAGACAATACCCATTGTGGACATTTTTATGCATTGGTGTTTGTTAACATACTTATAATTATATTATACTAGAGGCCCAGTGCACAATTTCGTGCTTGGGTGGGGTCCCTCAGCCTCGCTGGTGATCAGAGCCGATTGGGGCCATTCTCACCCAGTCCTGATGGGGGCCAATAGGGGCTGGCCAGCTAAGAGGAGAGACTGTGGGAGGTTGGCTGGCCACAGTAGGTTGGCTGTGGGAGCGCACTGACCACCAGGGGGCAGCTCCTGCATTGAGTGTCTGCCCCCCTGGTGGTCACTGCGCATTATAGTGACCAGTCAACCGGTCATTGGGTCACTTAGGCTTTTATATATAGAGATATGTAATTTTTACCTCCTTTTAAACTCAATTATAAAAAATATTTACCATGATATTGTTTGGCTTATATTAACATTATTTTTTAATATCTATGTGCTTTTTCATATAATTTATCTAAACATTCCCCTCACATTGGACATACAGATTATCAACAGTTTTTTTGTTATACAAAATAACATTGCTTTGAATATCTTTGTGTATACGTTTATTTATTTTTTTAACATATTTTATTGATTTTTTTTTTTACAAAGAGGAAGGGAGAGGGATAGAGAGTTAGAAACATCGATGAGAGAGAAACATCGATCAGCTGCCTCCTGCACACCCCCAACTGGGGATATGCCCGCAACCCAGGTATATGCCCTTGACCGGAATCGAACCTGGGACCCTTGAATCCACAGGCTGATGCTCTATCCACTGGTCCAAACTGGTTAGGGCTACATTTATTTTTTATGTAAGTATAATTCCTAAGAATAGATTCCTAGAAGTTAAATTATGAGCTGAGGTTTGTTTCTCTTGGGTGACACAGAATTTAAGGGGTGGCAGTGAACTGAAGTACCTGACAAAATCAAATACAAAAACTATCTGGAGGAATATTACTCATCCAGCCCTCTAATTACTCCTATAAATTATCTTTCAAGTTCAATTACCAGCACACATGTAAAAGAACCAAGGACACTAGGAAACAACACCACAATAAAAAAATCCAGACCGGAAACCAAGATGGCAGCATAGGTAAACACAGGAAATTGCTGCTTCACACAATCACTTCAAAAATACAACTAAAAGACAAAACGGACATCTTCCAGAACCACAGGATGGCTGAGTGGAAATTTTACAACTAGAAGGAAAGAGAAAAGCACACTGAGACTTAGAGGAGGTGCAGAAGCAAAGTGCAGAGGTACAGAGGCACGCGAGGAAAGGGCTGGCAACTGAGGACACGGTTCTCTTTTTCAATCCGGAGGGAGTCACAAGCTCATGACTGCTCTGC
>NW_006297584.1:163181-165998 GCF_000327345.1 Myotis davidii
AAATGCCAAGAGCAAAAGACAAAGAGAGAATCTTAAAAGCAGCAAGAGAAAAAAAGTAAGTTACCTACAAGGGAGTACCCATACGACTCTCAGCCGATTTCTCAACAGAAACAATGCAGGCCAGAAGGGAGTGGCAAGAAATACTAAAAGTGATGAATAGCAAGAACCTACAACCAAGATTAGTCTACCCAGCAAAGCTATCATTCAAAATTGAAGGTCAGATAAAGAGCTTCACAGATAAGAAAAAGTTAAAGGAGTTCACCACCACCAAACCAGTACTATATGAAATGCTGAAAGGTATCCTTTAAGAAGAGGAAGAAGAAGAAAAAGGTAAAGATACAAATTATGAACAACAAATACACATCTATCAACAAGTGAATCTAAAAATCAAGTGAATCAATAACCGGATTAACAGAATAAACTGATGAATCTAATAGAATCTGGGTCATAGAAAGGAGTGGACTGACTATTCTCAGGGAGGAAAGGGGTGTGGGGGTGCGGGAAGAGACTGGACAAAAATTGTATACCTATGGATGAGGACAGTAGGGGAGGGGTAGTAAGGGCAGAGGGTGGGGTGGGAACCGGGTGGAGGGGAGCTATGAGGGGGGCGAAGAGGAACAACTGTAATAATCTGAACAATAAAGATTTAATTTTTAAAAAATCCAGAGAAATAATATCCAATAAGAAAAGGCCTGCAAAGACTTTGGAAATTGAAATAATCTATGTTTATAAAAATAAAAGATTGACTTCAAGATATTTGGAGGCCTATGCCAAAAAAAAAAAAAAGATATTTGGAGGGAACAGAATGCTATAAAGTGACATAACAGGTTTGAAAAGAAAAAATAGACTTACAGAGTTGGAAACAAAACAACAGAAATTAAAAACTTAAAAGAGAGTTAAAGGTAATAACAAAATTCATCATGGGGACAAAAAAAGTAGGAAAACAGAAGAGAGTGTATGATGTGAAAATAAAATGAGGGGCCTAAAATATATTTATTCAAAATCCCAGAAGGAGAGGAGAAAAATAATCAGGCAGAAGTAGTATTTGAAAAGATAATGGGCAATCTCTTCAGAACTGATAAAAGAGACTGACCCACAGAATTAAGAAACCAAATAAATCCCAAGCAAGGTGAATTTTTTTTTTTTGTAAATACTACACACTTTGCAGTGACAAATACATAGCTCAACTTTCAGACTTTGATAAATTTAAATTTGTTTGATGAAATGTCTAGAGTTGCCAAAAAATAACAAAAAATAACATTAAAAAATAACAAAAGCAGAGAGTATAACCTCCCAGCTAGTAGAGGTTGAACAAAAAATAGAACAATTTATTTGAAATACCCCAAAAAACAAGAAAGAATAAGAGAAGAAAAAAGCAAAAAAAAAAAAAAAAGAAAAGAAAAGAAAAAAGCAGGTGGAAAACATCAAGGAATGTCAGCAATTATATTATATGTAAATAGACTAAATATCCCAGTTAATAGACAAAGACTGCCAATCTATATAATAAAAGCCTAATATCTTAATTGACTGAACAATGGAAGGAACTTCAGAATGACTGGTCGCTATGATGTGCATCACCAGGGGGAAAATGCTCAACGGAGGAGCTGCTCCCAGCCTGCAGGCCCCAGGCCAGCCAAGGCAGGTGTGAGCAATGGCCCCAAAAATGGCGCCAGGCTGATCAAGGTGGGTGCCAGCAGGGGCCCCCCAATCATCCTGCCAGTCACCCCACAGATCGGCCCTGATTGCCAGCCAGGCCTAGGGACCCTACCTGTGCATGAATTTCGTGCACTGGGCCTCTAGTTAAAACATAAAAAGTCAACCATATACTGTTTATAAGAGACACATTTAAAATATATGAATACAGCTCAGCTGGTGTGGCTCAGTGGTTGAGCAACAACCTATGAACCAGGAGGTCACTGTTTGCTTTCTAGTCAGAGCACATGCTCGGGTTGCAGACTCAATCCCCAGTGGGGGGTATGCAGGAGGCAGTTGATCAATAATTCTCTCTCATCATTGATGTTTCTATCTCTCTCCCTCTCCCTTCCTCTCTGAAATCAGTAAAAAATATATTTAAAATATAAGGATAGAAAAAGATTAAATATAAATAAGTAAAAACAATATATTGTGAAAATACTAATGAGCATTACTAGAGATAAAGAGGATCACTTAAGAATCATAATAATTTTAATCTACCATGAAGACATAACATTACAAAATATTTTCCCATATTAATATAGTTTCAAAATATATAAAAGAAAATTTCATAAAAATAAAACTTTTTTAATTCATAATCTAATGGGATGCTTTAACCTATTACTCACATAATTGAGAGGACTATTAGACTAAAAAGGAGCAATAGTACAGTAGAATATTTGAACATCCCATTTAACAAATTTGTTCATGAAATGGAAGATTAAATAGTTTAAATATGACATTCTTCCCAAACTTCAAATTCTAACAGGATGGTATATTTGCATATGTGGGGGGGAAAGCAGTATTGGCAAGTTGATTTTAATATTTACATGGAAATATAAATAATCTAGAATAGGCAAGACATTCTTGAGAAGAATGCTGGGAAGGATGGAAACATAGTCTACCAGATAATTAAGACCTATCCTATCTAATAAAAGAGAAACATGGTAATTGGCGTACAACCGCTACCCTTCCCATTGACTAATCAGCGAGATATGCAAATTAACTGCCAGCCAAGATGGAGGCCGGCAGCGAGGCAGCTTGAAAATAACATGAGGATTGCTTACTTCAGTGACGGAGGACTCCAATGTTCCCCGCCTGCCGCTGCAGGCCTCTGACCCGCCA
>NW_006297584.1:166128-168996 GCF_000327345.1 Myotis davidii
AGTGCAAGCTTTTGTTACAATAAAAGCGTAAGGAGGCAGGTGAACAGGACTGTCTGGTTCCCATAGCCAGGCAGCCCCTTAGCCTTCTTGTTCACAGAAACACGTGTCAGAGTAATTATTCATCCATCACTCAGGATCTGTTGGTCAGCCTGGCAGGAAGGAAGAGCAACTAAGAACAGGGACATTCAAGGTGTGAGAACGTGACAGGGTACAGAGCCCCAACCCCCTGACGGGCCCTGCTCTGTGAGTGACAGGGGGCAGTGCCCCAACCAACTGATTGGCCCTGCACTATGCATGACAGGGGGAAGCTCCCCAACCCCCTGATCGGCCCTGCTCTGTGCATGACAGGGTACGAAGCCCAAACCCTCCTGATGGGCCCTGCTCTGTGCGTGACAGGGGGTGGCGCCACGACCTCCCCATCGACCCTGCCTTGAGTGTGACAGGGGGCAGCGCCCCAACCCCCTAATTGGCCCTACCCTGAGCGTGACTGAGGGTGGCATAGCAACCTCCCGATCCGCCCTGCTCTGTGCATGACAGGGGGTGGCGCCCCAACTCCCCAATCGGCCCTGCTCTGAGCCTGACCAGGGGCTGCACCTAGGGACTGGGCCGGCCCTCTGCCACCCGGGAGCAGGCCTAAGCCAGCAGGTCGTTATCTCCCAAGGGGTCCGAGACTGCGAGAGGGCACAGGCCAGGCTGAGGGACCCCTCTTCCACCAAGTGCACAAATTTTTGTGCACCAGACCTCTAGTTCTATATAATAAAAGGCTAATATAAAAATCAACCAAAAGGTGGAATGACTGGTCACTATAACATACACTGACCACCACAGGAGCCTTGCCAGGCTGGGAGGTACAATGGAGGTAGCCGGAGCCTCTCCCGCCTCCGCAGCAGCGCTACGGAGTGGCAAGGGAGAGGGATAGAGTTACAAAGAGGAAGGGAGAGGGATAGGGAGTTAGAAACATTGATGAGAGAGAAACATCAATCAGCTGCCTCCTGCACACCCCCTACTGGGGATGTGCCCGCAACCAAGGTACATGTCCTTGAGTGGAACCGAACCCGGGACCCTTTAGTCCCCAGGCCAATGCCCTATCCACTGAGCCAAACTGGTCAGGGCTCTATAAAAGGTTTAATAAATTAAAATTAAAGGTGTGGCCCTGGCCAGTATAGCTCAGCTGGTTGGACATTTTCCCTTGCACTGAAAAGTTGTTGGTTGGATTCCTGACCAGGGCACAGACCAGGGTTGTGGGCTCCATCCCCAGTGAGGGGCATGTAGGAGGCAGCCAACCAATTTTTTGCTCTCTCATAAGAGTTTCTCTCTCCCTTTCTCTCTCTCTCTCTCTCTCTCTCTCTCTCTCTCTCTCTCTCTCTCTCAAAATCTTATTAATGAGAACCAAGATGGCAGCATAAGGTATACACCAGTATGTGCTGCCCCCGACAACCACACTAAAACTATAACTAAAAGACAAAATGGCTATCATCCAGAACCATGGGAAAGCTGGCTGAGTGGAAGTTCTACAACTAGAAGGAAAGAAAAAAGTGAATTGAGACTGGGTAGGAGGTGCAGAGGTGCCAAGAGCAGAGGTATGAAGGCAAGTGAAACAGGCTGGCAACTGGGTGCACTGTTTTTTTCAATCAGAAGGGAGATACAAGCTCCTGACTGCTCTGAACTCCAGTTTCCAGTGAGACTCTGGGGACCCAGACTCCTACAGGGAGAAATTGGACTGTCTGGCATCGGGTCAGAAAGTGAGGGTGGCTTTCTCACAGAGCTGCTCTCAGGGAACATTGATACTGTGGGGGCACGAGACTCGGGGACACAGAGACCTGGACACCCAGAGACACAGAGACAGCTGACTGATAGCCATCACTGTTTGCTCTGCCCTGGAGATTCCCTGAGACCCAGCCCCACCCAATTTACAACCCCACCCAAGCTGTGCCCAGCAGCTTTTGCAAATGAATCGGCTGTCCTTTCACAGCCTAACCTAACAAACGGCAGCTGGGTCAGAGAGCTCCAAAACCTCCAAACCCCAAACAAAGAGGAGAAATCTGCAAATCTATCTGTAGCACCTGCTGGATGGACTCATGCAGTGGCTAAATTTGCAACTCCTTGGAGATCCAGGAGCCAGTTTATGCAGTGGTCATATACCAGATTACAACTCCTCAGATCCATAAGGGACATACTCAGGGGGCAGACTCAATGAGCACCAAAGTCCCACTGAAGCAAGTCTTGCCCCATAAGGGTGTCTTCAGCACAGTTCTCCCACTGTAGACACAGCTGATTCTCACAGCCGACTGGCCTGGAGGTCAATTCCTCCCAGTGATACCTACAACAATCAAGGCTTAACTACAACAAGACTGTGCACAAAGCCCACAAAGGGGTGCGCCAAGAGTGTCCACCTCAGGTCATTGGAGAGGCTGAGCCACTGGGCCCTATAGGACACCTAGCACAAAAAGCCACTCTATCAACACAGGGAGGCATAAACAATGTGGAGACAAAGAAACAGGACACAAATGACAGAAATGGAGGAAAGCAAAATACTGGATATAGAGTTCAAAAGCCACACTTTTAAGGTTTTTCAAGAACTTTCTAGAAACCGCCGATAAATTTAGTAAGACCTGCAAAAAGTCTGGGAGACCGATAAATGTAGTGAGACTGTCAAAAAATCCCATGAGACCCGGGAGGTTATGAAAAAGGACCAACCAGAAATTAAGCATACACTGACTGAAATAAAGGATATTATACAGAGTTCCAACAGCAGACTAGAGGATCGCAAGAATCAAGTCAAAGATTTGAAATACGAAGAAGCAAAAACCACCCAACCGGAAAAGCAAAATGAAAAAAGAATCCAAAAATATGAAGATAGTGTAAGGA
>NW_006297584.1:169635-172736 GCF_000327345.1 Myotis davidii
AGCAAAAAACACCCAACTGTAAAAAGAAAAAGAAAAAAGGATCCAAAAATATGAAGATAGTGTAAGGAGCCTCTGAGACAACTTCAAAAGTACCAACATTTTGGGGGTGCCAGAAGAAGAGAGAGAGCAAGATATTGAAAACATATTTGAAAAAATAGTGACAGAAAACTTTTTTCACCTACCTGGTGAAACAAATAGACTTACAAGTCCAGGAAGTGCAGAGAATCCCAGACAAAAGGAACCCAAAGAGGCCCACACCAAGCCACATCATAATTAAAATGGCAAGGGTTAAAGAGAAAGAGAGAATCTTAAAAGCAGCAAGAAAAAAGCAGTTAGTTACCTACAAGGGAGCTCCCATGAGACTGTCAGCTGACTTCTCAACAGAAACTTTTCAGGCCAGAGGGAGTGGCAAGAAATATTCAAAGTGATGAATAGCAAGATGTTACAACCAAAATTCCTCTACCCAGAAAAGCG
This sequence comes from Myotis davidii, assembly GCF_000327345.1. Classification (NCBI taxonomy): domain Eukaryota; kingdom Metazoa; phylum Chordata; class Mammalia; order Chiroptera; family Vespertilionidae; genus Myotis; species Myotis davidii. The sequence continues at coordinate 170,110 of NW_006297584.1, forward strand.
ATAATTTAGAATTGATGGTCAGATAAAGAGCTTCACAGACAAGAAAAAGCTAAAGGAGTTTATCAACACCAAACCAGTATTATATGAAATGCTGAAGGGTATTCTTTAAGAAGAGGAAGAAGAAGAAAAAGGTAAAGATAAAAATTATGAACAACAAAGTGATAACAATACATACCTATCAACAAGTGAATCTAAAAATTAAGCCAATAAAAAAATCTGATGAACAGAATAAACTGGTAAATATAATAGAAGCAGGGGCATAGAAAGGGAGTGGACTACAGTAACCAGTTTGGCTCAGTGGATAGAGTGTCAGCCTACGGACTGAAAGGTCCCAGGTTTGATTCCGGTTAAGGGCATGTACCTTGGTTGCAGGCACATCCCCAGTAGGGAGTGTGCAGGTGGCAGCTGATCGATGTTTCTCTCTCATCGATGTTTCTGACTCTATCCCTCTCCCTTCCTCTCTGTAAAAAATCAATAAAATATATTTTTTTTAAAAAGAAAGGGAGGGGACTGACAATTCTCAGGGGGAAGGGGTGTGAGGAGTGCAGGAAGAGATTGGACAAAAATCTTACACCGAAGGATGAGGACAGTGGCAGGGGGTAAGGCCATGGACTGGAGTGGGAAACAGGTGGAGGGGAGCTATGGAAGGGAAAAAGAGAAACATCTGTACTAATCTGAACAATAAAGATTTATTTTCAAAAAAGAAAATGCTAAAAAAGTCTTATTAAAAAATTAAAGTTATGAAAGACAAGCCAAGAAGCGATAGTTATTTGCAGCACATGTGACATACAAAAGGTTTATATCCTAAATGTAAAAAGACATGAAAAAAATCCATCTAATAGAAAATGGGCCCCAAAATTTGCATACTTCTCAAAGGAAAAAATTCAAATGATCTATAAACATATATAAAGGAGCTTAACCTCATTAGTAACATGGGAAAGGAAAATTGAAACTACAATTGGGGATCAGTGAATACCTATCATATTGGCAAAAAAAAATATTAAAAAACTTAAGTCTGATAATACTGTATTGGAAAATATATAGAGCAACAATGCTATTATTTGCCTCTGGTAAGAATATAAATTGGTACAACTTGGAAATCATTTTTGCATTATCTAGTAAACTAGAAGACAGATATATCTTGGGATTTGCAATTCCTCCTCTGGGTATAATATCTGAAAGAATCTGGGTACCAGTATACATACATAAGAATATTCACAGTGTCATTGTTTATAATATACAAATGAACGTTATTGGACTACAGCTACATACTGGGACATGTATCAATGTTGACAAAAAAAATAAAATAATAAAAATATATAATGTATGATTCCATTTCTGTAAAATTTAAAATGTTAAAATTACACTATATTGTTTAGAAATTAGGACTTGTGATTATGTCTAGGAAGGATATTAGCTTTGGGATAGATGATCTGAGGGCTTCTAGGTATCAGCACTGTGCTTTCTTGACTCAGGTGGTGATAACGGGCATTTATAATTACTGATTAACAAAATAGCATGTTTTAACAACTATATGAATATATTTCATATTTTTAAGAATGAAAAATGTATTATCTTCTTAAAAAATGGCAACATTTAGATAAAATTTAGGTTGTTTCACTGTTTTACCCTAGGAATTCTTTGTCTTTAAAGCTTTTTATTGATTTTTAGAGAGAGAGGAAGGGAGAGGAATAGAAAGAGAGAAACATTGATGATAGAGAAACAATGTCAATCAACTGCCTCCTGCACACCCCCTACTTGGGATTGAGTCCACAACCTGGGCATGTGCTCTGATGGAATCCAACCAGTGATCTCTTGGTTCCCGGGTCAAAGCTCAACCACTGAGCCACGCTAGCCGGGAACCCCTAGGAATCCCTGTATCCATTTTATCACAGTTCAAGATTAGGAATAAGTAGAATCAAATTGAATCTTTTATTTATTTTTTTTGAATCTTTTATTTTATTATAAAATATTCTTGGGGACAAATTTATATCCCTATCAAGTATCTAATCTAATAAAAGGAAAACATGCAATTGACCATACCTTTGCTACACCTTAAGCCACACCCACCAGCCAATCAGAGCAACTATATAAAAATTAACCCAACCAAGATGGCAGCTGGCAGCCACGGAGCTGGAGTGAGCAGGAGGCTTGGTTGCTCCAGTGATGGAGGAAGCCAAGCTTCCCCTCTGCCTCAGCCGGCTCTGAGCTCCACTGAAGGCAACAAAGTTTCAATTATAGAAGATAAATAAACCTCAGATACCTGCTTTCAGCTGTGCTGTGGCAACGAAGCTGGAGCAAGCAGGAGGCTTGGTTGCTCCAGTGATGGCTCTGAGCTCCACTGAAGCAACAAAGTTTCAATTATAGAAGGTAAATAAATCTCAGAATTTAAAAAAGAAAAAAAGGAGAGGCTGGGAGCTTCCGTCGCCAGGGCGCTTGGCCAGCCTGAAAACGGTCCTCAGCCCCTCACCCAGACTAGCCAGGCAACCCAGTGGAAACCCCCCACCCTAAAGGGGGTGTGGCCAGCCTGCAAACAGCCATCAGCCCCCCATCTAGGCGGTCCAGGCACTCCTATGTAATAAAAGGGTAGTATGCAAATTGACCCTAACAGCAGCATGACTGGTCAT
>NW_006297584.1:172914-174193 GCF_000327345.1 Myotis davidii
AGGGCTCCCGGGCTGCCAGAGGGATGTCTGATTGCCATCTTAGGCCCAATCCCCCAGAGAGCAGGCCTAAGCCAGCAGGTGGTCCTCCACCGAGGGGTCCCAGACTGTGAGAGGGCACAGGCCAGGCTGAGGAGACCCCCCCCCCTAAGCAAGTGCACAAATTTTTGTGCACTGGGCCTCTAGTTACCTATAAAAGAGTTAAACTTAGAGATAAAGTAAGAGCTCCCTGTATTTCTTTCCCCCTCCCCATATTTCTCTCTTCCTATTCCCATACTCCACAAGTGTTTTGTCAAATGCAGGGCCAAAAAGTTAAATTAAGAAATGGTTTGTATCATTGTCTAGCAAGCAAAGGATGTCACACTTAAATGTGTTCCATGTGAAACAATTAACAGTTAAGTGTTGTTTTATCTCCTGTGGTTTATAGATCGTGACAAATGAGCTCATGGAGAAGCACTATAAAAATGGGAGCAAGTTTCTAACTTCATTTCCAGATGGGACAACACAAATATTGTATCCTTTCTAGCAACAAGTTACTTTTTTTTAAGGGGAGAATGATGATTTTTATTTTTATTTTAATGTATTTTATTGATTTTTTAAAAAGAGGAAGGGAGAGGGATAGAGAGTTAGAAACATCGATGAGAGAGAAACATCGATCAGCTGCCTCCTGCACACTCCCTAAGGGGGATGTGCCTGCAACCAAGGTACATGCTCTTGACTGGAATTGAACCTGGGACCCTTGAGTCCGCAGGCTGACACTCTATCCACTGAGCCAAACCAGTTAGAGCAGTGGTCAGCAAGCTGCGGCTCAGCAAACTGCGGCTCACGAGCCATGGCTCTTTGGCCCCTTGAGTGTGACTCTTCCACAAAATACCAACTTCTGTGAATAGGCCACGAAGTTTCAGTTGCACTGTATGTGCGTGCCCGCACGTGGTATTTTGTGAAAAAGACACACTCAAAGGGCCAAAGAGCCGCATGTGGCTCGCGAGCCGCGGTTTGCCAACCACTGGCTTGGGGCAGAGCAACAAGCTACTTTTATTAGCTTTATTTCTTTAAAAAAGATAGGTAAAGAAAAAGTAGATGGGGGGGAACCAAGATGGCGGCATAGGTAAACACCGGAGATTGCTGCTTCGAACAACCAATTCAAATTACGCCTGAAACACGGAACGGACACCATCCAGAACCACAGGAGGGCTGGCTGAGTGGAAATTCTACAACTAGGAGTAAAGAGAATATCATACCCAGACTCAGAGGAGGCGCAGTGCTGAAGTGAAATTCTCAG
>NW_006297584.1:175530-177893 GCF_000327345.1 Myotis davidii
TTGAAGGTCAGATAAAGATTTCACAGATAAGAAAAAGCTAAAGGAGTTCATCACCACTAAACTAGTATTATATGAAATGCTGAAAGGTATCCTTTAAGAAGAGGAAGAAGAAAAAGGTAAAGATACAAATTTTGAACAACAAATACACATCTATCAACAAGTGAATCTGAAAATCAAGTGAATAATCTGATGAACAGAATGAACTGGTGATTATAATAGAATCAGGGGCATAGAAAGGGAGTGGACTGACTATTCTAGGGGTGGCGGGGAAGGGGTGTCGGCGATGCGGGAAGAGACTGGACAAAAATCGTGCACTTATGGATGAGGACAGTGGGTGGGGAGAGGGAGGAGGGTGGGGTGGGAACTGGGTGGAGGGGAGTTATGGGGAGAAAAAAGAGGAACAAATGTAATAATCTGAACAATAAAGATTTAATTTAAAAAAAAAAGGAAAAGTATATAGAAAAATATTTTTAAAACAGATATTACCCCCAAATTCTACCAACCAAAGAAACGCTATTAACATCTTTTTATTTTTCATTTCTTATTTTTCCCTATGGGCATATACTTTTTAAAAAATCAGTTCTTCCACTATATTTCATATTTTATAACTTTCCCCCTTCACATATATTATACAATAGATAATGTTATGAGTATATAAAGTGCAATAAATATAGACTTTTAACACCATTTTATAACCACATGGTATTTCATTTTGGAATGTACTATAATTCATTTAACCTGTCCCCTATTACCAAACAAAGGTGGTTTCACAATTTTTTCCTCTTATATACAGTACCTAAATGAACAGCATTGCGCATATTTCCTTTCATACTTATCACTTATTTTCTTGAATTTAATACCTAGTGGTACAAATTCTGGGTAAGAACTTATGTACATTTTAAAGATTTGATAGATTTTTGCCCCCAAGAAAATGTGTAGCAGCTTACACATCCATGAGCACCATGTTATTTTTTAATACAAAAATTCAATATTCATTTTATGGAATAGTAAGTTGTTGGTCACGTGAACTTCTGCCTGATGGCCGGGGCCCTTTGGTATTTTGAAATAGAGGCTATTTAGTATCTTGAGGAAAGCAAAAACAAACCAACAAAAAAGCCCTATGAAATATGGAGGAATTTTGGTGAATCAGGGCCTCACTTTGCAGGAGAAAGTCATTTTTAGTATAGTTTCCTAAATGTTTAGTCAAAGCTCAATAATAAACCAGAAAAATGACTTTCATGGTATAGGAAGTGCGATAAAGTTTTAGTTCCTTAGACCCTATGAGAAAGAGCGTAGGTTTTATTTTAATTGTACCAATAAATTTAAAATAACTTCCCCAACTTTTATTATTAATTATCACTTCATGCCCTGCCTTTAATTGCTAACTTGTAAAGACTGTGGCTGGTTTTCAAAATGATTCCGTATCAATCTTGTATTTACATCATCTCTGGACTTCTGGTCAGTTTAGATAGGAATAAGTATCAACAGTTAGTGAATTGTCCTCAGTATATTTGATTCTTTTTGGTGCTATTATAAATTGAATTTTTAAAATATATATTTATTGATTTTAGAGAGGAAGAGAGAGCGAGAGAGAAAAACATCAATGATGAGAGAGAACATTGATGGGCTGTCTCCTGCAAGTCCCTTACTGGGGATCATCCTGTAACTCAAGCATGTGCCCTGACCAGGAATCAAACCATAACCTCCTGGTTCATAGATCCACGTTCAACCACTGAGTCACACTGGCTGGAATTATTTCCTTAATTTCACTTTCAGAATGTTCACTGCTAGAATAGAATAATACAATTTATTTTTATATGTTAATCTTGTAGCCAACAACCCTGTTGAACTCAATAGTTCTACTATATTGTTTTGTAGACTCTTTAGGATTTTCTCTATGTAAGAACATGTCTTCTGAATATAGGGATCATTTTACATCTTCCATTACCAATTTAAATGCCTTTCATTTCTTCTCTTCGGTAAAATTTCCCTAAAACCTCCAGTGCACCCACAAAAGTGGGAAAGGATATGAGGGGGAAGGGAGGCTAATGTTGGTGTAGGACAAGGGGTTCCCATTCCGTAGGTTCATGCCAAGTAGCGATGGGTACAAAGGAAAGTCCCCGAATGTGGTGAGTCGGTTCAGGAGTGTTCCAACCCCACCCTCAAAGGAGGCGAGAGGTTTGCCCGCCTTCCGCAGCTCGGCTGCCCCAGATGTTCCGCCACACCGGCTCCGAGGCGCCTTCTGTGCGGGAAGGGCTCTGGGCACAGCCAGCGTCTCTCCAGGGAGCTTCCAGCTTGGGAGCACCCGGGCCCCAGGAGCCCTCAGGACTCACCTAGACTTGCCCCCCACGCCCCACACCCCT
>NW_006297584.1:197567-199851 GCF_000327345.1 Myotis davidii
CTGTGTTTGTTCGGGGAAGGAGGGCGGAGGCGGAGGCCAGTTCGCTGGCTCCTGCAGCAATCGCCGCCGCCTGTGTATTTGCAGCCGCGGCCGTCTCCCGCCAGCAACTCCGGGGAAAGAGAGCGCGCACGAGCCCCTGGCGTTCCCGCCCCACCCTTTCCCGGAGCCATGAATTCCAACTGCGCCCGGGGCAGCAAGATGGTGTACTCCACGGAGAAGGTGAACTGTCTGGATAAGTTCTGGCATAAAGCATGCTTCCATTGCGAGACCTGCAAGATGACACTCAACGTAAGGAACTACAGGGGCTACAAGAAGTCCTACTGCAAAGCACACTAGCCCAAGCAGTCCTTCACCATTGTGGCTGACACCCCTGAAAATCTCCGCCTCAAACAACAGAGCGAGCTCCAGAGTCAGGTGTGCTACAAGGAGGAGTTCGAGAAGAACAAGGGCAAGGGCTTCAGCGTGGTGGCAGGCACACCCGAACTCCAGAGAATCAAGAAGACCCAGAACCAGATCAGTAATATAAAATACCACGAAATTTGAGAAGAGCCGCATGGGCCCTAGTGGGGGTGAGGGCTTGGAGCCCCAGCGAGATTCCCAGGACAGCACCAGCTCCCGGAGACCCCAGGAGCAGCAGCCTCATCACATCCGGACCAGCGCCCCAGTTTACCAGCAGCCCCAGCAGCAGCAGATGGCCCCGTCCTTTGGTGGCTACAAGGAGCCTGCAGCCCTAGTCTCCACACATCGCAGCGCCCAGGTGAGGCGGGAAGCGGTACCGCACCCTCTAAGAGTACAGCGCCTCGGATGAGGATGAGGTCTCCTTCCAGGATGGGGACATCGTCGTCAGTGTGCGACAGATCGATGACAGCTGGATGTACGGACCGCGGAAGGCACTGGTGACACGGGGATGCTGCCGGCCAACTACATGGAGGCCCGCTGGGCCCCGCCCCGCCCCATCCTTCAGCGCATTCCACAGCATCACATCCTTCCACGTGACCTGTCCACCCTCCAGTGTCTCCGCGATTTTATATTTGCAATTGCTTGTTTCTTCCCAACCTCTTCCAGCTTCTTTTGCCAACTGAAGCCTTGTTCTGCAAAAAACAAAAACACAGAAAACCTCCAGTGCAATGTTGAGTAGAAGTGGGGAGAGTAGATATTTTAGTTCCTGATCTTAAAGGGAAAATACTCATTATTGGGTTTTATTATTTGCTCTTTATTATATCAATATTGTACATTTCATTAATTGATTTTCAAATATTAAACCTACCTTGCGTTTCGGGGAAAACTCCATTTTGTCATGGTACATAATCCTTTTTATGTGATGCCAGATTCTATTTTATAGTATTATGTTGAGGTTTTTTTGTGTCCTATAAATATACTAGAGGCCCGGTGCATAAAACACATGCACTTGTGGGATCCCTAGGCCTGGCCAGCCATCAGGACTGATGAGGTTCCCCTCGCCACTCATGTCCCCTGCCACTCACACCCGGTACCCGTCCCAGTCTGGGGCCTGCCTGATGGGGTGATCAGGACCTCCAACCGCAGGGAGGGACCAGGACTTTGGCTGTGGGGAGGGACCAACAGCCACCACAGAGGGCTGATCAGGGCCTTGGGGGGAAGGAAGGAGGAGAGGTGCTGGAAACCAATTCCAGCATGATAGCAGGACTGAAACTGGGAATGGCTAAAGGCATTTCCCCAAACCTGAATAGAATACATTAAAATGATTTTTGGCTGCCAGACAGCTCAGGGCATCTTAATCTACATGTTATTGCCTCCTACTGGCCAAACACCTGAACAGCCATAGGCTAATTCTTCCATTCTGACAATGCCACTGTATGCAAAACCCTGACACTTTGAAGTGTATATCTCTGCCTCATCTAAGGACAATTTGTATTAATAAAAAGCACAGGGTCCGAGACGAGAAGATCTTAGATCTTAGTTTCCTTTAAACTAGGAAACTGACCCCCAAATGCGTTTCAAAATTATGCTTCATCTCTGGACTCCTATTTAATCTACTCACTGCCTTCTCCAGATTGCTGAACTCTTCTTTTTTTTAAATTAAATCTTTATTGTTCAGATTATTACAGTTGTTCCTCTTTTTTTCCCCCATAGCTCCCCTCCACCCGGTTCCCATCTCCCCCCTCTGCCCTTACCCCCCCACACACGGTCCTCATCCATAGGTGTACGATTTTTGTCCAGTCTCTTCCCGCACCCCCCACACCCTTTTTCCCCCGAGAATTGTCAGTCCACTCCCTTTCTATGCCCCTGATTCTATTATATTCAC
>NW_006297584.1:200106-202312 GCF_000327345.1 Myotis davidii
GTCTCTTCCTCCATCCCTCACACCCCTATCCCCCCCAAGAATAGTCAGTCCACTCCCTTTCTATGCCCCTGATTCTATTATATTCACCAGTTTATTCTGTTCATCAGATTATTGATTCACTTGATTTTTAGATTCACTTGTTGATAGATGTGTATTTGTCGTTCAAAATTTGTATCCTTACCTTTTACTTCTTCTTCCTCTTCTTAAAGGATACCTTTCAGCATTTCATATAGTACTGGTTTGGTGGTGGTGAACTCTTTTAGCTTTTCTTTATCTGTGAAGCTCTTTATCTGACCTTCAATTCTGAATGATAGCTTTGCTGGATAAAGTAATCTTGGTTGTAGGTTCGCGGCATTCATCATTTTGAATATTTCTTGCCCCTCCCTTCTGGCCTGCAAAGTTTCTGTTGAGAAATCAGCTGACAGTCATATGGGTACTCCCTTGTAGGTAACTGACTGTCTTTCTCTTGCTGCTTTTAAGATTCTCTCTTTGTCTTTTGCTCTTGGCATTTTAATGATGATGTGTCTTGGTGTGGTCCTCTTTGGATTCCTTTTGTTTGGGGTTCTCTGCGCTTCCTGGACTTGTAAGTCTATTTCTTTCACCAGGTAGGGGAAGTTTTCTGTCATTATTTCTTCAAATAGGTTTTCAATATCTTGCTCTCTCTATTCTTCTGGCACCTCTATAATTTGGATGTTGGTGCGCTTGAAGCTGTCCCAGAGGCTCCTTACACTATCTTTGTACTTTTAGATTCTTTTTTCATTTTGCTTTTCTGGTTGGGTGTTTTTTGCTTCTTCGTATTTCAAATCTTTGACTTGATTCTTGTGCTCCTCTAGTCTGCTGTTGGAACTCTGCATAATATCTTTTATTTCAGACAGTGTATGCTAAATTTCTGGTTGGTCCTTTTTCATAACCTCGAGGGTCTCAGTAGATTTCTTGAGGGTCTCACTAAATTTATCGGTGGTTTATAGAAAGTTCTTGAAAAACCTTAAAAGTGTGGCTTTTGAACTCTATATCCAGTATTTTGCTTTCCTCCATTTCTGTCATTTGTGACCTGTTTCTTTGTTTCCGCATTTTTTATGCTTCCCTGTGTTGGTAGAGTGGCTTTTTGTGCTAGGTGTCCTATAGGGCCCAGTGGCTCAGCCTCCCCTATTACTTGAGGTGGACACTCTTGGTGCATCCCTTTCTGAGCTTTGTGCAGAGTCTTGTTGTAGTTAAGCCTTGATTGTTGTAGGCATCACTGGGAGGAATTGACCTCCAGGCCAATTGGCTATGAGAATCAGCTGTGTCTACAGTGGGAGAACTTCTGTGCTGAAGACACCCTTTTGCGGCAAGACTTGCTTCAGTGGGGCTTTGGTGCTCACTGAGTCTGCCCCCTGAGTGTGTTCCTTATGGATCTGAGGAGTTGTAATCTGGATGGTCCCACTCTAAACACTCGGTACAGTGGCTCTTGGATCTAAAGAAGTTCTAATTTAGCCTCTGTCTGAGTCAACCCAGCAGGAGCTACAAAGAGATCTTCAGATTCCCCTTCCTTGTTTGGGGTTTGGAGGTGCCCAAATGAGGGTCAGCTGTGAAGCAATGCAAGCTGCTGTGGGGCCTTGGGCCTTCTTTTGGAAGTTCTGGTTCTGTCTGGCCCAGCTGCAGTTTGTTAGGTAATTTTCAGATTGCAAAGGGCCAGGGCATTCATATGCAAAAGCCTCTGCCACAGTTTGGGTGGGGCAGGGTCTCAGGGGATCAACAGGGCGGAGCAATCAGCTATGGCTGATCCTCAGCCCTGCCCTGAAAGGCCCTGCATCTCAGTGTCCCAGTAATTGCTGCAAGCACCTGCGATAGAAAGCCGCTCTCGAGTTCCAAGTTCTGTCCACTGCCAGACCGTCCAGTCTCTCCCCGCACAAGTCGAGGTACTCAGAGACTTCCTGGAACCAGAGTTCATAGCAGCCGGGGGCTTATGACTACCTCCCGATTCAAAAAGACTACCTCCCGATTCAAAAAGACAGCCGCATCCTCAGTCACCAGCCTTTGCCGCGTGCGCCTCCATACCTCTGTACAACACCTCTGCAGCTCCTCTGAGTCTCAGTGTGCTTTTCTCTTTCCTTCTAGTTGTACAATTTCCACTCAGCCAGCCTTCCTGTAGTTCTGGATGATGTCTGTTTTGTCTTTTAGTTGTATTTTTGAATTTGTTCCCTTTTCTGTCATTGTACCCAAAGGA
>NW_006297584.1:203041-216519 GCF_000327345.1 Myotis davidii
TTGTGCCACTCTGACCCCTGGGAACACTTGGCTCTTGGATCTCTAAGGAGGTGCTAGTTTAGCCTCTGCCTGAGGCTAACCAGCAGGAGCTATGGAGAGATTCCTCTCCTTTATTTGAGGTTTGGAGGTGCCCAGATGAGGCCCAGCTTTGAAGCAATGCAAGCTGCTGTGGGGCCTTGGGCCTTCTTTTGGAAGTTCTGATTCTGTCTGGCCCAGCTGCAGTTTGTTAGGTAATTTTCAGATTGCAAAGGGCCAGGCCTTTCATATGCAAAAGCCTCTGCCACAGCTTGGGTGAGGTGGGGTCTCAGGGGATCAACAGGGCCGAGCAAGCAGCTATGGCTGCTCCTCAGTCCTTCCCTAAGAGGCCCCGCATCTCAGTGTCCAGGTAATCACTGCAAACACCTCTGAGAGAAAGCTGCCCTCAAGTTCTGACCGATGCCAGACAGTCCAGTTTCTCCCTGTATGAGTCTGGGTCCCCAGAGACTTGCCCAGAACTGGAGTTTAGAGCAGTCTGGAGCTTGAGACTCCCTCCCGATTGTAAAAGACAACCGTATCCCCAGTTGCCAGCCTTTTCCACGTGCGCCTCCGTACCTCTGCACTTTACTTCTGCACCTCCTCTGAGTCTCAGTGTGCTTTTCTCTTTCCTTCTAGTTGTAGAATTTCCACTCAGCGAGCCTTCCTGTGGTTCTGGATGATGTCCGTTTTGCCTTATAGTTGTATTTTAGAATTTGTTGTGGGAGGCAGCAATTTCCGGTGTTTACCTATGCCGCCATCTTGGTTTCTCCTTCTGAACTCTTCTTAATGCTGGAACAAGAACCCCGACAAGGAGGGTCAGGGGGAGGAACGCGGGTGGTTGGCTGCCAGCCCCAAGGAGGGAGCTGGCCTTCTGCCCCCCTGGGAAAGGGGCCACATCCGCCACCACCCACCCCTGATTCCCCATCACCACCCAGGAGCCTGGCCCAAATCCCATGATAGGGGGCCTGCTGGCCCGGGGGGAGGTACCAGGAGGTTGGCTGGCAGGCCCCATTGGTGTTGGGGGCCTGCGCGCTGCGGGCAGCTCCTGCATTGAGCGTCTGCCCCCTGGTGGCCAGTACGTATCATAGTGACCAGTCATTCTGGTCATTCTGGTTGTTCCGGTTGTTCTGTCGTAAAGGTCGCTTAGGCTTTTATATATATAGATTTGATTCACATAAAACGTATAACATTTTTAAATAAAAACAGTGTCTCCTGTTTTGGCGAATGCTTTCCATGTTAAAGGTCTTTCTCATAAATTGAATTTATTCACAGTATAGCCAGGGACCATTAGAACAATGCCTTATCTGATCTCAGCTACCCATCTGGAAACCTAGCCATCATCCGAGTGCCCAACAAGATCCATGGTTTCACTTGTATAGTCCAAGAAGACATACCCACTAACCCTGCGATCCTGGCAGTGCTGGACTCTTCTGGCCGAAGTTCCTGCTATCATCCCAATGGAAATGTCTGGTAGGCTTCTAGTTTCCTTCTGCTGCCATTGTGATTTCTGGGTTTGTGAAATTTTATTTTTTCTTTTATTTTTTCCAACTTTATTGAGATATAATTGACATACAACATTGTGTAAGTTAAAGGTGTACAACCTTATTGGTTTGCTATAGTTAAAAATTTCAAAATGATTACCACCATATCATTAGTTAACACATGCATCATTCCACCTAATTACCTTTTTTGTGTGTGTTGAAAACACCGAAGACATACTTTGTTACCAACTTTTAAATATATAACATAGCATTATTCAATATAATTACTATGCTATACATTAGACCCCAGAAGTTACTCATCTAATAACTAGAAGTTTTATTTTTTTCTTTTAAATGATAAAAATGGCTTTAAGAAAATTTATTTAAGTTAATGGTCTTTAAATAGTAATGTTCAACTCATAGAACTATTTGATTTATGCCTTTCCATATACTTCTCTGGAAAAATCTTAGGCAACTTTGTAAAACAAAGCTCATCATATTCTTTTTGTTTGCTTCTTTCTTTTTTCTTATTTTAATATCTTTTTCTTTTTTAATGTTATTTTCATTTTGTTTTTTAATTATTTTTCATCATATCCTTTCTATAAGTGGATAGAAAATATTAAGTATACAATTTCAATGTTATAAAAAAATCTATATAAATTACATTAGGGATATGGAATATGAACTCAGATGGTATCTCTAGAGCAGTGGTTCTCAACCTTGGCTGAACATTAGAATCACCTGGGAATCTTTTTAAAATCCTGATTTCTGGGCCTCATCCTCTGGAAATTCTGTTTCTTTGTTATGGGGTGAGGCCACAAAATTAGTAACAAAGAAACAGAATTTCCAGAGGATGAGGCCCAGAAATCAGGATTTTAAAAAGATTCCCAGGTGATTCTAATGTGCAGCCAAGGTTGAGAACCACTGCTCTAGAGCTTATGCCCTAATAATATTATACTGCTTCATTTATGGAAATAATTTACAATGGACAGGTGCTACAATGCACTGTTATTGTCTGAGATATACAGGGTGTCCCCCAAAATGTATACACACTTTAACAGCTGATAGCTCAATTTTGAAAATTAAATGTATTTTAATAAACACCGCCTTTATAATTACTCAAAGTGTGTTTATACATTTTTTGGGATACCCTATGTTTCTAACTAAGTAAGCTTTCTATAGCCACAACTAACAACAATAGCATGCAAACAAAATCTCTAGAGCAATTAAGATCCTGATCCCATTTTGATCTACTAACTCATGTACTCTATACTGACTTTATCTTACTTCATTTAACCTGAGCAAGTGAAATTCAGATGCTAACTTCAAATACAATTTAAACTTTTTGAGGTTTTCAGAAAGAGATATTCTATCCCTTTAAATTATTTAAAGGTATAACAGTCTCATCTTGAGAAATTCTGCCAATAATTGACAAAGCTTGGACACTGTCAGAACTTGAGAGAGTTAGGACACAGAAAGCTGCCATATTTGCCGGCGTATAAGATGATTTTTTGGCCCTGAAAAATATGCCTCCAAGTGGGGGGTCATCTTATACGCCGGGTACACTTCAGATAGACTGCCCATAGTGCTTGCCCCGTGCCATAGTGGCCTCCCGATGCCCGCCAACTTCATTCCACATACCGTTCAGGCATCAGCAGCGCTGCTGGGTGTATGCTCGGCTGTTATGCGATTTTGCTGTTATGCGATTTTACCACACTCGCAAAATCGCACACAGCCGACCATACACCCAGTATGATAGCGCAAAATCACGAATCGCGATACCATACTGGGTGTATGGTTGGCTGTGTGCGATTTTGCGAGTGTGGTAAATTCGGGTTACCGTATATTTCTTTACATATGCATTGAAGATTCGCGATTTTGCGCTATCATGGTGCCTGTTAGAATGTTGAAGAGCTCGCACTTGCGCACTAGTGAGGTCCCAGGGAGATGCTGATGCAAGGGTGGACCAGACTGCTATAGTGACAGGGCGGGCAAACAGGGAGCAGGGACCAATCAAATCAGGCTTTGTATACAGCCAACAGCCAACCACAATACTGCCCCATTGTACAGTACAGCATAGAAAATGTCGACCAGTCAAACCCCTATCATCCCTATCATGGCACCAAGATGTCGTTGATGAACTTTTAATATCAGATGATGAAGAGGAGTTTGAAGGCTTTTAAGGTGAAACTGTCACGCCAGCAAACTTGCTAGGGACTTGCCCGGCACTTGCTCTCTCCCTCTATTTGTTATCTTACTTCTATCATTGACAGTCCCTCTAGGTTGTGGGCTGCTTGCCTGTGTTCCTGAGAAGCATCTACGGTACCAGTCTATAGAGTGTGTTTTCTTTAGTGAATTACCGGTATGTTTACCGGTAATAAACTTGCACTGTTTTATGTATATGTTTGATTACATACAGCCTTGTGACAGTTTTCCTGCATGTCATAAGCATTTGAATATAAATTAAAATGTTAAAATCAAATCTGATATCGTTTTACCTTTTATTTGGTGTGTGGAAGGTGTGCGGAAGAGGGGGTGGTCTTATACGGCGAGTATATAACAAACTCTGTATTTTGAGTGGAAATGTTAGGGGTTCGTCTTATACGCCCAGTTGTCTTATATGCCGGCAAATACGGTATTTGTGTTTTCAGTTTAAGGCAGTAATCAATGCGTTATCCCCATGTATATTGGGGAATTTCTACTTATCCTTCAGGGTTCAACAGCAACTCTATATTATGTTTGGTGGGGCACTATATTAATTGTCACCAGGTATTCATTAGTTTCTAGGACTTTTCCCTTGCCAGTGAAGCCCTCTGACCCACCAGCTCAACACCTGGGCCCTCTGACATGATTCCTTGATACACTCTTAACCTCTTCTCACTGCCTCTTGTGAAACAAGCCCATCTCCCCTACTGGACTGAAGATGCTTGAAGGCACAACCTGAATCTTTGTCATTACATAGTATGTATCTGTGCATGGTCTAGATCAGCCGTGGGCAAACTATGGCCCACGGGCCGGATACGGCCAGTTTGAAATGAATAAAACTAAAATAAAAAAAAGACCGTAGCCTTTTATGTAATGATGTTTACTTTGAATTTATATTAGTTCACACAAACACTCCATCCATGCTTTTGTTCTGGCCCTCCGGTCCAGTTTAAGAACCCATTGTGGCCCTCGAGTCAAAAAGTTTGCCCACCCCTGGCTAGATTCAAGAATGTTTATTAAATGAATAATTTATATGGATAATTTTGTATCCTACTTTCCAGACACAATAAGATAATCATCTCAATTTCTCATTTGTTCTTTTGCTATTAGATTACTGCCACTAATCAATACTGGGGAAATAAGATGTTAGAGACTTTACTTAGGGGGCCTTCATGGCCAATTCATCTGGTTTTTAAAGAAATAATTCATTATCAAATTAAGTCAACTTTCTAAGCACCCAGAACTCTAAATATTCTGTCTCCTCAAGGAAGAGATGGAGATCCAATTTGGAAGAAGGTGAGGAGTTAACTGAGTAGAATGGACATCATTAGTGCCACTAGCTTTCAAACTGTGCATAGCTAAATTTGTATGTGTGTGGTAAAATGTGCATTAGTGATGGCACTAAGAGACTGGGGAGCCTGGCTGGTCTAAGTACACCTTCTGCTCTGTCACAGAGCTCTTCTCTTCCACAGTGCCTCAGAGATATCCCCTGAGCTCTCCTGCCCACCCCAAACCTGGAGAGAGGCCTCCTCAGACTCCTGGCTTCCAGGTACCAGATGCTGTTAGAAAACAGCTCTCTTGTACTGAGGTCAATTTGGCCGTCCTCAAAATTTACACCCCCAGTCTTCATTTTGCCATGGGGAAAATCTAAGCACTGGTCTTCTCCTGGTTTTCAGGTATAGCCTGCTCCCCTGTATTTCTTCTTGTCCAGATTAAACCTTCTACTTCATCTTTCTTCCAGCACATCATTTTCCAGATTTCTTTACCATCTTGGTTCCATCGTTTGACCCATTTTGGTATATTAGTATGTCTTGAATTAAACCCAGTACTTCATATTAGTATAGCATTCAGTCATGGTCTTATCACTCCTAGGATCACCTGGGATTTTTCCATCATTTATATGCTATTGGCTAGCATAAACTACTACTTCTCTTGGTTTGAAAATGTCAGGTCAAATTTCAGAGTTGAATTATAATGTTTCCTTTTGTGATTATTAATTTCCTTCCTGCCCAGGGTTTACATCAATGTCTTTGGAGGTCAATATTCAGATCAAGCTGGCAATAGAGTAAGAGCCTGGAATTGGTCAAGTTCTGTCACTTCCTCACCCGTTGTTTCATTTAAACCCGTCTTTCTGGCTTTGAACCATTATGTTGGAGTTCGCATCTTAGAACAAGACAAGATTTCAATCACTTTCCTAGCAATGGGCCAGCAGGCAAGAATCAATGTCGGAACCAAAGTGCAGGTAGGTACATTTTTAAAAACAGTTAAATCGTAAGAGTAAAATAACTTTTGTTAGTGTTATTATTGATAAACTAGAGACCCAGTAGACGAATTCGTGCATAGGTGGGGTCTGGCCAGCCTGCCCCGATCAAGGTCGATTGGGCCGGGCTGGCCAGGAGAGGGACTGCAGGTGGTTGGCGGGCCAGCCCCGCCACCTGTTCGAACTCCCAGTTGAACTCCTGGTCAAGGGAATAATTTGCATATTACCCTTTAAGTATACAGGATTATACTTGTGTGTAATCTACTGTCCACTAAGAACTTTGGAATTCAATGAAAAAACAAGAGGTGAAAGTTTCAAATGGAGTTGGGGAAGTCTTATTAATTGTTTCTTCATCCTCAGAAATTGCTTCTAGTTCAGACTTGGATCCAAGCAACATTTACTGAGTATTTCCTCTGTGAGTGCATGCATAGTGCTGCTTTGGGAGTTTGGTTTTAGGATTGCATTTGCTTCTCTCTTTGCTCTAGTACAGTGGTTCTCAACCTTCTGGCCTTTTAAATACAGTTCCTCTTGTGAACCAACCATAAAATTATTTTTGTTGCTACTTCATAACTGTAATGTTGCTACTGTTATGAATCATAATGTAAATATCTGATATGCAGGATGGTCTTAGGCGACCCCTGTGAAAGGGTCATTCAACTGTCAAAGGGGTCGCGACCCACAAGTTGAAAACCGCTGCTCTAGTAAAAAGCCCTGAGCTAAGTCAGGAGACCTGGATTCTAACAATGTTCAAGACCAAGCATCAGCCCCGTCTCCTTGGAGACACTTCCATACTGCCTAGCCCAGGGGTGGGCAAACTTTTTGACTCGAGGGCCACAATGGGTTCTTAAACTGGACGGGAGGGCCGGAACAAAAGCATGGATGGAGTGTTTGTATGAACTAATATAAATTCAAAGTAAACATCATTACATAAAAGGGTACGGTCTTTTTTTTTTCAGTTTTATTCATTTCAAACAGGCTGGATCCGGCCCGCGGGCAGTAGTTTGCCCACGGCTGAACTAGCCCTTGGCTGAGTGAGGGTCAGTCATGTCCTTCTCTGGGCTGTACTCACCTCTGTCTTTACGCTTGCTGAACTGTGCTCCTTTAATTGCCCTCCTGGCTACACTTTCTATGGGATGGGGAGCTCCTGAATTGCAGAGTCTCTAGTATTTTACTGATTCCTCTATCCCACCCAGGGCATGGCCCAGAAGCACTCTCAGTAACTGGCAATACAGTGCAATAGTTAAGAACATGGACTTCAGGTTACATTTGATGTAGTTTCAAAACTCAACTCTGCCATTTAGCTAAGTAGGTGAACTTAAACTTCAGTTCCCTCATATTGGTACACACGGTCCCAGGGGAAAGCCCCAAGACTGGAAATCTACTAGTACCTTCATAAGTGATCGGCAGGGAAAGGCTGAAGAAAGAGGCAGGCCACTCCAGTCTGGCAATTAACAGAGTTTATTAAAGGAAACTTACATCTTGGGCAGAGGAAGTGGGTATCCTCCAGACTGCTTGACAGGCACCAAAGAACTAACAGAACAAGGCAGGAGGGATGGGGCACTGGCCCCAGACCCATCCCAGGTAAAGGGAAATACCTTACCTGCGTGCCCAGGTCAGGACAAGGGTCATTCCAGAACCCACACACAATGGGGCTTAAGGCAGAGATACTGTTTATGTCAAAAGGAAAGTGTCTATTACAGTCACTCCCTGAGTGTTTAGGGCAGTGATGGCGAACCTTTTGAGCTCGGCGTGTCAGCATTTTGAAAAAACCTAACTTAACTCTGGTGCTGTGTCACATATAGAAATTTTTTGATATTTGCAACCATAGTAAAACAAAGACTTATATTTTTGATATTTATTTTATATATTTAAATGCCATTTAGCAAAGAAAAATCAACCAAAAAAATGAGTTCCCGTGTCACCTCTGACATGCGTGTCATAGGTTCACCATCACTGGTTTAGGGGAAGCAGTTTCTGTCTGGCCCACATCTAGCTCATGGGTCTGGCAGCAGTCACATCATGGGGCAGTCTGTCCTCCACACCTCACCCATAAAATGGGGATAATAATTCCTACCATATCAATTGTTGTGAAGATTCAGTGAGAATGTAAGATACTAAGCATTGTGCTTGGCGTCAGTCAGTGACAGCTCAAGATAGATGTAGAGTTTAACAGTTAAACTTCAATAAAGCTGAAATATATACACAGGTGTAGAAATAGATACAGATCTGTGTGTCTATATACTTATGTAGCATATATACTGTGTGGCTTTGAACAAGTTCCTTTAACTCTGACCTTTGTTTCATCAATTATTAAAGGAAAACACTGCTCCAACTTCTAAGGTGTCTTCAACCTCTAAAGTTTATACTTTTAATTAAGTGGAAGTATGACCTCAATATTCAGCACAGGCAGAAACATGTCATAAAAGCAAACAGAAGGGAGACTTCAGATTCATCCAACATAAAGAGAGTGTCTACAATTGCTGTGAATTATTCTAGCTGCATTCAACTAGTCTAGCTACTGCAAGCAGCTGTTCAGGCTCCAGACATAGAAATTTACAATATAGCCTTATACATTTGGTACATTATATTTACAAAAAAAAATGTGCAAAATGTGCTCACTCTCTCTCCTCTCCCTCTTTAGAAATGAATTTTAATCAGAAAAGCAGTCACTTTGATGCAAAAGAAAGAATTCAGTGTTAAAGTTTTTACTTTTCTCTTTGTCCTCATGATCACCCTTTCTTTGGATTTTTTAAAAATACAAATGGAACGTGTGAATACATTCTCATACTTGAAGATTCAAATAATATAGAAAAATCAAAGTTTAAAAATTAGATTTTCCTTTTATCCTTTCTTCTATTCTTTTTTTTAAAATATATTTTATTGATTTTTTACAGAGAGGAAGGGAGAGAGATAGAGAGTCAGAAACATCGATGAGAGAGAAACATCGACCAGCCGCCTCCTGCACATCTCCCACTGGAGATGTGCCTGCAACCCAGGTACATGCCCTTGACCGGAATCGAACCCAGGACCCTTCAGTCCGCAGGCTGACACTCTAGCCACTGAGCCAAACCGGTTTCGGCGTTTCTTCTATTCTAATCCCTTTCCCAAAGGTAACCATCACTCAAAATTTGGTATGTATTTCTCTTTTCTATGCATTTACAAATTACTTACATACATCATACACACACACACACACACACACATACACATATATATGTATATATAAAATTTATTGTCTAAAGTTTTACATATGTCTCCTTTTTCCCTGATTGACCCCACCCCCACCTCCGCACCACCCAGCCATTCCCATCCCAGGCAAGTCCCCACCGCCCTAGTATCTGTGTCCATTGGTTATGCTAATATGCATGCATACAAGTCCTTTGGTTGGTCTCTAACACCCCCACCTACCCTGCCATTTGTCTCTGGGTATATTTTTGTTCATCATGTTATGTTGATCATTATATCTCACATTTAAGCGAGATCATGTGATATTTATCTTTCTATGACCAGCATAATGCTCTCCAGTTCCAGCCATGCTGTTGCAAATGGTAAAAGTTCCTTCTTTTTTTAGCGGCATAGTATTCCATTGTGTAGATGTACAACAGTTTTTTAATCCACTCATCTGCTGATGGGCACTTAGGTTGTTTCGAAATCTTAGCTATTGTAAATTATGCTGCTATGAACATAGGGGTGCATATGTCCTTTCTGATTGGTGTTTCTGGTTTCTTGAGATATAGACCTAGAAGTAGGATTACTGGGTCAAATGGGAGTTCCATTGTTAACTTTTGAAGGAAACGCCATACTGTCTTCCACAGTGGCTGCACCACTCTGCATTCCCACCAGCAGTGCATGAGGGTTCCTTTTTCTCCACATCCTCACCAGAACTTGTCATTTGTTGATTTGTTGATGATAATGGCTATCATCTGACAGGTGTGAGATGGTATCTCATTATTGTTTTGATTTGCATCTCTCGGATGATTATTGGCAAATATGTTCTCCCATAGAGTGGGCTTTCTTGCTGTTTTGTTGATGGTTTCTTTTGTTGTGCAGAAGCTTTTTATTTTGATGTAGTCCCATTTGTTTATTTTCTCCTTCATCTACATTGCCCTAGGAGCTGTGTCGGTAAAGATATTGCTATGATATATGTCTGCTATTTTGCTGCCTATGAAGTCTTGTGGGATTTTTATAGTTTCCAGTCTTACATCTAAGTCCTTTAGGCATTTTGAGTTTGTTTTTGTGTGTGGTGTAAGTTGATGATCTAGTTTCTTTTCTTTCTTTTTTTTTTCTTTTCTTTCTTTCTTTTTTTTTTGCATGTATCTGACTTAATTTCCCAGCACCATTTATTGAAAAGACTGTCTTGACACCATTGTATGCTCTTGCCTCCTTTGTCAAATATTAATTAAGCATAATGGCTTGAGTCGATTTCTGGGTTCTCTGTTCTGTTCAATTGGTCTTATATATCTGTTCTTGTGCCAGTACCATGCAGTTTTGAGAACCATGGCTTAGTAATATAGCTTGATATCTGGTACTGTGATCCCTCCAACTTTGTTCTTCTTTCTCAGGATTGCTATGGCTATTTGGGGTCTTTTTCTATTCTAGATGAATTTTTGGAAAGTTTTTTCTTGCTCTTTGAAATGCGTCATTGGTATCTTAATGGAGATTGCCTTGAATCTGTAGATTGCTTTGAGTAGTATGGACATTTTAATGATGTTGATTCTAACAATCTATGAACATGGTATGTTCTTCCATTTGTTTATGTCTTCCTCTATCTCTGTTTTCAATGTCCTGTAGTTTTCCGAGTACAGGTCTTTTACCTCCTTAGTTAAGTTTATTCCTAGGTATCTTAATTTTTCTGGTGCAATGGTAAATGGGCTTGATTTTTAATTTCACTTTCTGTGAGTTTATTTTTGGTGTATAAAAAGGCCATAGGTTTCTCGGTGTTAATTTTGTATCCTGCTACATTGCCAAATTCATTTATTAGGTCTAGTAGTTTTTTTATGGAGTCTTTGGGGTTTTCTATGTATAGTATCATGTCATCTGCGAATAAGGACAGTTTTACTTCTTTTCCAATTTGGATGCCTTTTATTTTTTTTATTTTTTTTTAAATATATTTTATTGATTTTTTACAGAGAGGAAGGGAGAGAGCTAGAGAGTTAGAAACATCGATGAGAGAGAAACATCGATCAGCTGCCTCCTGCACATCTCCTACTGGGGATGTGCCCGCAACCCAGGTACATGCCCTTGACCGGAATCGAACCTGGGACCTTTCAGTCCACAGGCAGACGCTCCATCCACTGAGCCAAACCGGTTTCGGCGGATGCCTTTTATTTTATCTTCTTGTCTGATTGCTATGGCTAGCACTTCCAGTACTATATCGAACAGGAATGGTGAAAGAGGGCATCCCTGTCTTGTTCCCATTCTTAGGAAAAATGAGTTTAGTTTTTGCCCATTGGTTATGATGTTGGCTGTAGATTTGTCATATAAGGCTTTTATTATGTTGAGGTATGATTCCTCTATTCCTACTTTGCTGAGAGTTTTTATCATAAAGGGTATTGGATTTTGTCAAATGCTTTTTCTGCGTCGATTGGTATAATTATGTGATTTTTGTCTCTCAATTAGTTTATGTGATGTATCATATTTATTGATTTGTAGATATTGTACCATCCTAGCATCCCCGAAATAAATCCCACTTGGTCATGATGTATGATCTTTCTAATTTAATGCTGAATCTGATTTGCTAGAATTTTGTTTAGGATTTTAGCATCTATGTTCATCAAAGATATTGGCCTGCAGTTCTCTTTTTTTATGGTGTCTTTATATGGTTTTGTAAATAGGGTAATGTTGGCTTCATAGAAAGAACTTGGAAGTTTGCCTTCCTCTTTAATTTTTTGGAATAGTCTGAGGAGGATAGGTTTTAGTTCTTTGAATGTTTGGTAGAACTCCCCTGTAAAGCTGTCCAGGCCAGGGCTTTTGTTTGTTGGAAGATTTTTGATCTCTGCTTCAATTTCTTCTGTAGTTATCAGCCTACTCAGGTTTTTTTTTATTCTTCCTGATTGAGTTTTGGGAGTTTGTATTTTTCTAAGGATATGTCCATTTCATCTACATTGTCCATTTTGTTGGAATAGAGTTGTTCATAGTATTTTTCCACAATCCTTTGTATTTCTGTGGGATCGGTTATTACTTCACCTCTTTCATTTCTGATTTTGTTTATTTGGGTCCTCTCTGCTTCTTGGTGAGCCTGGCTAGAGGTTCATCAATCTTGTTTATTCTTTCAAAGAACCAGCTCTTGGTTTTGTTGATCTTTTGTATTGTTTTTTTGGTCTCTATGTCATTTATTTCTGGTCTGATCTTTATTGTTTTCTTCCTTCTGCTTACACTGGGCTTTTCTTGTTGCTCTCTTTCTAACTCTTTGAGTTGTAGGATTAGATCATTTATTACCATTTTTCCTTGTTTTTTGAGGTAGGCCTGTAGAGCTATGAACTTCCCTCTCAAGACTGCTTTCACTGTGTCCCATTGATTTTGGATTGTTGTGTTTTCATTGTCATTTGTTGCCACGATGCTTTTTATTTCTTCTTTGATCTCTTTGGTAACCCAATCATTGTTTAATAGCATGCTATTTGGCCTCCAGGTGTTTGATTTTTTCCATTATTTTTATTGTAGTTGATTTCTAATTTTATGCCATTGTGATCTGAGAAGATATGATTTCTATCTTCTTGAATTTGAAGAGACTTTACCTGTGTCCCAATATGTGGTCTATCTTTGAAAAATGTCCCATGTGCACTTGAGTAGAATGTATATTCTGCGGCTTTGAGGTGGAATGTTCTGAAGATGTCAATTAAGTCTATCTGATCTAGTGAGTCTTTTAGGATTGCTGTTCCTTTGCTGATTTTTTGTTTAGAGGATTTGTCCAATGGTGTTAGTGGGGTATTAAAGTCCCCTACTATGACTGTATTGCTATCAATAACTCCCTTGATATCTCCAGAAGTTTTTTTATGTATTTGGGTGCTCCTGTATTGGGTGCATATATGTTCACCAGAGTTATATCTTCTTGTTGAATTGCTCCCTTTAGTATTATGAAGTGGCCTTCCTTATCTCTTATTATAGCCTTCACTTTGGGGTTTAATTTGTCAGGTATAAGTATTGCTACCCCAGCTTTTTTTTTCATTTACATTCACCAGAAAACCTTTTTTTATCCTTTCACCATCAGTCTGTGTGAGTCTTTTGTTCTGATGTGGGTCTTCTGTAGACAGCAGATATATGGGTCATGTTTTCTTACCCATTCAGCTACCCTATGTATTTTGATTGGGGCATTTAATCCACTTACATTTAAAGTTATTATTGATAAGTATTTGCTTGTCGCCATTTTTATTTTTTTATGCCTGTGTTCCTTCTTCCCTTCCTATTCTTTTTAAAGCATTCCCTTTAGCATTTTTTGTATGGCTGGCTTGGTGGCAATAAACTCCCTTAGCCTTCTTTTGTCTGTGAAGCTCCTGATTTCTTCTTTAATTTTGATTGTT
>NW_006297584.1:216958-225892 GCF_000327345.1 Myotis davidii
TGTGTTATGGTGTGGGGCCACAACATCAGTAACAAAGAAACAGAATTTCTGGAGGATGAGGCCCAGAGATCAGGATTTTAAAAAGATTCCCAGGTGATTCTAATGTTCAGCCAAGGTTGAAAACCACTGCTCTAGGCAACTTCTGACTTTTCTGTCCATGGATTGCCTCACCAGCTGTGTTTAATTCACTAATTCCAGGTGGGTGTTATTCAATTCAGCTGTTCCTTCTATCTGCTGTGTGAGAAGGTGCAGGACCCGTCTGCATATTCAGCCATCACCTTGTCTCCCCCTGGACAAACATTTTAGGCACCTGTGGCTAGGGAGGCTGGAGTCTCAGTGTTCATGGGTTCACAGCTGAGGCAGCTGGTCCCTGGGCATTGTGGTTGTAGAGTCCCGGGAGGTATCCAAGGTCTCCCCAATTGAAGGCAAGGCTGGGCTTCTGATCACAGCCACTCTCTCCTTTAAGATAGCGCAGTCTCTGTGACCAAGCCGGCTGCTCTGGAAAAGATTTCAGCAGTAGTAGAGGCTGCCCGGCCAGGGGAGTCTGGTCCACCAGTCCCCAACAGTCCTGTGGAATATAACTGCCCCTCACTCACAAATATAGACACTCCCTGCAGATCCACACACTCTCCTTTTGCTCTCTCACTCACACACTATCTTGCAGCCTGCCATCCCATCAGCCGCTATCTTGGATCTACACATACATACATCTTTTAAAATAAAAATTGGATTAAACTATACAATTATAGTGTTAGGGCTTCAATTCATTTTTGTTTTCCAATTAACAAGTACTAAAGGTTTTTCCATGCCTGCATTTCCCAGCATACTTGTCCATTTTATTTTAAAACTGTATTTATAATATTTCCTATGTACTCTAGTTAACTTATGCAAAATCTAATGACCTCTCAGCAATTCACTGTTGCTAACTTTGTCTTCCATTGCTTCCAAGTCACTATTCTCCCTTGATTTTGCTTCCTTCTCATTTTTCTTTGTTGACTGTCTTCGCTTCCTTTTCCCCCAAATATTGAGGGTTTCCAGGGTTTGCCTTGAGTGTCTCTTGATTTCTTTGAGTCTGCTGTCCTTAAATATCTCCTACATGCTGATAGCCCATTTGTTTTATCTCCAAGGGGATCTCCCATGAACTTGACATTTGCATATCTCTGATTCCAAACCTGCACCTCTATTTGGGTGCTTAAGAGAGCACTAAATACTTTACTTAGCAAAATTAGACTTGAAAGCTCACTCTACCCTCCATCTTCTCCATTTCCAAAAAAAGGCAACGCATTTACTCAGGTCAAAGACTTTGAACTAGTTACCCCTCCTTTCTGTTTCATAGCCCCACATCTATTATCTGCAAGTCCTATAAACCCTATGTCCAGACTCTAAAACTTCTCACATCCTCCAATCTAGCTCTCTTGTCTGCCTCTCATATCTAATCTATCTCTTGCTTTGATTATTATAGTAGCCTCCTAATGAATCTCCCTGCTTCTGGTCTTCCTAAAGTCTATTCCAATACAATAGTTGGAGTGATACTTTAAAAACATAAGTCTGGTCAAAACTATCCAGTGGCTTCTAATCTTACTCAGAGTAAGCCAAGGTCCTATAAAATACTGTACCTGACCTGACTTTTTGTTTTAATACTAGAGGCCTGGTGCACGAATTCATGCACAGGTGGGGTCCCTCAGCAATTGAGGCCTATCAGGGGGTCAGCCAGCATGGCGGGGAGGACCATGGGAAGTTGGCCAGCCAGGGAGAGGGGCTGCAGGAGGTTGGCTGGCCGCCCCCCCATTGGGGCCAACTGGGGGGCCAACCAGGGGGAAGAGCTGTGGGAAGTTGCCTATGGGAGCACACTGACTACCAGGGGGCAACTCCTGCACTGAGTGTCTGCCCCCTGGTGGTCAGTGAGAGTCATAGCGACTGGTCAACCGGTCGTTCCAGTCATTTAGTCGTAATGATCGCTTAGGCTTTTATATAGATAGATGTCCCTTCTCACTCACCTGCTCCTTTTTGCTGTTCCTAGACAATCCCAGGCATGTGCCTGCCACAGAGCTTTTGCACTTGCTATTCCTTCAGCCTAAAATGTTGCTCCCACACTTAGCACACAGCTGCTGTCTCACTTCCTTCAGGTTTCTGGCCCACCCTATCTAACCAACAGCACCCCATCCCCACCTCCACCCTGACACTCTGAATGCCTCTTTGGCCCTATGCCACAAGTTCTAATATGTAGTGCTCTACATTGGCCTGAAGAGTCCCAGGTTCAATCCTAGTCAAGGGCACATGCCCAGGTTGCGAACTCCATCCCCAGTAGGGGGCATGCAGGAAGCAGCCAATCAATGATTCTCATCATTAATGATTCCACCAATGATGTTACCAGGAATTGAGCCCAAAACCTAGGCATGTGCCCTGACCTGGAATTGAACCAGCAACCTTTTTATGCATGGAACAATGCCCAACCAGTTGAGCCACACTGGCCAGGGCATATTTTTCCTACTATTTCTACCAAATTTTTCTTTGTATATCTTGAAACTTTATGGTTATGAAATTAAAGATGTTGACACTGTTCCTGGTGAGTTGTGCCCCTCACCCTTATGCCAGCTTCCACATCACTTATTTGCTCTTCAGCTATGCCCATTATGTGACTCAGTGTATCAGTGAGGGGTGTTGGAGGGGGCTTTTTGACAAATATTTTAAGATCAGAGTATTATTCACAATTTCCCTTTAAGTGGTCTTTGGCTTAAACACTATTCCATCTGATGTTAAATTGCTACACCTGCTTTCTTTAGTTAGCATCTGCTTGGTGCATTGTTTTCATCCTTAGACTTTCAACATTTTAACCTAGTTTTGAGGTGGATGTGTCTCTTGTAAACAGCATTGAGATGGATTTTGTTGCTTTCCTCAACCTAACAAAATCAATCTTTTAATACATTCTATTTTAATGGTTACTCTAAAACTGTTAACTATCTTTTTTTATATAGAATTAACTTCCAGGTTCTCTAGTTATTTATTTTCCTTGACAAAAATACTCTCAAGTCCTTCAGAAAATATTAGCTGTATATATATTCTAATCGTATATAATAAAAGGGTGATATGCAAATTGACCCTAACAGCAGAACAACTGGGAATGACTGGTCACTATGACATACACTGACCACCAGGGGGAGACGCTCAATGCAGGAGATGCCCCCTGGTGGTCAGTGCGCTCCCACAGGGGGAGCTCTGCTTAGCTACAAGCCAGGCTGATGGCTGCCAGTACAGCAGTGGTGGTGGGAGCCTCTCCCGCCTCCTCAGCAGTGCTAAGGATATTCGACTGCAGCTTAGGCGCTCCCCACTGTCAAGGGACATCCCCCGAGGGCTCCTGGGCTGCTAGAGGAATGTCTGACTGCCAGCTTAGGCCCAATCCCACGAGGAGTGGCCTAAGCCAGCAGGTGGACATTCCCCAAGGGGTCCCAGACTGCGAGAGGGTAGAGACTGGGCTGAGGGGACTCCCCCCCCCTTCCTGAGTGCACAAATTTTTGTGCACCAGGCCTCTAGTTTATATATAATCTCCCTCTGGCTCCTAATTCTGTGTTCTTGAATACAAGCATCTCTGATAGGTAAACCTGGCGCCTCTCTGTCGTGGCGTTGAATTTCCTCAGGTGTTTGGTGATTCTTGGTGTGTGTTCATTTTTGTGTTTGAGAATCCCTGCTTTTCTGCATGTTCTGCTCACTGAAGTTTGCTTCTGATAACTGTGGATAAGTGGTTTGTGCTGCTGAGGGGTCAAAGACTAGGCTCTCAGCCCCAAGTGGGGCTCAACACAGAGGAGAGGGCAAGGGCTACCTCCCGACTGACATCCTCACATTTACCTCATGCCCCTCCTGCTTCTCATTTCTGTTGACTTGGAGCTCAGAAAGGATGTGTTTTGGGTTAGTGATTTCAGTTGGTCATTTACCACTCTGGATATGGTCCCATCTGCTTTTTTATGTTTAGGAATTCCTCATGGTTATTTCTGCTGATGAAAGTTTTTCTTATTTTCTAGAACCATTATTGATTTGTTCTCTATGAGAGTTGGAATTGAAGGGAAGTTAAAAACGCTGATCAATTCTTGTTACTCACCCACCTCATACTCTTTCCTCCCTCTCTTCCTCTCCTCCTTCCTTTTATTTCATGGGGGAAGGGAAGAAAATGCATAATAATACTGTGAGTTCTGGGGCCTTTGCAGGTAAGTGGTCACTCATTTGGCATAGGGTAGTGGTTTAGCTTCTGCTTAGCCTGCCCACTGAACCCCCGCCCCCAGGGAGCTGCAGCCTGGAAGCTCCTCCTGGAAAGCTGTGGAGCAGACCCATTCACCTTCGCTGCAGCTGCACAGAGACACCAGCCTGAATCACCAAAGGCTGTGGGGAAGTGAGGAGAGCAGAGGCCAAGGAAGGGCCATATAGAGGTTAATGTGGAATGGCCTCCTGGAAGAAGGGCACCTTTAGGAGAAGGAAAGGAGTTGTAGGCATCCCAGTCCTTCTTGAAAACCCCACTGGGGTGCTCCCTCCTCTGAGGAGGGCTGCCCTCAGTGTCCTCCAAGCCTCCAGGCCAGCGCTCACAATGCTCTCCCCAACTTGGTGTTTCCCAGGGAAGGAACTGGGTTGCAGCATCTTTGTGATCCCCTCAGTATATGCTGGTCAAATTATTTGAATAAATTGCAAGCTTTTGAAAGTATCCAAATTCTGTTTGCTCTGGACTTCTTGAGTCTCTCAAGACTCCACAGCATTCCATTCCTCGTCCAGGTCAGAGTAACACCCTGCCCCTGTTTATAGATAATTAGACTCTAGGGAATCCAACCCCAAATTAGTGTCGCCACCAGCCTCCCCACCTCCTTGGTTCCACAGGCACCTTCCCACTCCAGGTCCTCAGCTTCCCTTCTCTTTCCATTTGCTGAACAGCTGATGAAACCTGAGGAGATTCCAGTTCTCCAATACGTGAACGGGGATGACCTTCTTCTACTGGCCATTTTAATAAGGATTCGACGCCTGTTTCATAAACTTGAAGGATGTGTGAATTTTCCCTCCGGTCAGGTTTGGGGAAAATTAAAGCAACCTTCCTACCTTTCTTCACTTTCTGTAAAACTGATGGCCCTTTGTCACAATTCCAGTATAAAGAAAGACACCAAAACAACAATAGCAGCTCTAATAAATGAAAAAATTTAACTAAGTATAATGGTGCTTTCACTTGTTTCATTGATTTTTTTTAAGGAGGGGGTGCAGGAGATTTCAAGAAGAGTATATAAAATGATTACGGAAGACCAAGAAATAGGCTTTATTATAAATTTAGAACACACCCTGGGTCATCACTGGTTTACATTCTTGGTCAGGGAAAACTATCTCACTTTCAGGACAGCAGAGAATGAGCAAATCAGCAAAAGTGTTCATGTCAACTAGAGTTCTATCAGGAAAACAAAACAGGGAGGGGTCACAGGCTAGTGAAGTGAAGGTCAACAAAACCCCACTGGCTTCCAGGAAAACTGGGAGTGAGAGGATCTCAGGAAGCTAACAGCAAGGAAGTGAGGATGGCAGGAACTTCCCTGGAAGAGCTCCCCTCACATTTGAGAGTGGGACTAACAAGAAACGGCCACCTACCTGATCCCCCGCCCTCCTGCCAGGGATGAATGGGGGCCTGCTTCTCTCCCACCTGGCAAACATCAGGCAGGTGCCTCTTGCTGGGGAATCATAACTGGGACTGCTGGCAAGGGATTTTAGAACATTGTGTATCTCCCTTTCCAAGGGGAAGGTGGGGGTGCTGCTGAGTCTGCAAGGACAGCCCAGCACAATTTCTTCTGCTCAATGATAAAGTTGCTTTAGAGAACAATGAAGAGTTGAGAGGAACACCTGCACACTGCTTTTCTGAACTTCCCGGACTTCTCAGTTCCCTGTTCTTTTCTTTTAAATTTTACAATAGTTTTATTGGAGTGGAATGACCTAAAGCTATCATTCAACTTTATTTTTTTATTTTTTTAATTATAGTTGACATACAGTATAATATTAGCTTCAGATGTACAACATAGTGATTCAACATTAACTTACCTTACAAAGTGATCAACACAATAAGCCTAGTAACCATTTGTCACATAGATAGTGATTATGATTATTACCAACTTTATTCCCTATGCTTTGCAGCAGGGGTCCTCAAACTTTTTAAACAGAGGGCCAGTTCACTGTCCCTCAGATCGTTGGAGGCCTGGACTATAGTTTAAAAAAAAAACTATGAACAAATTTCTATGCATACTGCACATATCTTATTTTGAAGTTAAAAAACAAAACAGGAACAAATACAATATTTAAAATGAAGAACAAGTAAAGTTAAATCAACAAACTTACCAGTATTTCAATGGGAACTATGGGCCTGCTTTTGGCTAATGAGATGGTCAATGTCTGGTTCCATATTTGTCACTGCTAGTCGTAACAAGTGACGCAAGTGTGCATCAGTTAGTCTAGATCTGGTTGGAGATTTCAGATGTTTCATTCTGGAAAAAGGCTCTCCTAACTTCAAAAAAAAAAAGGCCCTACTAACTGCAAAAAAAAATACATCCTAACTTGTTCTTACCTCAGTCCTCAGGCAGCAGCAGGCTCTGCACAGGCAACCTCATGACTCATCTGATCACACCCGAGACTGAGAGGAGGAGTCGAGAGACAGAGAGAAGGAGGGGAGTCGGAGAGTGCAGCGCACATTCCACACATGTGCACTGCGGGCCCAGGATGAGTTGGCTGCTAACAACAGGCAGTGGCGGCAAAAACACCCGAGGGGCCAGATAAATGTTTTTGGCAGGCCGCATGTGGCCCGTGGGCTGTAGTTTGAGGACCCCTGCTTTACAGTATATCCCCATGATTTACATTATAACTGGAAGTTTGTACTTCTTAATCCCCTGCTCCTTTTCTGCCCAACACCCTTCTCTAGGAGAGGGAGAAATGTAGTTTGAGGGGCCATTCCTTTTAGTGAATTCCAAATTTGGTGTGAAATGCACAAGAGGGATTAAGCCTATCAACCATTCATCACTTAGTGTGAAGTACTAAACCCTATTGTTTTCCTACAAAGAGCCACCTGAGAAAGTGCAAGTTGGGAAAGGAAGGTAAAGGAGTAAGTGAAAGAATGAAATATTCCTGGGAAGGCTGAGTAGGAACCAGTAGGAAGGAGCTGAGTCACTGGGAGATGGGGCCTAATTCTTGATATTAAGCCATTTGCCATCTTTTATGTTGTTGTTGCCTTTTGTTGGCTTGCTTTATAAGAACTCTGTTAACATTGAAGATTTAACTTTATTATTTTTCATTTCTACACTTGCTAATCTCCCCTGCTATCTTTGTGAAAAAGAGGTTACTAGACTCATGTCTGGATCAACACTAAATCTCTCTTTTTTATTTTTGACTTTTGCCTCTTCTTTTTCATTGATAAGGTAAATTTTAGTTTCAAGTAAAATAGAAATATTAAATTAATTGAGCAAATATGTATAAGCATATCTCTGAAAAATAGCACATAAAGTACAAGTAACAGTCACAACAAAGCCTCAACTAAATCTGTTCTTGTACATTAGTAAAACTTATTTCATGGATGTAAAGCCCATAGTAGATACTGACTAACACCTTGATTAAATGGACATAGGCAAAATAATGAGATGACATTTTTTTGCAGTAGTAGTTTCAGATGTACAGCATAATGGTTAGACAATTATATACTTTACAAAGTAACCTCTTGATATTTCAAGTACCCATCTGACACCATACATAGTTATTACAATATTATTGACTATATTCTCTATACTATACTTTACATCCCTGTAACTATTTTGTGACTACCAACCTGTAGTTCTTAATCCCTTCACCTTTTTCAACACCTCTCCTTCCCCTCTATCAATCATCAGTCTGATCAAAGAGTCTGTTTCTATTTTGTAATATATATCCTATCTAATAAAAGAGTAATATGCAAATTGACCATCACTCCAACACACAAGATGGCCGCCTCTATGTGGACACAAGGTGGCCTGCAGGGGAGGGCAGTTGGGAGGAACCAGGCTTGAAAGGGAGGGCAGTTGAGGACAATCAGGCCTGCAGGGGAGGGCAGTTAGGAGTGACCAGACCTGCAGGGGAGGGCAGTTGGGGGGAACCAGGCCAGCAGGGGAGGACACTTGGGGGCGACCAGGCCTGCAGGGAGTACAGTTAGGGGTGACTAGGCCAGGAGGGAGGGCAGTTGGGGCAATTGGGCCAGCAGGGGAGCAGTTAGGCTTCGATCAGGCTGGCAGGCATAAGCAGTTAGGGGCAATCAGGCAGGCAGGCAGGCAAGTGGTTAGGAGCCAGCAGTCCTGGATTGTGAGAAGGATGTCCAACTGCCTGTTTAGGGCAGTCAGACATCCCTCAAGGGGTCTCAGATTGGAGAGGGTACAGGCTGGGTGAGGGACACACACCCCCATGTACGAATTTCGTGCACTGGGTCTCAAGTGTATATATATTTATATATATCACCTCTTCGTTATCCACTGGCCTATTGATGGATACTTGGGTTGCTTCCAGAGCTTGGCTATCTACACTAATAAAAGAGAAACACGGTAATTGGCGTACAACCGCTACCCTTCCCATTAGCTAATCAGCGAGATATGCAAATTAACTGGCAGCCAAGATGGCGGCCGGCAGCCAGGCAGCTTGAAACTAACATGAGGCTTGCTTGCTTCAGTGACGGAGGAAACCAACGTTCCCAGAGGGGCTTCAGTCAGCCAGACTGCAACATTGTATCAAATACAGATGTTAAACAAAGGCCAGAAACCTGTTTTCAGCAGCTGAGGCCTCAGAGCTAAAGCTGGCCAAGAATAAAAAAGAAAAAAAGAAAAAACGGAGCGGTTGGGAGCTTCAGTCCCAGCCTGAAAACAGCCCTCAGCCCCTCACCCAGACTGGCCAGGACCCCCGTGGGGACCCCCACCCTGATCC
>NW_006297584.1:226308-237511 GCF_000327345.1 Myotis davidii
GTGGCGCCCCAACTCCCCAATCGGCCCTGCTCTGAGCCCGACCAGGGGCTGCACCTAGGGATTGGGCCTGCCCTCTGCCACCCAAGAGCAGGCCTAAGCCAGCAGGTCGTTATCTCCCGAGGGGTCCCAGACTGCGAGAGGGCACAGGCCGGGCTGAGGGACCCCCTCTTCCCCCAAGTGCACAATTTTTTGTGCACCGGTCCTCTAGTCCTAATATATAAAAACCCTGGATCTGTCACATGCACAACGACCAGAGACTCGACCTAACACCCATGCTGCAGGTGCAGCAGGCTCTGGTGGGTGGAACTTGTGGCAGCAGAGACAGGGATGAGGGAGGCAGGGCCGGCACTCACACTCACAACCACACACACACAGAGACACACAAAACACCCACCAGTTCACAGCCTTTTCTCCCTTTCTTTCCCTCCCTCCCAGCTTGCTCTCAGAGCCTCTGTCAGAATGAAGAAACAAAACAGACTGGGCCTGAAAAGGCCTGGATGGAAGGGAGGGCAGGCAGAGGGTGGAGCAGCCCCCACTGGCCCCAACCCCTCCCAGCGGGGAAAGAGGAAAAGGGAGACAGGGAGCCCTGGAGGGCTGCTGAGGAAAACAAAGAGAGACAGAGACTGGGCGAGATCAGGCCGGCAGGGGAGGGCAGCAATCAGGCAGGCAAGCAGGCAGAGGCAGTTAGGTGTGATCAGGCAGGCAGGCAAGTGGTTAGGAGCCAGCAGTCCCAGATTACAAAAGGGATGTCCAACTACCGGTTTAGGTCCTGCCTGGCACTCGCATTCATTGCCAGCACCAGAGCTGCCGCTCACACCTGCTGCCGGCACACGGCACCAGCCCCAGTCCCTCAGTACTGTCAACGGGTGCGAGCAGCAGCTGCTAGGCCTGATCGCCCCTCCAGGCTTCTCTACCTCCCCTTACTCCTACAGGGCAATCAGGGTCGGCAGCTGCCTCTCGCACCTGTTGCCAGCACCAGCCCCACTTGCATTCACAGCCAGTGCCAGCCCCAGTTGCCCCTGAGCGCCTCTCCACCTCCTCCTGCTCACACCCGATGCTGGCACCGGCCCCAACTGCTCTGCACTGTCAGTGGGTGCGAGCAGGGCTAGCATCATCGGTGTGTGGGAGTGGTGGCAGCGGCGGCAGGAGCAGGGCTGCCAGCAGACAGGGGACCAAGGGCCATGGCAGGAGGGGCCAGGCAAGGATGTGGAGGATGGGCCAAGACCCGCCTCTATGCCCACTGCAGCCTCATGGCCCATAGTTCCTTTCAAGGTGCATGAATTCATGCACTGGGCCCCTAGTCTATATATAAAAACCTGAGCGGCCGTTACCACCAAACAACCAGAATGATTGGAATGACCCATTGATCAGTCGCTATGACGCACACTGACCACTAGGGGACAGACGCTCAATGCAGGAGCTGCCCCCTGGTGGTCAGTGTGCTCCCACAGTGGGAGCGCCACTCAGCTGACCAACCCGTCCTGGCAGCCCACCAGCCCAGCAGCACCACTCACTCCCTCAGTAGTCCTGCAGGTGCAATCTCCAGAGAACGGCCCGGCCTGATGGTCTAGTGCCACCAGCACGATCCCAACAGCATCACCAGCCTCCTAGAAGTCGGCTTCAGGCACCATGGCCGCTTCTCCTCCCTAGACGCTCAGCAAGGAAGAAACAAAATAAAAGCGGACACCAGATGGCTCCCAACAACCAGTGCAAATGTCAGCGGGATGGATCTGAATCCTCGCCTGGCAAGGGCATCCCACCACCTGCCTGCAGGACCAATCACATCCTGGTCCCCAACCCCCATGGAACCCTACCCGTGCACGAATTCATGCACCAGGCCTCTAGTTATAAATAATGCTGCAATGAATATAGGGGTGGGTATATTCTTTTAACTTAGTGTTCTTGGTTTCCTCAGATATATACCTATTTCTTGAGGAACCTATATATTGTTTTCCACAGGGGCTGCACCAGTCTGCAGTCTCACCAGTGGTGGTACTAGGATTCCCTTTTCTCCACATCCAAACCAACACTTGTTGTTTGTTGATTTATTGATGATAGCCATTCTGACAGGTGTGAGGTGATATTTCATTGTGATTTTAATTTGCATATCTCTTTTCATATTGGTCTCTTAGGAGAAGTGTCTATTAAAGTTCTGTGCCCATTTCTTAATTGCTTGTTTATTTTGGTGTTGAGTTGTATGAGTTCTTTATAACTTTTGGATATTAACTCCCTCACAGATATATCATTGGCAAATATCTTCTCCCATTCAGTAGGTTGTCTTTTCATTTTGTTGATGCTTTCCTTTGCTGTGCAAAAACTTTTCTTTGATGTAGTCCTATTTATTTATTTATTATTTTTATTTTTATGTATTTTTATTCCTTTGCCCAAGGAGATACGTCAGAAAAAAACATTGCTATAAGAGATGTTGGTGATTTACTGTCTATGTTTTCTTCTGGAAGTTGCATGGTTTTACATCTTACATTTAAGACTTTATCCATTTTTAGTTTATTCTTGTGTATGGTGTAAGTAGGTGGTCTAGGTTTTGGTTTCTTTTAAGTATCTGTCAAATTTCCTTAACATCATTTATTGAATATGTCTTTACCCCATTGCATGTTTTTGCCTCCTTTGTCATGTACTCATTGACCATATAAGTGTGAGTTTATTTCTGAGCTCCCTATTGTTATTTTTATCTATATGTCTGTCATTATGTCAGAACCATGCTATTTTGATTACTATGGCCTTGTAGTATACTTTGATATCGGGTAGCACGATTCTTCCAACTTGGTTCTTCTTTCTCAAGATCACTGTTACTATTTGGGAACTTTCGTGGTTCCATATAAATTTTTGAATTATTTGTTCTAGATCTGTAAAATATGCCATTGGTATTTTGATAGGGATTGCATTCAATCTTTAAATTTCTTTGGGTAGTATGGACATATTTGAATGAGATTAATTCTTCTTATCTATGAACATTTATGAAAATATGCTTCCATTTATGGTATTTGTATATTCTCTAATTTCTTTTTTTATAAGAGAACATTTATTTATAAAGTCACAGAGATAGAAGTAATTTGTAGAAGAAATTGATTTAGAAAACAAATTATAGAGGTAAAGGAAGGGCCCTAGGAACTTGGGAGTGAGAATGGTAATGGTCTGGATGGAGGAGGAGGGGAAAAGCGGAGGAAAGGCCTGGGCATGCTCCCAGGAGGGAGAGCACCTATCCTCTAATTTCTTTCATCAGTGTCTTATAATTTTCCAAGTACAGATCTTTTACCAGCTTGGTACTTTATTGATTTATTTTTATGCAATTGTAAATGGGAATGTTTTTTTATTTTCTCTTTCTGATACTTCTTTGTTGGTGTATAAAAATGCAAACAATTGCCCTGGTCAGTGTGTGCAGTGGTTAGAGCATTGCCCTGTGCATGGAAGGGTCACAGGTTTGATTCTAGTCAAGGGCACATACCTGGATTGCAGGTTCATCCCCAGTCCCAGTTGGGGCACATTGGGTAGGCAACCAATCAATGTCTCTCTCTCTCTCATATTGATGTTTCTCTCTCTTCCTCTCTTTCTCCCCCTTTCCTGCTCCCTTTCACTCCCTGAAAATCAATGGGAAAAAATATCCTCAGATGAGGATTTTTTAAAAATGCAACCAATTTCTGAATATTTATTTTGAATCCTATTTTACTGAATTCATTTATCAGTCTTGCAAATAATGACAGTTTTACTTCCTTTCCAATTTGGATGCCATTTTTGTTTCTTCTTGTCTGATCTCTGAGCCTAGGACTTCTAGGACTATCTACACTAATAAAAGAGAAACATGGTAATTGGCGTACGACCGCTACCCTTTTCATTGGCTAATCAGGGCGATATGCAAATTAACTGCCAACTAAGATGCATATGTCGGCACAATGCAGGGAGGCAAAAGGGAAAGCAGGAAGAACCCCCCTGCCACTGACAGTGATCGGAAACCCAGCGGGGAGCTAAGAGTTGCGGGGCAGCCCCGATCTGAGAATCAGACGCCTTTGCCGCCCTGGCCAGTGATAGCAGGAAGTAGGGGTGGAGCCAGCAATGGGAGCTGGGCACGGTCGAAGCTGGCAGTCCTGGGAGCTAGGGGTCCCTTGCCTGGGCCTAAAGCGGAGCCCGCGATTGCCGGGCTCCTGCCGCTGCGGGTCCCCGCTGCCCGGGCCAGACGCCTCAGCCAGAGGCGTTAGGCCGGGGCAGGGGCAGAGCCTGTAACTGCGGGGAGCTGGGGGTCCCCTGCCCAGGCCTAACGCCTCTGGCTGAGGCGTCTGGCCCGGGCAGCGGGGACCCGCAGCGGCAGCGGCGCCGCGATCTCCCACTCTGCCCCTGCCCAGGCCTAACGCCTCTGGCTGAGGCGTCTGGCCCGGGCAGCGGGGACCCGCAGCGGCAGCGGCGCCGCGATCTCCCACTCTGCCCCTGCCCAGGCCTAACGCCTCTGGCTGAGGCGTCTGGCCCGGGCAGCGGGGACCCGCAGCGGCAGCGGCGCCGCGATCTCCCACTCTGCCCCTGCCCAGGCCTGACGCCTCTGCCAGAGGCGTCAGGCCTGGGCAAGGGTGGAGCCGGTGATGGGGGGTAGAAGGGGATCCCGTGCCCAGGCCTGAATCCTGGGCCAGGTGCAGAGCCAGAAATCGGAGGGGTCTGAGGGTCCCCTGCCCAGGCCGCAAATAGACCAAACAGTAGGACAACTGAACAACCGAACAACTGGTTGTTATGATGTGCCTGACCACCAGGGGCACACGCAGAACACGATGGGCATTGACAGCAGGCGGCAGAGCATGGAACATGGCAAGTATCGGCCTCAGTGGGATGGTGGAGCAGTCTGAGCAGGGGCGCCAGACCAAGGTGGTGTGCTGATTGCTATCATCAGGGCGAGCCTCTGGTGGTTACTGAAAATTCTTTGCTCCCCCACACCACAGTCCTGCCTGGCAGTTGCACCTGCTGCCAGCACCGGCCCTCCTTGCACCTGCTGCCAGCACCAGAGCTGCCACTCACATCTGCTGCTGGTGCTGGCCCTATTTGCACCTGCTGCTGGTGCCGTCCCCAATCACTCCGCGCCATCAGCGGGTGCGAGCGGAGCCAGCACCCTCAGCACATGGGAGTGGCAGCAGTGGGACTGTGGCTGCCGGAAGACAGGAGAGCAGGGGCACAGCAGGAGGGGCTAGGCAGGGGCACGGAGGATGGGCCAAGACCCACCCCTGTGCCAACAGCAGCCTCATGGCCCACAGTTCCTTTCAAGGTGCACAAATCCATGCATTGGGCCCCTAGTCCTATATAATAAGGAGGGAATATGCAAATTGACCGTCACTCCACCACAAAGATGGTGGTGCCCAGAGTGGAGGCAGGGGTTTTCATAACACAAGATGGTTGCGCCCACAGTGGAGGCAGGGTTTCCATACACAAGATGGCTGCACCTATAGTGGAGGCCAAGTTCCCATAACGAGCCTTAATGAGCAATCAGCAGGGACCTGAGGCTGTGCCCCTTCCCTGCCCCCGTGGGGCTTGACAGGGGACATCAGGCGGTGCCCCCTGCCTTGGCGCCAGGCAGGGGACCTCAGGCCACGCCCCCCACCCAGCAGGGCTTGACAGGAGACCTCAGGCCGTGCCCCCTGCCCTGGCTGGGAGGCCTGAGGCTGCATCCCCCGCCCAGCGGGGTTTTATGGGGACCTCAAGGTGTGCCCCCCGACCCTGGTGCTGGATCAGGGGACCTCAGGCTGCTCTCCCCATCTCAGTGCCAGGCTGGGGGACCTGAGGCTGTGCCCTCCACCCCAGCACCGGGCCAGGGGACCTGAGGCTGCGCCCCCCACTCCAGCACCAGGCCAGAGGACCTGAGGCTATGCCCCCCACTTGGTGGGGCTTGACAGGGAACCTCAGGCCACACCCCCCACCCGGCAGGGCTTGAAAGGGGACCTCAAGGCGCACCCCCCACCCCAGCCCAGGCTGGAGAACCTCAGGCCATGCCCCCCACCCCAGCACCGGGCCAGGGGACCTGAGGCTGCGCCCCCCACTCCAGCACCAGGCCAGAGGACCTGAGGCTATGCCCCCCACTTGGTGGGGCTTGACAGGGAACCTCAGGCCACACCCCCCACCCGGCAGGGCTTGAAAGGGGACCTCAAGGCGCACCCCCCACCCCAGCCCAGGCTGGAGAACCTCAGGCCATGCCCCCCACCCCAGCACCGGGCCAGGGGACCTGTGGCTGTGCCTCACCCCCCACCCAGCGGGGCTTGACAAGGGTGAAACCGGCCAGGTTTGGATCTAGCCCAATGGTCTCATGCAATTTTGAGGTGCACCTGGGTGGTCGGGTACTTGACTCTGGGTCCCATGGTGCACCCCAGACTCTGACAGGAGGAAGATTTTCATATACATTTTACTAATTTTCTTTCATCTCTGACACTTCTATTATAGAGAAAGGGCAAATAGCAATATTAAAATACTTTCTCTAATTAATCCCCTGAATTTTGTGCACCGGGCCACTAGTCTATATATATAAAAGGCTAATATGCTATGTGTCCAACCTTCCAACTGGTCACTAGGATGCGTACTGACCACCAGGAGGCAGATGCTCAATGTAGGAGCTGCCGTGACCCACACTGGCCATTTAGAAACAGCACCATGGACCTGGAACCCACAAAGCAACACTTGTCCTCCCCCAAGTGGGACCAGGTTGTGCCACCATCCCAGAGTGACAGTCTACCAAATCGCAGCTAACGTTGCTGAGACCCCATGGCGCAAAATGCAGCCCACAGCCCAGCCCAGTCTAGAAATGGTGGCTGTGGGCGCCAGATAATGACGTCATGTAGCAATGCCTAGCTTCCTCTCCCTAGTGACTAGCCTCCTTGGAGTTTATTCAGCCCAGGAACATGAGTTGCTTTATATCCAGGTGCAAACATTTTACACTTTAACCAAATTTCTGTGAAGTGTTTTCCCATGCCTCATCTCATTTGATCCTCACAGAAGTCCTGGAGTAGGTAGATAGGATACTTGGTGGAATCCCATTTTCTTTTCGTTAGCTGGAAAATGGATATTTAAGAAGCTTAGAAACTTGACCCGACTGAAAAGAAATAAGAAATGGTGGACCTTGAAAATGACTTCAGGTTTTCTAACTGCACAGATAAATATTAGTCAAACATTGCTGCAGTTAAATATTTTACCCTTTGTTCTCCCTGCATGATCTACAGTAATAATCTGCTTTGTGTTGATATTTACTGCTGTGTTGCTGACAATTACCTGAAAGAGAAGTTGGGGTGCTTTACAGGGCTGCAAAAAGTTTAGGTAAATCAAGAACCAGGTCTAATTAAGCAAGTTTACCTATCCTATCTAATAATAGACAAATATTGAAATTAACCATACCTCCACTATGCTTCCCACTGGCTAATCAGAGCAATATGCTAATTAACTGCCAACAAAGATGGCAGCCGAAAGCCACCCAGCTGAAGCGAGCAGGAGGCTTGCTTGCTCCAGTGATGGAGGAAGCCAAGGTTCCCCGTCTGCTGCAGCCGGCTCTGAGCTCCAAAAGCAACAAAGTTGCAATTATAGAAGCTAAACAAACCCCAGATACCTGCTTTCAGCGTGCTGTGGCCTCGGACCTGGAGCCGCAACAAAGTTTCAATTATAGAAGGTAAATAAATCCCAGAATAAAAAAAAGAAAAAGAAAAAAAGGAGAGGCTGGGAGCTTCAGTCGCTAGCAGGCTTGGTCAGCCTGAAAACCCTCAGCCCCTCATCTAGACTGACCAGACACTCCAGTGGGGACCCCCACCCTAAAGGAGGTGTGGTCATCCTGAAAACAGCCATCAGCCCCTCATCCAGGCTGGCTAGGCACCCCAGTGGGGACCCCACCCTGAAGGGGGTGTGGGAAGCATGAAAACAGTCATCAGCCCCTCACCCAGGCTGGCCAGGCACCCCAGTGGGGACCCCCACCCTGAAGGGGGTGTGATCAGCTGAAAACAGCCATCAGCCCCTCACCCAGGCTGGCCAGGCACCCAAGCGGGACCCCCACCCTGATCCGGGACAACCTTCAGGGTAAACCAACCGGCCCCCACCCATTCACCAGGCCTCTATCCTATATAATTAGGCCCAATCCCCCGGGGAGTGGGCCTAAGCCAGCAGGTGGTCATCCCCCGAGGGGTCCCAGAGTGCGAGAGGGCACAGGCCGGGCTGAGGGACCTCCCCCTCCTTCGAGTGCACAAATTTTTGTGCACTGGGCCTCTAAAATATATATATATATATAAAGCTTTTGCTGGTGCCAACCACACATGGGTGTTTCCATCTGTTATTGATAATCATGAATTTGGTTGACACTTCTATTATAGAGAAAGGACTAATAGCGATATTAAGATATTTCTTCTAATTTCTTTTCAATGTGCACTAATTCATGCACTGTGCCCCTAGTGTTGAATAAGAGTGGTGAGAGTAGACATTCCTATCTTTTTCCTAATCTTAAGGGAAACACTTTCAGTTTTTCCCAGCTGGGTATAATATTAGCAGTG
The DNA here is from genome assembly GCF_000327345.1 of Myotis davidii. Taxonomy (NCBI): domain Eukaryota; kingdom Metazoa; phylum Chordata; class Mammalia; order Chiroptera; family Vespertilionidae; genus Myotis; species Myotis davidii. Next base: position 234,813 of record NW_006297584.1, read on the forward strand.
TGATGAGATGATATCTTAAACCATGTTACTTCTTTTTTTCTTTAAAAAAATATGCATTTTTCTTTTCCTTCTGGGAATGTAAAAACAGTCCGGAAGAGGACAATCCAGGATATGGATGGCTGTTCTGTGATGTCATGTCATCACTGTACCATAATTTCTTGGTCCTTGTAATTTGCTATCCCAAGAAAAGACCTCCACCTTCCAGTTACCTCATAGTCCAATAGGGTACTGGAACTCCTGAAACATCTTTTAATTTCAAACATGAAGGAAGGGGGAAAAGGGGGGAAAAACAAAGACAGGATGCTCCCAACTAAGGTAGCTTCATAGATAGAGATCTTCTAATAATCTTCAACTTATATGTCTCATTGCCATGCCTAGGTGTAAGAAAGACTGTGAAAAATGATCTCTTAGCTGGACACTTTAACTCACTGAATAAAATTTGGGTTCTGTTACTAAAGAAGAAGGGGTGAATGGATTTAGTTAGCTAACCAGCACTCTGCTACCTCAGTGGGGGTTTAGCTCACTGCTCTCAAACCCATAAATTTTTAAGAATTTAACTCTTAGGTTTTAGGTGGGGGTTTTTTTGTTGTTCATTTACATATATTTTAAATTGAATTTATTGGGTGGCATTGGTTAATAAAATTATATAGGTTTCAGGTATACAATTATAGAATACATTATCTGTATGTTGTATTGTGTGTTTACCACTCCAAGTTTCCTTCCATCACCACTAATCCCCCCTTTACCTCTTCTATTTCCTCCCAAACCCCACTTCCCTCTGGCAATCACCATACTACAGTCTGTATCAAAGAGTTTTTCTTTGATTCTGTGCTAAATCCCTTTACCCATCTCACCCAGCTCCTACTCCCCATCCCTGACAGCTATCATTCTGTTTTCTGTACCCATGAGTCTGTCTCCACTTTATTAGTTAACTAGAGGCCTGGTGCACAAATTTGGGCACATGTGGGGTCTGGCCGACCTGCCCTGATCAGGGCAATTGGGCTTGGCTGGCTGGAGGGGCGGGGCTGCAGCTGGTTGGCCAGCTGGCCCCACCTCCTGGTCAAACTCTCAGTTGAACTCCCAGTCAAACTCCCAGTTGAGGGGACAATTTGCATATTAGCCTTTTATTATATAGGATTTTGTTCACTGGATTCCACATATAAGTGAAATCACATGATACTTGTATTTCTCTGATTGTTTTATTTCACTAACCATAATAATTTCCAGGTCTATCCATGCTGTCACAAAAGATAAGATTTCCTTCTTTCTTACAGCTGAGCAATATTACATTATATAGATGTGTAAATGTACCACAGCTTTTTTATCCACTCATCTACTGATGGGCAATTGGGCTGCTTCCAAATCTTCACTATTGTAAATAATGCTGCCATGATCCCAGGGTTGCATATATTCTTTCAAATTAGTGTTTCTGGTTTCTTTGGATAAATTCCCAGATATTAAGGGAAACACTTATTTTTTTGTCCATTGAGTTTGATGTTGGCTGTGAATTTGTCATCTAAGGCCTTCATTACATTGAGGTATGTTCCCTCTATGCCCACTTTCCTGAGAGTATTATAATAAATAGATCCTAGATTTTATTGAATGCTTTTTCTGCATCTATTGATATGATCACGTGGTTTTTATCCTTCATTTTGTTTATGTGATGTATCACATTCATTGATTTGTGACTATTGTACCAACCTTGCATCCTAGGAATAAATGCCTCTTGATAATGGTGTATGATCGTTTTAATGTATTGCTGAATTCAGTTTGCTAATATATATTTTGTTGAAGATTTTAGCATCTATGCTCATCAGAGATACTGCCGGTAATTCTCTTATCCTATCCTTAGAATTAGGATAATGCTGGCCTCATAAAATGAGTTTGTTAGTGTTCTTGATTTTTTTTTTGAATACTTTGAGGATAGGTATTAGTTCTTCTCTGAATGTTTAGTAAAATTCTCCTGTGAAGCCATTTGTTCCAGAGAGAACTTTTCTTTCTTCTGAGTTTTATTATTACGGCTTTATTTTCATTACTTGTAATCTGTCTATTCAGATTCTCTGATTCTTCCTGATTTAGTTATAGAAGATTATATATTTCTAGAAATATGTCCATTTCATTCAGATTGTACAGTTTGTTGGCATATAGTTGTTCGTAGTATTTTTCTACAATCCCTTGTATTTCTGTAGAGTTGGTTGCTATTTCTCCTCTTTCATTTCTGATTTTATTTATTTGGTTTCTTTCTTTTTTCCTTGATGAGTCAGATTAAAGGTTTGCCGATCTTGTTTATATTTTCATTGATCTTTTTGTAGTTTTTTTAAGACTCTTTTATTTATTTCTGCTCTGATCTTTATTACTTTCTTCCTCTGCTCACTTTTTTTTTATTGCTTAAAGTATTACAAAGGGTATTACATGTGTCCTTTTTTTCCCCCCGCCCTTGACAGTCCCCTAGCCTCCCCTATCCCCCAGTGTCATATGTCCATTGGTTATGCTTATATGCATGCATACAAGTCCTTCGGCTGATCTCTTACCCTCCTTCCTCCTGCCCCCCCGGCCTTCCTGCTGTAGTTTGACAGTCTGCTCGAGGCTGCTCTGCCTCTGTATCTATTTTTGTTCATCAGTTTATAATGGTCTTAATTATCCATAAATAAGTGAGATCACCTGGTATTTTTCTTTCATTGACTAGCTTATTTCACTCA
>NW_006297584.1:248383-248743 GCF_000327345.1 Myotis davidii
GGGAGGGGCGGAGCCCTCACGATCTCGGCGCACCCCGCTGCCACTGCAGGTCCCCACTGCCCGGGCTGGATGCCTAGGCCAGAGGCGTTAGGCCGGGGCAGGGGTGGAGCCTGCAACTGCGGGGAGCTGGGGGTCCCCTGCCCAGGCCTGACACCTCTGCCGGGGGCCTCAGGCCTGGTCAAGGGGCTGATCCGGTGATTGGTGATCGGAAGGTGATGAGGGTCAACTCCTCTGGCCGAGGCATCAGGCCTGGGCGGGGGTCTGGGGGTCCCCTGCCCAGGCCTGATGCCTGGGCCAGAGGCATCAGGCCTGGGTGGGGGGCAGCGTCGGGGATTGGGGGGATATGATGTTCCCCTTGCC
>NW_006297585.1:0-507 GCF_000327345.1 Myotis davidii
TCCACAAAGTCCAAATTCCTCCCTCAGATCAGAACGATCCCCAATCCTTGCTCTTCCTCCTCCTATTCACCTTTTTCTTGCCTGTTCTTCTTGCTCTGAAGGAAAATCACTGTTCTTCGCTCCTTTCCTCTGTGACCGGTCTCTGCTTCCCCCTGTCACCTGCAGAAGAAAGAACGTGACCATGATGCACATATTCCCTGGAGTCCATGTACCAGGAATGTGTCCATAAAAACAAGGTACTACTTACTCACCCCCCAGATACCAGTCCCGTAAGACAGGGAGTGGTGAGGAAGGAAAGAGGTTTATTCAGGTGCCGGCAACCTGAGAAGATGGGGGAAGCTTGTCCCAAAACCCATCTGCACTTCTTAGTGCAGGCAGAGGCTTTTATAAGGAGGGAGAGGCCAAACAGAGCAAAGAGGTCAGGGGGCGGGGCTTGAGATGTTCTCTACGTGCCCACAGGCACAATCCAATCTGATAAGGATCTTGCAAGTGGTCAGGGGTTGGTCT
>NW_006297585.1:1289-2642 GCF_000327345.1 Myotis davidii
CATGCTGCAGGCCGACCCTCTATCCACTGAGCCATAATGATTAGGGCCTCCAATAGGATAATTTAATCAGCTGTTAGTGATCTCTTTAATGCAAACATGGATGTCGTGAAATTGAATTCTGGGGCTCCATCCGCCTCCCTCTCCAGCCGCCTATCTCTGGTGCAATGCAAGATGAATTTTATGATCATTTGGCTTTGTTTGGGGCTGTTTAGTGCTAAACACAATTCAAAACCCAAATACATCCAGAGCTAGATGCTAAAGCCACACAGAGAGCTGGTTCGAGCCTTCAGGAGATGAGCCCTGGAATCCCTCATAATTCCTCAAAGGAAAGAGATGATGAGCATAAAACACCCATAATGCCCCAAACATTCGTTCTTTTTTTAGAGACTAGTATCAGTTGATGAACCTCAGGAGTTCAAACTATGAGAACACTGTTCATTGAAACAAAAACTATTTCTAGTGATGTCTTCGAGCCTTGTCTACCGGGGCTGGGCTAATATTTTCAGGCTTAAGGTCTTTTTCTTTGTCTGTATTTAACATATTTTTACTGGAGGCTCAGTGCATGAATTCGTGCACCAGTGTGGTGTCTCAGACTCGCCTGCGGGATTGGCCGAAACTGGCTCTCTGACTTCCCCAGAGGGTTCCCAATTTTACGAGAGGGCACAGGCCAGGCCAAGGCACCCCACCGGTGCCCCTTTAGGTCTGGGGAGGGAAACGGGAGCTTGCCCAGCTGGGGAGGGACCGTGTCAGGGTTCTAGGGTGTGTCCAGCATGTCTCACTCATTCCTGATCAGCCAGATCCCAGCAACAAACTGTCCTACCAGTCTGAATGTCTTGTCCCTGGTGGTCAATGCATATCATAGTGAGGAGTTGATCAATCCTAGTATATAATTTGCATATTATGCTTTGAATGGTTGAACAGATGACCAGATGAATGAACACCTAGCATATTAGTCTTTTATTATATAGGAGTGATTTCATACAGGAAGGGAGGGAGAAACATCAATGATGAGAATCATACATCGGGTGCCTCCTGTACCCCCCTTCTGGGGATCAAGTCCACAACCAGAGCATGTTCCCTTAAACAGAATCGAACCTCGGAACTTCCAGAGTCCACAGTACAACCCTCTATCCACTGAGCCAAACAAGCTAGGGCTCATTAGTTAATTCTTGTCTGTGCCCTGGACAGGAATCGGACTGTGACCTCCAGGTTCATAGGTCGTCCCTCAACACTGAGAAACCCCAGCTTGGCTCAACATGCTTTTATTGATTTGAGAGAGAGGGGGAGAGACAGAGAGAGAGAAGGAGGAAGATGAGAAGCAGAAGAAGACGAAGAAGAAGAAGAAGCAGAAGA
>NW_006297586.1:0-3116 GCF_000327345.1 Myotis davidii
TTTAGAGAGGAAGGGAGAGAGAGAGACATTGATGTAGAGAGAAACATTGATCCACATGCCTCAACTAGGGATCTACTGGGGATTGAACTCACAACCTGAGTATGTGCCCTGACTGGGAATTGAACCTGACACCTTTTGCTGTACGGACGACAGTTCAACCAGCTGAGCCACACCAGCCAGGGCTGATTTTTAAAATTTTATTTTTCAATTATAATTTGCATTTAATGTTATTTTGTATGAGTTTTGGTGTACAGCATAGCAGTTAAACAATCATATACTTTACAAAGTGGTCACCCAATATTTCAAGTACCCGTCTGGCATGATACATAGTTATTACAATTTTGTTGACTATATTTCCTATGCTTTACTTTACATCTCCAAAAGGGTAGTCATTATTAAACTTTTAATAAAAAAAATTCTAATCTACTGTATTTTTCCGTGTATAAGATGCTATTTTTTTCTAAAATCATTAGACTGAAAATCGAGGGGTGTCTTATACATGGAAGTCAGCAGAGGAGGAAGCAGCAGGGGGTGCGTAGCTGCCTATACCTTGTCAAACAGGCTTCCTTCTATCATGAGCCCTATTATTACTTGCCGGGGTTCTTGCCCCAGCATCAAGAAGGGTTCAGGAATCTGGAGAAGGGGCTGTGCATAGATGACATAGGAATCCAGAGACTAATAAAGAGTCTGGAGACGAAATATAATTTTGAAAGGCATTGGGAGTCAGAGGAGCTTATCTAAAGGAGCTAAGATCTAAGGTCTTAAGTCTAAGGCCTTACGTTCTCCCTGTCCCCAGGACCCCATGCTTTTTATTAACACTATTTGTCCTGAGGCGAGGCAGAGATATATCCTTCAAAGGGTCAGGGTTTAATACAGAGTCCATTGTCAGAACGGGGGAATTAGCCTACAGCTGTTTGCTTTTTATTAACACAACTTGTCCTGAGGCAAGGCAGAGATATACACTTCAAAGGGTCAGGGTTTGGTACAGAGTCCATTGTCAGAATGGGGGAATTAGCCTGCGGCTGTTCAGGTGTTTGGCCAGTAGGAGACAATAACATGTAGATTAAGATGCCTTTTAGCTGTCTGGCAGCAGCAATTAATTTAATGTATTCTATTCAGATTTGGGGAAATGCCTTCAGCCATTCCCAACAGGTGGTTACATGTGTGAGTCAACCCTGTTGAATCCCCAAGTCTCATCAACCTTTTGATGAAACTTTTGAAATTATGACATGCTGGAATTGGTTCCGGCAGTTACTGACTGTCAGCTGATGCTGTAATTGGAGGTGGAGGTGGAGAGTGCACAGATGCAACTGGGACCAGAGCATTCTGAGCCCATAGCGATGTCAAAAAATAAAAAAGATAAGCAATTGTCTTACTCTGCAAAATTCAAACCGAGTGTAATCAGCTATTCAAAAGAGCAGGACACAGAGCTGCAGAGACAATTTGGACCTCCTCCCAATGTGTGTATGATCAGACAGTGGAGAAAACAGAAAAAAACTCCTTAAGATGCCAAAAAAGAAGAAGACCTTAAGAGGAAAACCAGCAAAATGTTGAGAATATTGATTTCTTAATTTTGGATTGGAAAAGTGGGGGGCGTCTTATACATGGAAAAATTGGTATGTATAATTTGAGTAGCATAATGAATACTTACATACTGTTCACTCAGATTCACCAATTGCCAGCGTTTGCCACATGTGCTGATCCATCTCTCTCTACACACATATGCACATTATTTATGCTGAAACATTTGAATTCATGCCTCTTCATCCCTAAATACTCAGCATGTATTTCCTAAGAAAAAGGACATTTCCAAAAGGTTTTGACATTGGTGAGCGTATTAATCGTGCCTTTTTAATTTTTGTGTTTTTGAAGCTTTGACATCTGAGGCCTTGCTGACCTTAGAGAGACTGCTTCTCCCAGAGCCAGCCAATGCACAAGAAATTAACATTAACACAATATTGATGGCCCATATTGTATCATCATCTAACACACATTCAAATTTCCTCAATAGCCCTAATAATATCCTTTATAGCATTTTTAAAAAAATATTTTTTATTTTCATTTATTTATTTTTTTATTGTCTAAAGTTTTATATATGTCTCATTTTTCCCCAATTGACCCCCCCAGCCATTCCCACCCCAGCCAAGCCCTGACTGCCCCAGTGTCTGTGTCCATTGATTATGCTTTTATGCATGTTTACAAGTCCTTTGGTTGCTCTTTAACCACCCCCCCTCCCCTGCCATTTCTCTCTGGATCTACTCTTGTTCATCAAATTATGTTGATCATTATATGAGTGAGGTCATGTGATAGTTATCTTTCTCCGACTGGCTTATTTTGCTTAGCATAATGCTCTCCAGTTTCATCCATGCTGTTGCAAATGGTAAAAGTTCCTTCTTTTTTACAGTGGCATAGTATTCCATTGTGTAGTTCCAATTGCCAAATATGCACTTTGTGTCATCTCTCTTTAGTCTCCTTTATTTTTTAATTATTTTAAAATTTTTAATATACTTTTTATTGTTGATAGCATTACAGATATCTCCCCTCTCCCCTCCTCCCCCACTTCCAGCCCCTATCCACTCAGCTCCATGTCTTCGCTACCCTATTGCCCATGTCCATGGGCTATGCCTATAAGTATATAAGGTCTTTGGTTTATCTCTTCTCATCCCCTCAACACCACATGTCCGTGCCTTCATGCTTCAGTTCTTATTTTGTTGGTCAATTCATTCTGTTCATTAGATTCCACAAATAAGTGAGATCATGTTATATTTGTCTTTCTCAGATTGACTTATTTCATTTAGCATAATAGTCTCCAGGTCCATCCATGCTGTCCCAAAGGGTAAGAGATCCCTCTTTTTTTTTTTTTTTTTTTTTTTTTTTGCAGCTGCATAGTATTACATTGTATAAATATCCCACACCTTTTGTATCCATTCATCTACTGATGGGCACGTGGGCTGTTTCCAAATCTTAGGTATTGTAAATAATGCTGCTATGAAGATAGGGGTGTATCTATTCTTTCTGGTTGGTGTTTAGGGGTTTTTAGGATATATTCCCAGAAGTGGGATTGCTGGGTCAAACAGAAATTCCATTTTTAATTTTTTTAGGAAACTCTGTACTGT
>NW_006297586.1:4018-22929 GCF_000327345.1 Myotis davidii
GATGTATCCGTAAACATATTACTACAAGAGATGTCTGAGATTTTACTGCCTATGTTCTCCTCTAAGATTTTTATGGTTTCATGCCTTACATTTAAGTCTTTTATCCATTTTGAGTTTATTCTTGTATATGGTGTAAGTTTGTAGTCTAGTTTCCTCTTTTTCATGTGTCTGTCCAGTTTTCCCAACACCATTTGTTGAAGAGACTGTCTTTACTCCATTGTATGTCCTTGCTCCTTTGTCAAATATTAATTGACCATAATGGTGTGAGTCAATTTCTGGGATCTCTGTTCTGATTCATTAGTCTATATGCCTATGCTCGTGCCCCTACTTTTTTTCCCTTTTGTTTTTCAAGACATTTGCAGAGTTCTGGATAGTTGTCTTTTGTAGAATTTGGATATTTCTGATTATTTCTTAATGAGTAGATTTAGATAAAAAATTTAAAAATAAATTCTCATGGATGACATGTACTTCTCATTACATCACATGTAGAGCAAGCACATAATGTCAGTTGGTCCCATTATCTGTTCTGCTAAATTTGGTCATTTAGTTAAGGTGGTTCCCCTCAGATCTCTTCACTGTAAAGGTTCTGTCGTAGGTAAAATTTTGGTCCCATTACTTTCTCTCCTGAATATGTTACATTACATGGCAAAAAGGACTTTGCAGATATAATTAAGGGTAGCAATTCTTATAATAGGGAGATTGTCTTGGTTTATCTCAGTGAGTCCTATGTAGACACCCGAGCCCTTAATAGTAGAAAAGGGGGAGTCAGCCCAGCCAGCATTGCTCAGTGGTTGAGTGTTGATTTATGAACCAAAAGGTCACGGTTCACCCTAGCCCATTTGGCTCAGTGGATAGAGCGTCGGCCTGCAGACCAAAGGGTCCCAGGTTCCATTCAGGTCATGGGCATGTACCTTGGTTGCAGGCTCCTCCTTGGCCCCCGGCCCTGGTCAGGGCTCCTGCGGGAGGCAACCAATCGATGTTTCTCTCTCCCTCTCCCTTCCTCTCTGAAGTCAATGAAAATATATTTTTTTAAAAAGAGGGGGAGTCAGAGAGATTCAAAGCAGGAGAAGGATACGATGTACTGTGGCTTGGAGATGGAGAAAACCACATATTAAGGAAATGGGGATCTGAATTCTACAAGTGCATGGAATTAACTTCTGCCAACTTGAATGAGCTTGAAAGGGGATTCTTCCCCAGAGCATCTAAAAAGAAATGCAGATACTTTTATTTTATCCCCCATGAAACCCTGAGCAAAGAATCCAGCCAAGCAGTGCCAGACTTCTGACCTACATAAACTGTGGACTAATATATTTGTGTTGTTTTGAGCCCATAAGTTTGTAGTAATTTGTTATGGTAGAAATTGAAAACTAATTCAAGTGCCTTTCCCTTTGTAATTAAAATGCAATTTGGGGGGAGGGGGAGTAGTTTGAGATCATGTGAATATCCTGTTTCCCAACACTTTATTTATTGATTACCCTTGTCTGAATAAGTTATTACTTTGGTAATTGCAAGATGGTGATTTTCTAATTCTAGCATTTCTTATAGACTTATTAGCTGGTATTCTTCTATAAAGAAGAGCTTTCCCCTGCCTTTTTAAAGTGTCACTATGAACATATGAATTCTTTTTATTTTTTTGATTGATTGTACACATTTGTTCTACTGATTTTACTTTTTCAGAATGATTAAATAAATATTTGTGTTTTTAAACTGAACAAACATTTTTATCTTTAATAAATTCTAGTAGAAATTTGAAAAAAATATTTGATCATGAAAAAAGGAGAATGCACAATTATATGATAATTTAATATCTGATATACAAGGCTGGGTAAAGTAGATTTGCAGTTGTGAGTATGTGAAACACAGAGTTTATTTTTGTATTATTATTTACTATAATAATTAATTTACATTATAACTGTAAATCTATTTTTGCCCACTCCTATATATACATAGATATAAAGACCATAATAAAGCATGCAAAGACACAAATAGTTGGTTTGTTAGGAATTCTGGGTGATTTTTTATGCAGTTTGCATTATTATTACATTGTCTTATAATGAAAACAAACAAAAAATTCAATATATTCCACTTGGCCATTCATTGTACTACAAGAGGTATTGAAATTGGAGAAAGTCCATAATGATGAGGACACCATGGAACTTCTGGAAAAATAAAAGCTGAGGAAGGAAATATGGTTGAATGCTATCTACAAATGCATGAAAAGAATGGATAAGTGAATAAGAACAGTTGTTCACAAAAACTTGGAATGCTAGAATTGGAGGGTACCTTCTCATGCTTCTAATTAATTGACTAAGTTTTTATTGAATAATTGAGTGTCTATTAAATCCACTGTTAGACTTGACTGGTGTGAATTTATGACATGATAAGAATTATTGTTTACATATAAGGAAAATAAATTTATGACACCCATTACTCCAAGAGGGAGTCATTCATTATCCAACGTTATCTTCCTCTCCTGCCTAACAAACACTGCACTTGCTAGGCTGGTCTGTACATGGGACCCTGACTTGACTTCATACCTTTGTGGGTCCAGAGCTCATCCACCCTTCATGGCTTAGCTTAAGTCTCTGCCAACCTCCCTCCTCAACCCCTTACAAAGTAAGAGGGCTTCTTTATATGTTCCAGTCTGTACTGATGACTTCTTTCCCTGAATATTTACAACACTAATTTGTCAATTAATCTCATAATTGAGTCAATCACCTACTCTAAGCAACTACATCATTATCATATATACAAATATATTATTCTGAATATGAATAAAGTTTTTATTGAATACTTCTTATGTGCCAGGCAGGAAAATGTGATTTTATAATCTCATCTAAGCATCACAAGAATCCTGTGAAACATGTATATTATTTCCAGAAACTGAGGCTCAGAGAAGTTATAAAATTTGCTCCAGGCCACAGCTGAGCCGGGAATTTAACCTAGGTCTAACTCCAAAGACTGCACTCCTAACCACTATGTAATACAGTTTTCAATTATACTGTGTGTGTTTTCTTGCCCTACCTAGATTTTTAAGACTAGGAGGGCAAGAATTTTCTTTTATTTCCTTTGTCGTCTCTTCATTGCTACACTAGCTGCTATACACATAGTTCTCAATAAATATTTAAGGAATGACAAAATGGAGTTGTAGCTAGTTGAAAATACCAATTACTTAAAAAACGATTGGATTTTGGGTAGATTTCATGTGTGACATATTCATAATGAATTATTTAAAGGAAATAAGGATATTTGGGTCCATCCTTACTCACTGAGATGTTTTGCTGGGGGAGAAGCACTCCTTTACAACCCTTGTTGCTCCTTTACGACTATTAGCTGATTGGGCTGGATGGAATTATGGGTTTGACACCAGGTGTGATCATTCTTTGATTATTCAGCTCCTCTTCTCTTTTCCAGAAACACCTAGCCTAGAAGGGCCTGTATCCATGCTGGTGCTTCTGCAGGTTAGGCTTTGCTTGAGACCACACCTCCTCTTCTCCTGCATTTAAATGAGGTATGGTACCTATGAGAAGCAGGCATTGAAGTCCAACAAGCCAGGTTTTATCAGTGATATAGTGAACAAATATTTATGGTGTGATGTGAAGCAAGTCATGCCTCTGAGCCTCAGTTTACTCATTAGTAAAATGGAATTAAATGAGATCTCTTTTCCGATATTTCAATATTGTCAGAATTTCATACTTAAGAGTTTAACATTTATTGTTAGTTGGAGATACACTATGGCGAGAATGGGGCTGGAAATCTAGATGGGATTAATTATGTGCACAGGTGGTGGTTGAAATCATCTTCCATTCTTTTGCTGACTGCATTAGAAATACCCACATATTGTATGTCAACTATACATTAATAAAAAATAAATTAAAAAAGAAACACCCACAGTTGAGGGTGAGAGCTGAGGGGTCGGTGTCAGATGGCAGTCCATAATTTAGTGTGGTCCTTGGGAAAGATTTCAGACGTGTGTGCGGGAAACTCGTGTAGAAAGGAAAGCTAAGGAAGAATGAGGGAGAGGAAGCTGGAGACTCAGGTGTTGTTTCTCCCCCACTTCTCACCCCCTCCCCCACTCCGCCAAGCACAGATTCCGACGATTTAGGCACAAAGGTAAAAAATCCCAGGGGGTCTCCGGCCAGGAATTCTCTCATTGTCCTGCTAGGAGGAAGGTGAGGAGTAACGGGTGCCCCCGCCACCAACCTTCTCCCTCCTCATCACACTGGTCTTGCTGTTTCAAGTGGGAAACAGTCTCAGGCCCCACGCAATCCCTTTTGCAAAGCTGAGGAGTGTGTGTGTGCGCGCGCGCGCGCGCGCCGCGCGCGTCTGTGTGTATGTGTTTTGTGTAGGGTGGAGGACTAGGGGCAGGGATTCCATGACGTTACCGGCTCCGCCTCTGGGATATATAAGGGGAGCTTGGCGCGCAAGGACCCCAAGAAGCAGCTTTGAAGCCTGAGCATTAGAACTAGGCAGCCCCAAGCCAACTCGGCTTAACTCAGCCTCGCTGAAGCCTACTCAAGACTAACCGCTCCCTGGTAAGCCTTGGGGGCCAGCACGTGCGTCGGAGGGGGATGGCGAGGGTCCAGGCATGCTTAGGATTCTCTGGCAACCATGGTTCGCAGTTGCATCATTGCAGCTGTGACCTGTTGCTGGCGAGACCCCGGCCACGGGAGCTATTTTTTTTTTTTTAACCTCAGCGCCAGACCGTTTCTAGATGGGGGCATAATAATTTGGGAGCTGAGTAGGGGGGCCTAGTGCGGAGCCCCTTCTCTCTGGTGAGTAATTTTGGGTTGCTCAGGGGCTCCTCTTGGGTCGCATCTCCAAGTCTTTTTAGATATCGAAGCCCCGCCTCACTGTTGATGCTTGCTGGTCAGCCTAGCGGGGCGGGAGGAAATGGGGGAACATTAACATTTGCTTACTCCCCTGATCCACAGCCACGCAATTCTGCGGTGTAGGCTTGGTGAGGAGGGATGGAATTGAGGCTCTGCTCACTTTAGATCTGCAGCCCAGGTTGCTTCCCCCCACCTCTCCGGGTGATGTAGGAACCACACCTATTGAGTGGCCCTGAGGGCAAGGACTGAAAAAAAAATGTGGATATTGGTCTTCATCCCCAATTTGCTGGCCCCTCCTGAGTCGAGTTCTGTTTAATTCCTAAGGAAGCAGACATATTAGGCCCCATTAGACTTCCTGGGTTGAAGTCTAGGATCAATCCCATAGTTTCCCTGCCAAGCCACGTTCTTACTAAAGGGGATTTTCATACCCCTTTTCTGAAATTTGTCCTTCCACAAACCTGTGGGGTATTGTTATTCCTGTCTGTGTGGGAAGAAACTGAGGTTAGAAGAAAAGTGACTTGCCTTTGTTTTTTTCAATAGCCTCCCGCCCATCCCCCTCCTCCCCTGTAGCACCTGTGCTTCGTGCATTGGGTATTGTAATTCATTCCTAGAGTTTAGGGATTATGAGCCCTACTGAAGAGCTTTTGTCTTGTTTTTTTCACCAGGTCCTAGTAACCTCTTCAATTCCAGCTACAATGCCATTGCAGAAACTTCGCAGATTTGGTCATAAGCTGGCACGCAGACGTACACTGGAGCCAGGCATGGCTGAGACTCGCCTTGCCAGATGCCTGAGCACTCTGGATTTAGTGGCCCTGGGTGTGGGCAGCACATTGGGTGCAGGCGTGTATGTCCTGGCTGGGGAGGTGGCCAGAGATAAAGCAGGACCATCCATTGTGATCTGCTTTTTGGTGGCCGCTCTATCTTCTGTGTTGGCCGGGCTGTGCTATGCAGAGTTTGGTGCCCGGGTTCCCCGATCTGGTTCAGCATATCTCTACAGCTATGTCACTGTGGGTGAACTCTGGGCCTTCACCACTGGCTGGAACCTCATCCTCTCCTATGTCATTGGTGAGATGTTGGGGCAGGGAGGAAACTGTACAGCCAATGAAGGGGCTTTTGAGTCAGGAAATCTGGATAGAATGTTGAAGTCATTCACAGGACTTCAATACCCCTAAATGTGTGTGTCTAATGCAGGCTGAAAGGCTTCAAGGTGTGGAGAAATTGTTCATGCTACTTACCTTTATCCTAGTTTTCTTTAAGTTGACTAGTTTTGGTTTTTAAAAAGTAAGTCTAGGTGGAAATTGGAGGGATTCTTGTGAGACTGCTAGCGGGGAGGGAGGACAAGTGGGGGGACTCTTAACCCATGTTTCTCCCTCTGCTCTACCAGGTACAGCCAGTGTGGCCCGAGCCTGGAGCTCAGCTTTTGACAACCTGATTGGGAACCACATCTCTCAGGCTCTGCAGGGGAGCATCTCACTGCATGTTCCCCATGTCCTCGCAGAATATCCAGATTTCTTTGCTTTGGGCCTTGTGTTGTTGCTCACTGGTGAGGGCAAGGGACTGGGATAATGATGGGGGTAGGGGAGGGACTAGGCCTGAGAAGGGCTTGGGGGAAGTGGTAATGGTGAGAAAGAAGAGAAGCTGGGAAAGAGCAGTCTGCACATAGAGGGATTGAGGACTTTCTTGCTTAGAGTTCTGAATGCCTCTTTTCCACAGGATTGCTGGCTGTGGGGGCTAGTGAGTCGGCCTTGGTTACCAAAGTGTTCACAGTGGTGAACCTTTTGGTTCTCGGTTTTGTCATCATCTCTGGCTTCATTACGGGGAAAGTACACAACTGGAACCTCACAGAAAAGGACTACAAACTGACCATGGACAATCTCAATGATACTCATAGGTTAGGAGATTCACTCTTAGCAGATGCAGAGCTGGGAACATGATGAGGAGCAGGAGGCATCCATGCTGAGGGGTTCTGGGTTGGCAGTAGGGAGGAATGGGAACCTAGGCTTTGAAGACCTAAGTAGTTTGACATTAGAGAAAATGTATGGAGTTGGCTGGACACACCCTTACCTTTTTCATCCCTTCTTCTATTTTAGGTTGGGCCCTCTGGGCTCTGGAGGATTTGTGCCTTTTGGCATCGAGGGGATTCTCCGTGGAGCAGCTACCTGTTTCTATGCATTCGTTGGTTTCGACTGTATTGCTACCACTGGTAACATGGCCATTCCATTCTGTCCTGTCTGGGGATTGGGCACAGTGTGTGCTCAGGCTGCATGCATACTGGGGGAGGTAGAGGAGTGAGTCTGCTTTCCTGATTCAGAACATCGTGCCCCTTCCTGCAGGGGAAGAGGCCCAGAATCCCCAGCGTTCCATCCCCATGGGCATTGTGATTTCACTGTTCATCTGCTTTTTGGCCTATTTTGGTGTCTCTTCGGCACTCACGCTAATGATGCCTTACTATCAGCTTCACTCTGAGAGTCCCTTGCCTGAGGCATTTCTCCATGTTGGATGGGCCCCTGCCCGCTATGTTGTGGCTATTGGATCCCTCTGTGCTCTTTCTACCAGGTCAGTGTCAAATGTTTATTGTCCTCTGCTGTCAGAGTCTCAGGTTATAGCTTTCAGTACCACAGAATACCCCTTACAAGGTCGGTGAGGAGAATGTGGAGAGTCCTTAACCTCACAAGCTTGGGGAGAGAGATCACAATCAACTTATGCCACTCTGGACATTCTTCTCTCCAGCCTCTTGGGTTCTATGTTCCCCATGCCTCGGGTGATCTACGCAATGGCGGAGGATGGATTGCTCTTCCGTGTCCTTGCCCGGATCCACAGTGGCACACGCACCCCCATCGTAGCCACTGTGGTTTCTGGCATTATTGCAGGTGAAAAATCGTTTTTGCCCTTTGCCTAGTTGATTCACCAACTCCCTTAACTTTGCTCTTCCCTTTTCTGATTTTTTGTTTTCTGCCCATCATTTGCAGCATTAATGGCATTCCTCTTTGAACTTGCTGATCTTGTGGACCTCATGTCAATTGGGACCCTGCTTGCTTACTCCCTGGTGTCTATTTGTGTTCTCATCCTCAGGTGAGACTCCATCTCCATGCTGAGATTTGGGTTTTTATTCTTGGAGGGGGAATGATGGGGATCTGCTCCTCCTCCCCCCTTTGCCTTCATCATCCTGACTATCCTTCAGGAATATGGATATCCCTCTCTGCCAAAAAGAGCTTCTGCCCTTCATGGTGACCAGAAAGGGTAAGCTGCCTGAGAGAAGATCATAAAAGCAATTAAGGGTTGTTGTTATTATTGCCTTATTACTCTTGCTTCAGATATCAGCCTGGCCAGGAGATGAGGATTGAGGAAGATGAACTGGCATTGCAGGAGGAGACGATGCCTGAAATAGAAAAGCTGACCTTACAGGCACTATTTTGTCCACACAACCTCAGCCCCACTCCACTCTCCGGCCAAGTTGTCTATGTTTGTTCCTCACTACTTGGTGAGCAATGAAATTTTTCTCTGGGGTGGCTCTGAGGTCAGCATGATGTGGGGGAGAGAGTATGTGGCATTTGGTGGCTGAGAAGAACTGGAGAGATGACCCGCCTTGGAATGGGGTGCCTAATGTCTTAACATGTTGGTCTCAAGAAATAATTGGTTTTGATGTTTCTCAACTTGACTCTTGAAGCTCTGCTCCTAAGTGTCCTTTGCCTGGTGCTGGCCCAGTGGTCAATTCCACTGCTTTCTGGAGATCCGGTGTGGATTGCAGTGGTTGTGTTGCTCCTGATGCTCATTACTGGATTCACTGGGGTCATCTGGAGACAGCCACAGAGCTCTGCTCCCCTTCACTTTAAGGTAAATGACCTTTCTCTTTCCCCCCTACCAACCCATCTTGAAAGAAAATAGGCTCCAGATACCTTGCAGTCAAATAAGGTTCATAGATATTCTTTAATTGGGCAAGAAAGGAATGATATGGGAGATACCTAGACCAAAGACCTCTTTGACACTCCTTAGTTTCTTCCCAGTTTCATTTCCCTAAATTTTGAGAATTTTTACAGTTCCATATGAGGTACACTAAATGAGTGGGTACTGAAATACACAGTTGGACTTTCCCTCTCCTGCCTGAGTAGGTTAGGGATCTCTTTCTAGGTCACCTTGTAGTATGTAAAAAAAAGATTTTGCTTTGTTCTCAGGTACCTGCTTTGCCTCTCCTCCCACTAATGAGCATCTTTGTGAATGTTTACCTTATGATGCAGATGACATCTGGCACCTGGGCCCGATTTGGGGTCTGGATGGTGATTGGTAGGTATCCACTTGGGAAGAGTATGCTTCTTGGCTGTCCTATCCCAATTCCTTTCCCTCTTGGTCTTAAGTAGAACTGTTAAGCCTTTACAGGTCACTATTTCCTCACCTCACAGCTACCTTTCCACACTAGGGTTTGCAATCTATTTCGGCTATGGAATCCAGCACAGCCTAGAAGAGGTTAAAAGTGATGAACCTCCACTCAAGTCTAGAACCCGATCTGTAGACTTTGATCTCAGCAGTACCTAAATGCTATCTGGTCCCCCACACAATAATGGAGAGAACTCCTCAGGACATGGAGAGCTAGCAATGGGATATTGGTGGGGAAACATTAATAGGTCTTTGCTATTTCTCATCTCCTTTTTTAAAATGTGTCTACTTTTTAATTGCATCTGTAGCAGCTTACTGGCTTGTAAAAAATATTAAAAGAGTCTAGAAAAAGAAACCATGTCTTGTTTTTTGCTTGCTAGAGACTATGTGAAGCCTGACTTTCAGTGTGGAGAGCTTCAGATGTGTGCTTTGTTCCAGTCACTGAAAAAGTATCTGTTGTGCCTGTGTGTGCTTCTTGTTGGCTCAGGGTTTGAGGAGGCTGGTGTAAGCAGTCATCCAGTCTAGTAACACTGAAAGGAATACTCTTGAGATATATTTTCCCTTGCTATACTAAAGGTTAGGTTCTGGGGCTTGGGGTAGACTCTGATCTCAACACTGGCATTGGTCAGGGTCCACACTAAGACCACTGTCTTCTATTCTGGCCCCTTCTAGCTGGACCAGTCTAAGACTTCTGTGTTTGACTGGGCAATAGAAATTTTGGCTGGGGGTTTGGCAATTCTGGGACAGAAGTGGACAATGAGGGGTAGTTGGTAAAACTTGTGTATGTGTATAGATACTGATTGCTACACAGGTAGTAAGGGAACAGGGAGGTGAAGTGAGAGCTCTGCTCTTAGACCAAGAACTAGTCATTTATTTAACAAACATATGATGCTCCTGTAAAACACTAGGTCCCATGCTGGATGCTGGAGATACAAGCATGAATAAAATATCCCTACCCTCAGGGAACTCACAGTGAGACAAGCAGGTAAATATCAAACAGTATGATTTGTACAAGGGCAGAGATAAGTGCTGAGTGCTGCAGAAGCACAAAGGATAATGCTTGACTGAGTCTTGAATCAGTGTTTATGAAGTGGACTTAGGGGAGGACTTGTCTGTAAATGAAAAGTGTGCTCCAAACCATGGATGTGTGAAAAAGCATATAGAATTTGAGAATATGACATATAGCTTAATGTGGCTGAGGGTAGCATGTGTGCATGTGTGGGATTGTGGTGAACAATAACAGACCATATAAATGGCTTTGTATACCTTACCAAGGAATTCAGAGGTCTTAAAAAGATGTGTGTGTGGCCCACCCAGTGTGGCTCAGTGGTTGAGCATTGACCTATGAACCAGGAGGTCACAGTTCAATTCCCGGTCAGGGTACATGACTGGGTTGTGGGTTGGATCCCCAGTGTGGGATGTGCAGGAGGCAGCTGCACATCAATTATTCTCTCTCATCATTGATGTTTCCATCTCTCTCTCCCTCTACCTTCTCTGAAACCAATAAAAATATATTTAAAAAGATGTATGTGTGTGTGTGTGTGTGTGTGTGTTTGTGTGTGTCTAGTGAAGGGAGGAGTCACTGAAGGATTCCAAGCAAGGGAATGGTTGGATTTGCTAGACTGGCAGCAGTGAGGATGGGTTAGAAGATGATGGGGGAAGTTAGAGCAGTGAGATAATAGCTACCATTTCTTGAGTATTTATTATATGTCAAATATTGTACATATAATTTCATTTAGTCCTGGCAATAACCCTATGAAGTAGATATGATACTTATCTTTTACAGATAGGGGAACAGGTTTTGAGTAAGAAATATGTTCTAGGTCACATAACTTGGAATGGTCAGGGCCAGGATACAAACCCAGTTTTGTCTGACTGCAGCTTGTGCTCCTTAACCACTGTGTGACATTGCCAGTAGTAAATAGTTAGGATGGAACTGCAGTAAAATTTTCAGGTTTTTTTTTTTTTTTTTTTGGTCAGTTGGATAGAGGCAGCAATAAAGAAATGGATGATTTAGAAGATTGTCAGGTGAAATTTCTGAGTCAATGATCAAGTTACTAGCCAAGATAGCATAAGAGGATGAGCATATTTGGAGATGAATTTAGTTCTAGATATGCTGACTTTATAAATATACATGAGTTTAGCTTCATATTTAGCTTCATAATCAACAATTGGAACTTGGAGCTAGTCTAAAGGTCTGGGCTAGAGTTAAATTTAGGAGTCATACATTCAGAGGACATGTGTATGTAATAGCTGTGTGTTTGTGTGTGTGTGTGTGTGTGTGTGTGCCTAAAGACTGCCCTGGGGCAAGATCAAAAGGAAAAAATTATAGTACAACTTATATTATTTCCTTTATATACAAAGAGCAGCTTACAAATCAATAAGAGATAAATACCTGATAGAATGAGGGGGTAAAGGATGTAAATAGTGTTCAGAAAAAAGAATAGGAAACACCAACAAATATAAGAAAAATACTCAACCTCACACATTAAAGAAATGCAAAGAAAAAGAACCATTAGGTCTCAGTTCTTTACAGACTGAGAAAACGAATTTCACTGACTAAGTATTGGCAAAAGTGAGGGTAAACAGGCAGTCTTCTGCATGATGTGGGATACACATTCTGGTAACTTGTGGAGGGTAATTTGAGGATACAAGAATTAAAAACATTACTTTTGATCTGACAACTCAGATAAAAAAAAATCTTACAGTCTATACTAATAAAAGGGTAATATGCTAATTAGACCAGGAGACCTTCCGGACATCCTTCTGGACAAAGCCATGGTGGCGGGGCCAAGGCAGAGGCAGATAGGGGTGATCAGGCCAGGGGGGGAGGGCAGTTGGGGGTGATCAGGCCAGCAAGGGGGAGCAGGTGGGGACAAGAAGGCCGGCAGGGGGAGGGTCAGTTGGGGGTGAGAAGGCCGGCAGGCAGAGTGGTTAGGGGTGTTCGGGCAGGCAGGCAGGTGAGCGGTTAGCTGAGGGACAACCCCCACCCCTGTGCATGAATTTCATGCACTGGGCCACTAGTATAAATATAAATATAAATATAAAGATACCTACTGTGACATTCAAAATTGTATAAAACTTGGAAGCTACCTAATGGACATCAGCAAGGAACTAGTTAAATAAGTTACAATACATTAATTCACTGGAATATTTATACAGCCATAACTAAATAGACTTATATGTGCTAAGAGGTCATATGGAAAGATCTTAAAGACATACTATTAACTAGAAACAAAATGGAGCCAAAACCTCAAGGTTCAGAACATTCCTGTGAAAGAACAGAAGATGATATATTCACACTTTTTTTCCTTGCTGGAAAAATAGAGAGGTTGTTAACCTCTGGTTTCTCTTCTGTACTTTTTCATTTTTTAAAATCAGGTACAAACATTAGTTATTTTTTTTTTAAATATATTTTATTGACTTTTTACAGAGAAGAAGGGAGAGGGACAGAGAGTTAGAAACATGAATGAGGGAAGAGAGATCAATCAGCTGCCTCCTAAACGCCCCCCAGTGGGGATGTGCCCACAACCAAGATCCATGCCCTTGACCGGAATCGAACCTGGGACCCTTGAGTCCGCAGGCCGATGCTCTATCCACTGAGCCAAACCGGTTCGGCCAAGCATTAGTTTTTCATTCCTTTTATAATCATCATAATAAAACAAAGTTGGGGCAATGTTTAAGGTATAGAGAAGGAATCGGGGCACAATATAGAGAAGGAATGACTGAAGATTTGGTGATAGGGTAGTGTAGGGAGGAATGAACTTTTTGGAAACAGTCAATAATGTCTAATGCTGCCTAGAGAGCCAAGATAAATAAGGACAAAAAAGTGTTCATTGTTTTCATCAATTAGTAAGTGATCATTTCAAGAGCAGTTTCAATCAGTGGACTGAGTAGAGGGTGAGGAAGTAGATATAGGCTTTAGGTGAGCATTTCAGGGCAACAGGTGGAGGAAGTTGAGGGAGATTTTTTGTGTTGTTTTTTGTTTTTTAAGATAGGCAATTCTTGTATTTATATTCTTAAAGAAGATTGTCAATGGAGAGATGGAATAAACCCTGGTACTACTATTTAAATAAGCCATTTGTGAGGGAGGGAATAGTTCTGTGATTTGGTTTTCTAGTCTTTTTAAATATATATTTTTATTGATTTTAGAGAGGAGGGGAGAGGGAGAGAGATAGAAACATCAGTGAGGAGAAAGAATCATTGATCAGCTGCCTCCCATTGGGGATTGAGCCCACAACCTGGGCATGTGCCCTGACGCAGAATCCAACTGTGACCTCCTGTTTCATAGGCTGATGCTCAGCTACTGAGCCACTCTGGTGGGGCTCTAGTCTTTTCATTCAGTGCAGTGTTTGCCAACCCTCAGACAGGTTAGTTGTAACCTTCATGAATTCTCTATTTGTGTAATTCCTGTGCTATTAAAAAAAAACCCCTTGATTCTTTTTAGCTTAAGTGCACTTATTTTCAAGAGAAAACATTTTATTAGTATCATAAATGGAAAACAAAGTATTTTTTCTAATACACATTAAAAGAATACCCAACTGCTAAAAATCATTTGGCTGTGAGTCACCTAAAATAATCATATGTACCACACTTTGGAAACACATAAGCAGTTAACACAGTGTATAATCTCTGTAGGTCGTTACGCTTGAAGATGGAGTAGAAAATCACTTTAGGCAGTGTCTAATCTTAATCTCAAGGAGTCAGAAATAAAATTGGCCCAAATATATACAAAGACACAAAGTAGGAAATAATATGTCCTAAGAGAGGTATGCATGAAGTACTATGAGAATTCCTATGAGGGAGTTCTGGAACTCTTTCATGGAGGTCAAGGCTTTTAAGCTGAGGCCTAAATGATTGGTAAAATGTGTAATTTCAGAAATGGAAGAGCATTTCAGGAAGAAGGAACCTTGGGCACAAAGGCAAGACGATGGGAAAGTTTATAATTCATTTTGCCTAGAGCAGTGTGGTTCTCAACTTTGGCTGCACATTAGAATCACCTGGGAATCTTTTTAAAATCCTGATTTCTGGGCCTCATCCTCCGGAAATTAAAGAAACAGAATTTCCGGAGGATGAAGCCCAGAAATCAGGATTTTAAAAAAGATTCCCAGGTGATTCTAATGTGCAGCCAAAGTTGAGAACCACTGGCCTAGAGCCTATGACTTGGGAAGGGGTGAGGTGGAAAAATAAGACAGGAAAGGTAGATTCCAGTCAGACTCTTAAAGTCCATTAATTCCAGGGCCTGCAACTGAAGGGCAAAGAAGTGTGTGGATGTGAGTGTTATAACATGTGAAGGAGAGAGTGGTTCTATGGTTTGGTTCAGTGAATTACACCTTAGCTATATAATCATATGGTTATACCCTAGATCAGTGATGGCAAACCTTTTGAGCTCGGTGTGTCAGCATTTTGAAAAACCTGAACTTACTCTGGTGCCATGTCATATATACAAATTTTTGTATTGGCAACCATAGTAAAACAAAGACATATTTTTGATATTTATTTTATATATTTAAATGCCATTTAACAAAGAAAAATCAACCAAAAAAATGAGTTCGCGTGTCACCTCTGACACGCGTGTCATAGGTTCGTTCGCCATCACTGCCCTAGATCTTGCCAGAATGTTCACATCTAAAATCACTAATTCAGACATCAAGTTCTCTTTCCACAACATCACAAGCTTCCCCAAGCTCACCTGCTCAAGTAATCCAACTGCCACAATTCTTTGACCTCATGAATCCTACAATTTACTCTTCCCCCTTCCACACACTTTCTCTCTTTTTATCACTTTCCTACAATCTTTGCTTGCTCACTTTCTCATGTTAATTCCTGAATTTATTACCATTACCTCTCTTGCAAATACAGTAAAATCTTAATATAATGGACTAATTTGGATAAGGAGGTGTCCATTGAAGCTGAAAATCTGTTATATAATAAAGTAGGTTTTCCAAATGCATATGTTAAAAAATTGACAAATTAGTTTACCTGTTTTTACTTATGTAGACATATGCATGTGTCATTAAAATTAAGTATGTATGAAAAGTTTAATTTCACAGAAAAGTTTTCTATATGTATTACTGTAATTTTAAATTTATACTAATTAGGTCTATTAAATGCTGGCATTCACCAGTTCCCGAGAGTAAACAAATGCACATGGCTGGGGTGTGACTTAGTGCATATGGGAACATCAGCAAGTGTTAAAACTGCTGCAGAAAAGTCACTCCACAAGACAGAACCAATTACTGAGTGCAATGCAGTGTGATTTCATGCTAATCATTCACTGAACAACGTTTACAAGTGGTGACCCTTGGATTTATATATGTAGACTATATTTGTGGATATGTAATATTTACTTATTTGCTGAAATTACTGCAGTGATTTTTCCAACATATGGCCTATTTGCTAAAATTTGTTAAAAATAATAGTGAATTAACAAAAGAAATAACCTGTTGATTTAATTATAAGCAAATTTTGGTTAAGCATTTTAAAAATTACCAGAGTGTTAATTTTCACATATGGACTGAAAATTTTGGCCATTCAATCTGAAGTCTGTTAAATCGAGGTCCAAAAAACTGAGGGTTTACTGTATCCTTATCTCTCTAGGCAAGACTCCAGAGTACTACCCCGCTTCCACCCAGATGAATCCAAACATCTCTATACTTTCACCTGTGTAGTTCAGTATTGGTGATGGTAATCACACAGCTGAGCAAGTTAAGAATCAACCTCCATTAGGCCCTCAACGCAGCTTGAAATCCTTTTTTCTCAGTTTTCTCTGCTCTCTGAACTACTGTTTCCCACCTTTTTCACATTCTTCAAATCACTCCCTCCTACTCTCTGCTGTTGACTTTGCCTCATACTTTATTGCAAAAACACATGCCCATCAGATAAAAAATTCCTCATTTTCCTCTAGATTTTAAAAAAATATTATTTATTTATTTTTTTAAAAATATATTTGTATATAATTTTTAAAGTAAGTTTTAAAAAATATATTTTTATTGATTTCAGAGAGTAAGGGAGAGGGAGAAAGATAGAAACATCAGTGATGAGAAAGAATCATTGATCAGCTGCCTCCTGCTCGCCTCCTACTGAGGATCTAGCCCACAACCCGACATGTGCCCTTGACAGGAATGGAACCTCTGAGCTTTCAGTCTACAGGCCGATGCTCTATCCACTGAGCCAAACCAGCTAGGGTTGTGGATTTTTATTTATTTATTTATTGTTAACCCACACCCCAGAATATTTTTCCATTGATTTTTGGAGAGAGTGGGGGAGAAGAGGAGTGGCAGACACATTGATTGGTTGCCTCCCACTCCCACCCCACCAAGGGTGGGGGTGGGGAGGATCAAGCTTGCAACTGAGGTATGTGTCCTTGACCGGAATCGAACCTGAGGTCTTTCAGTCCAAGGGCCAACATTATAACCACTGAGAATACTGGCTAGGGCTCTGTGGATTTTTGTTTTTAATTTACAGAAGCAGGATAAGTCGAGCGGTGCCTATGTGGTGATTTATTATCTGCATTTCCTCATGCATTGTATACTGTCCATTGACTTTTATCATTGGCCATGTGGAATCTGCGGGGTGAGCTTATCAACCAGCATCACTTCTTTGCAGTCTGGGTTGGTGCATTTATTAGTTTTATGCCACATGCCAATTTTTCCATTTAGTTTTTTGTATTTGTTTTATGATATAGTTTGATACTATAACTTATTGTGTGTGAATGTGTGTGCGTGTGTGCGTGTGTGTGTGTGTGTGTGTTAGGACATATCTATCTTGTCTTTGGTGCACACTATTTTTATGAAGGGAAACATATCTCCCTTCTGCAGTGACTGGTAAATAAGCTACTGTTCTTCTGTGGTGACTACAATTTCAAAAGCACATTTGCTGTGATTTTTTTTCTCTCTTCCAATAAAACAATGGACAAGAGAGATATAAAAATTTGACATGGAATGGAAGCAGCCATTAGCTGTCCCTAATCCTAATCCTAACAATTGTCAACCAATTAATCAATTCATTAATTAATTCACCAAATAATTTTTAAGAACACACTATGTGTCATATTAGGTGCTAGACACTGAGGATATGGTTTCGTGTCAGACAGACAAAAATTCCTGCCTTCATGGAGCTCATAGTTGTTTAGGCAATAAGCTATACATAAGAGAAAGAAATAAAATCTATGTCTCTAAGTGTATCTTAATAATTGATAAATGCTAACAGGAGAAAATAAAGTGAGGAAGGGGGATAGGAGTTTCCTTGGGGGATATTTTATATAGGTTAACCAAGGAAGGCCTCATTTGAAAGACATCCTTTCAGTAAAGACTTGAAGGAAATGAGGAGGTGAGTCATATAATCACCTGGCGGGGATAGAGCATCCCAGACACAGAGATCAGACAGTGCAAAGGCCCTGAGGAGGAAACTTGGCATAATTAAGGAATAGCACCTAGACCAGTGTGCCAGATGGGAATGAAAGAGTGGTTTCCCCCCTTGTATAAGAATAATCCTCCATGAAGGCAGGAATTTTTGTCTGTCGTATGCAACACCATATCCAGGATATGAGGTCAATTGTATGGAAATACAGTTATCAAACTTATTATTATTTTTTTAATTTTAAAAATATATTTTTATTGATTTCAGAGAGGAAGGGAGAGGGGGAGATAGAAACATCAATGATGAAAGAAAATAATTGATTGGCTGCCTCCAGCATACCTCCTACTGGGGATCAAACTTGCAACCCAGGCATGTACCCTGACCAGGAATTGAACTGTGACCTCCTGAGCCATACCAGTTATCAAACTATTAAGACCAATTTATGATTTAGCCATACATGTGCTTTTTTATTAACTCACTAGAAGCCAGGTGCATGAAATTCGTGAACTTGGGGGGTCCCTCAGCCCAGCATGCACCCTCTCGCAGTCCAGGAGCTCTTGGGGTATGTCCAAGCTGTCAGTCAGACATCCTTAGTGCTGCTGCAGAGGTGGGAGAGGCTCCCACCACAGCTGCTGTGCTCAGCACCAAGAGCCTGGCTCAGGGTTTCTGCTGAGTGATGCTCCCCCTGTGGGGACTTACTGACCACCAGGGGGCAGCTCCTTCATTGAGTGTCTGCCCCCTGGTGGTCAGTGCGCGTCATAGCAACCAGTCGTTCATTCGGTCGATTTAAATGTTACTCTTTTATTATATAGGACTAGAGGCTCGGTGCACAAAAATTTGTGCAGTGGGGGGGATGGAGGGTCCCTCAGCCTGGCCTGTGCCCTCTCACAGTCTGGGACCCCTCAGGGGATGACCACCTGCTGGCTTAGGCCCGCTCCCCAGGGGATTGGGCCTAAGATGGCAATCAGGCATCCCTCTGGCAGCCCGGCAGCCCTCGGGAGATGCCCACTTGCCAGCGGGGAGCAGGCCTAAACTGCAGTTGGACATCCTTAGTGCTGCTGAGGAGGCAGGAGAGACTCCCATCACCACCGCTGTATTGGCAGCCATCAGCCTGGCTTGTGGCTGAGCAGAGCTCCTCCCATGTGAGAGCGCCCTGACCACCAGAGGGCAGCTTCTGCATTGAGCGTCTGCCCCCTGGTGGTCAGTGTGTGTCATGGTGATCAGTCATTCCTAGTCCTTCTACTGTTAGGGTCAGTTTCCATATTACCCGTTTACTGTATAGGATAGAGGCCTGGTGCACGGATGGGGGCCGGCTGGTTTGCCCTGAAGGGTGTCCTGGATCAGGGG
>NW_006297586.1:22941-29600 GCF_000327345.1 Myotis davidii
GCAGGTTTATGGGGTTTGGTTAGGTTCTATAATTGCAACATTGTTTCATCCGGAGCTCAGAGCTTAGCTGCGGCAGGCGGGGAATGTTGACTTCCTCCATCACTGGAGTAAGCAAGCCTCATGTTCATGTTTGTTTCAGCTGCCTGGCTGCCGGCCGCCATCTTGGCTGGCAGTTAATTTGCATATCTCGCTGATTAGCCAATGGAAAAATGTAGCGAAGTTATGGTTAATTACCATGTTTCTCTATTATTAGATAGGATTGAATAAGATTTAGCAGTAGGTGTGTAACTACTCTGATATCAAAGTAATAAAGAGCATACATGATATTTTGACAGATCTGGAACAACTCATATGATATGAAATTATTTGCGATTTCTATTGTGGCAAAGTCACAGGTACTGATTATACTACCCCGGACCACTGCCTGCATTTTTAAATGAAAGGAATTGCTAAATTTCAGTTGGAGGTTAGTGAAAAATCAAGATCATTTCCCCAGTTAAGTTCAAAGATCTCCTGAATTCTTTCTACAGATCCTGCTCTTTTAAGTGGAGAGTAGATTAAATGGGGTCCAAAAGAGAACTGGGGTGATTTAATGAGATGCTGCTCATGTTTCTGGTATTGTCCTGCCTGCATTGCAACAGGAATGGCTGTAGCTCCCTGCTTCCTTTTTGGGCTCTGGATTTTTAAAAAAATAATAGCTTATCTTTTTTTCTATAATGATAAAAACATGTTCATTGTAGGAAATTGAAAAACTGAAAAATATAAAGAAAAAAGTAGATTCTCCCAAATCCTACTACTCAAAGACAAACATTGGTAACATTTTTGTTCAAATACACATACAATTTAACACACCTGTATACCTTCTTTTTCTTTCTTATTTTTTTTACAATTTACATATTGGTGGGACTAGTTGGTCCCTGTAGTCACTTATGTCACTCCCCATTCGTACTCAGGTGGAAAACATTCTGAGTTTTTTTAATTATTCAAATCTATATAATTACATCTTTTTGAACAGCTGCTGACTTTTTTCTTTTTTAAACTCAAATATATAGACATTTCCCTAGTTTTATACTTACATATTGTTTTCACAGCAATGATTTTAAAGGTGCATAAGTATTCCAATATATGTTATTAATATATTCTAATTGTATAACTAGTCCACATGGTAATTGTATAATTAGGTGAACATTTAAGTGGTTTACAGTGCTTCAGGGAACGTTTCTGTTTATCTTTGCAAATTTTTCCAATTTCTTCTTTAGGAAAGTTCCTAGAAAAGGAATTTTTGGTAACAGGGTATACACATTTAAGATTTTGATACATATTGTGAAACTGCCCTCCAGAAAAGTTACAATAATGTGTACTCCTACTAACAGTGCACAAGAGTGTCTGCTTTGTGGATCTTGCCAACTTGAGGTTTTGTTAATCTTTTAACCTTTGCCAATCTGATAAATGAAAAAACATTTAACTTGATGTAATTTGCATTTCTTTGAGGTTGAATATCTTTTTATGTGTTTATTGGCTATTTATATTTCTTCCTGTGTAAATTGTCAGATCATGTCCTTTGCAGATTAATTTGCTAGAGCATTTGTCTTTTTAAAAAAAATTTAAGAGCTCTTTTCATGTTAGATATGCTAACTCTTTATCCATTACATATGTTGAAAAGATATTTTTCTAGTCTATGGCTTGTCTTTCAACCTTGCTTTTAGTGCCTTTCACATTTTAATTTTTATGTTGTAAAACTTATTATTTTTCCTTTTTAAATATTTTATTGATTTTTTACAGATAGGAAGGGAAGGGATAGAGAGTTAGAAACATCAATGAGAGAGAAACATGGATCAGCTTCCTCCTGCACACCTCCTACTGGGGATGTGACTGCAACCAAAGTACATGCCCCTGACCGGAATTGAACCCGGGACCCTTTAGTCCGCAGGCCAGTGCTCCATCCACTGAGCCAAACCGGTCAGGGCTATTTTTCCTTTTTGATTCTGGTTTTCAGATCATGTTTAGATCTTGCCATTGTGTTTATAAAATATTCACCCACATTTTCTTTTAGAAATCTTATGACTCAGTTTAATCTTTGATTATTTTGGCATATGAAGTGAAGCAGTGATCTAGTTTTATTTCTTAAAATGGCTGTCTAGTTGTTTCAATATTTTTCTGGAACAATTCTTTTCCCCACTAACTGAATCATTTCTATATATATTTGGGTCTGTTTCTGTCTTGTTCCCTTTATCTGCACTATTACCATACAATTTTACTTATGGTCGTTTTATGCTGCTAGAACAAGCCTATCTCCTTTACTCCATTATGACTTTCATTTTTAGAATTTTCCTGACTATAATTGCATATTTATTCTGAGAGTGTTTTTTTTTCTTTTAGCAAGGTATAATGCTACCTTATTAACAAATATGCATTCTTGGTTGCTTACTCTCTTTTAATCCATTCTATTAATGAGAGTCTTAATAAGCTCTCATTAGAGTCCAATCTGTTCACCTGCCTTATGTACTAAGTATTTCACCCTTACTGCATTAATTTGTTAAAGGGTAGGAGTAGAAAATTTGTAGTTTATTCTAGGGTAAGGGAAAGTAGTCTCCAGCATATTGAGTGCCACTTAATGGCATTGTACTAGTCATTTTTGCATATCCTCCTCGATACACACCTTCTTGTTTTATTATTGTCTTTCATCTTCCCTCCCCTTTTTCTTTTTTCCCCCATCTCTTTTATTTTCAATTACTTGTAACATCTAGGGTGGCCATCTAGATAAAAACAAAAACATTGGAGATAAACATTAGGGTTTTCACCCTTTTTGCATATTTGCCTTTATCCACTGGCCTTTTCAATGTAGTGGTGTCAGCTCAGTAACTCTGACTTTGGAGTTATATTTACAATCAATAGAGTAATTTGATTCCTGTCTGTCTTATATAATCTTGGAGACTATACTATCCATTCTCCTACAGACATTGTTAATCACTAAGAGCTCAAATGTGTAAGGACCACTCCAGGCTTGGGAACGGAGGTCTAATTATTGCCCTGTTCATTCATCTGTTCATCCATGAACAAAGAAGTTATAGGGGAACCAGGTGCCTGGGTGGGATGATAGAAGTTGGGATTTCTGAGTTTGCCAACCAGGAAATAATAATGGGAACTAACACTTGTTAAGTATCTACTGTATGTCAGCCACTTTTCTAGATGCTTTATGTGCACTATTCCATTGAACCAGAAGCCTAGAACTTTTATTCCCATTTTACAGATGAGGAAATTGAGGTGCTGAGACTCTAAATAGCTAGCACCATATCACACAGTATGTGGTGCATGAGGAGACAGTCACCTATGGGATGCTCTATTGCCCCTTTTGAAGATTGTGAAATGAATACCAAATTGCAGGATGCAGAAGAAAAGGGGTTAATAGCTGTACTTTCTCTGTTTTCCTTTTTTTCTTCATTCTACTATGTGGTATAGGTGTAGAAAATTTTGAACAGGGGAAAGAAATTGTGTTTAGAAACCCCATCTTTTTCATGATAAATAGTGACTGACTCTGAGACTCTCAGGGTTAGGAGGTAACTCTGTTAGTTTCCAGAATTGAAGTTACAATCTCTCTTCTTTATGCTATTAACCAGCTTCACACATGGCTTGACTGAGGTGCACAAGGCTTAATAGAGTGGTATGTGAGGGAAGATGTGGGAGGCCTGTTAATGTTTTGATTTTGGGTTGTTGTCCAAATTTGGAGGCATCATGCCTTAACACTATTGTTTCTGAGTGGAGATTTTAGTACAGGCCAATTCCTTGGTTGCAAGCATTACCCACAGATTTAGCTGCAAACAGGTTTATTTATATATTCTACTCCCATCCCTAAAACCATTTGTTTTGAGAAGGGTGAGAATCCTGCCCTTATTGTGAGCCTGTTGGAGAATCATTAGTTTCCTTTAGTATTGGCAAGAGCAGGGCAGCAGAAACGGTCTTGAACTGCAGGGCTTTTTTTTCTGTCTCCTCAACTTCTGATGTTTCTAAACTTTGCCACTCTTGAATAACTAGTGAGCAACATTATTTACTTCTTCTTTCTCTCTTTTCCACCTCCCTCCATCCCTCCTTCCATTTTCTTTCCTTTGAAGGCCTGTTCTCCCTTTTCCTATTACTCTGGCCATCTGCAATCTTCCCTCAATAATTGTAATAAACAATATAATTCCTTCCTCTCAATGATTCTCACCCGG
Organism: Myotis davidii; assembly: GCF_000327345.1. Taxonomy (NCBI): domain Eukaryota; kingdom Metazoa; phylum Chordata; class Mammalia; order Chiroptera; family Vespertilionidae; genus Myotis; species Myotis davidii. The sequence goes on from NW_006297586.1 coordinate 27,150, forward strand.
GCCCTCTGCACCGCATCTCCAGAACCTAACTAGACTGTGAGCTTCAAGGTATAGGCTTTGCGGTAGAGGGTAAAGGCCAAATGGGAGTGGCCTTTGATTGACATCACTGTGTGGGGCGGAGCTTCCCAAGTTTCTATGCGCTTGAGCTGTACCTGTAGCTGCCGGCATTTTGTGGATGCGCATGTTGATGGGCATCCTGGAGAGGACGTTTGCATTTCGGGCAGTGGTGAGTGATTTTATTAGGTAGGAAGGGTAGAGGAGGGTCATGTACAGGTTAGTTGGGTAGACTGTAACTAGCAAGATGATGTGGTCATGAGGTCAACACTTTTTTTTTCTTTTGAGGTCAACACTTTTTAGAGTCTCCTAAGGCAATGCTTTTAAACTAAAGATGTGTAGTTGACTCTGAAGTGAAGGAAGATCGGCAGAGGCAGGGTTTTTTGACTTGAGTAAAATATGGGAAGTGGTTTGAGGACCACTGAAGGTGGGAGATGGTAGTTGTGGAAGTTTGGGTGTGAAGGACCTACATTCCCTTGGAACCCTAAGGTTAGTGACCTTTGGAAGGCGGTTGGTGACCTTTGGGGGAGGGGCGGGGAGCTGGAGGTGCTAGCTGGGTCTGCGAGGAGGGGGAAGGAAAGAGGACAGTGCGTGATTGGATGCTTTCAACTTTGGGCCATATGTGGGGGGAATTTTGAACCAATTAGAAGGAGACAACGAGCATGTGTACTCCAGCACTGGTTTCCCCTTTGCCAGGCAGATTACAGTAAGAAAAGAGATGAGGAAAACTTCCTCCAGGCCGCGCTCAGGTCACTGGCCCTGCCCCTCATTAACTACTTTTTCTGAGTTTTAAAATTTCCTCAGCATTTTCCCCTTTGAATAACAAGTAACTGGAAAAATTTGAAAAGAAATTTATTGAGAAACAGGAGTATAAAGGACAGAATATTAAAATATTTTCTTATTTCATAGACCTGAGCCAGAGAATTAAAAATGGACGATGTTGATTTTCATTGCATGGACTTTAAAGGTATATAGCTTTACATGGTAGTAAAGAAATATCGAACTGTTTACTTCCTTGGCTAAGATCTTCTGAATGTATTCTGTTTCCAAATTTTATCTCTTTGGAGTATCATGTTTTCTAATTAATGTACCGGGAAAACAATGTAGATGTTTAAGACACTGGAACCCTTTTATAAGCTAGTGGAAGGAAACATAATTCAAAATTCATAGTTTATTTTCTCAGGGTTTTTATGGTATGCTAAATAAATTGGTTTAATCTGAAATGGAAATCTACTGCGTTAAAAGTACATTAAAATATTATTGCAAGATCCTGAAGTGCCTTTTCATAATCAATGAAAAATAAATTATATCCTGTGTAGTTGTAGGTTTAAGCACATTTTATTGTATCTTTATTCTTTTGAAAATTGGTAATCCATGTAGGGTATTTATGGGAATTCTTAATGAACAAAAGCAATTTGATTGACAAGGATACCAGATTCCTCAGCTATGCCAGATATGGAATAATTTATTTATTTATTTTGATTAAAAATATATTTTTATCGATTTCAGAGAGGAAGGGAGAGGGAGAGAGATAGAAATAGTAATGAGAATCATTGATCGGCTGCCTCCTGCATGCTCCCCACTGAGGACAGCCCACAACCTGGGCATGTGCATTGACCTGGAATCAAACTTAAACTGTTACCTCCTGGTTCATAGGTCAATGCTCAACCACTGAGCCACACCAGCTGGGCAGATATGGGAGAACTTATGATATTACCTTTTATTTTTTTCTGGGGACGTGATTAGACTTGTGATGCATTCACATTCACATTCATATAAAAAGGAAATACGTTGTACCCATCGTGGCTACAAATCTATGACTTAAAAAGTTTAGGTCAGTGTTTTGTTAGTGCTTATCATTTTATTTATTATTATTATTTATTATCATTATTTTGATTGATTGATTTTAGAGAGAGAGAGGAAGGGAGAGAGAGTGCGAGAAAGAAACATCGATTTGCTGTTCCACCCATTCATGCATTCATTGGTTGTTTCTTGTATGTACCCTGACTGGGGATCGAACCCACAACCGTGGCATACCTGGATGATGCTCTGACCAACTGAGCTACCTGGCCATGACAATACTTGTCATTTTAAAACAACAGCAAAGCCCACTACCACCTGCCTTAAAATTTAATTTAGGATATAGTGTCTTAAAGATATAAATATGGAATAGGGAGTATGAGTTTTAAGTGTATGGTATTTGAGACTTTCTATTTACATAAATATTTGAAGCACACAGACCAGTATAGAGAATAATATAATGAATACAAGCATAAGTTTTATTGAATGTAACAGTTTGCCATATGTTTCAGATATTTCATGTTTCAAAGACTAAAAGATTACATGTACTAGTTTTTCATCTTTTAAAATTTTACATAACTTGTATCATTTTATGTG
>NW_006297586.1:29650-33002 GCF_000327345.1 Myotis davidii
AAAACGTTTTTGTTTGCTCAGCATTATGTTTTGGATATTTACCCATATAAATATTTTAGCTCTAGTTCATTTATTTCCACTGCTGATTAGTAACATTACATTGAATATAAGTATACTACAGTTCCTTTATTCAGTCTCTCTTATTGGATATATGAGTGTTTCAAATAGTTGCTATTACAAATAAAAACACAGCAGTGAATATTGTGCTTCAGAGAGTTTAGTGGGAGGTTTCAGACATTTTTGACCACCACCCATGGCAAGGAAATGCACTGTATCAAAAATTTAATGAAACAGTTTCACCCTTCTTACACATAGCAGTGCAGTATAATATTTTCTGTTCTATGCTTTTTTATTAAAAAATGCTGGTTATAAAAACAAAGAAATGAAATAAACAACAACAAAAAAAACAAAAAGAAAAAAGATGCTAGTTATAACTCACTAAATTGATTTTATTTATTGAGTATTTATGGGTGAGGCTCTAGTGCAGTGCTGTGCAATTGAAACATAGTGGAAATAATTTTACATATTCATATATACAGGCAGTCCTTGCATTATGTCGGACTCGATGTATGTCGTTTCGGGGTTACATCGCCATCTCCCATTTACAGTATTTATTTAAAAAAAAGTTCCATCATTTTAACGTATGTACATATGTGCTTTATGTTTTTTATTACCACAAGTAAAGGTTAGGAATTGTTATCTTTTAATTTTTTTTTTTTTTACTGTTTGACTTCATTACTGCTGTGTATGTGCTCCATGTGAGTGACATAGGTGCTTATGTAGGTGGATTCCTACTTATGGTAAAAATCGTAGGAACAGATTTCTGACGTAACCTGAGGACCTACTGTATATATATTATTGATTTCAGAGAGGGAGAGAGAGAGAGAGTGAGATGGAAACATCAATAATGAGAGAGAATCATTGATTGGCTGCCTTCTGCATGCCCCCTCCCCCCACTGGGGCTCAAGCCTGCAACCCAGCAACCCGGGCATGTGCCCTGACCAGGAATTGAACTTTGACATCCTGGTTCATAGGTCAACGCTCAACCACTGAGCCACACCTGATGGACCAAGTTTATATTTTCTAGTGGCCACATTAAAAAAGGTTAATCAGATGAAATAAATTTTAGCAATATAAATTATTTAGCTCAGTATAGCCAAAATATCCTTTCAACATGTAATCAGTATAAAAGTTATTAATGAGATAGTTTATACTTTTTGATACAGAGTTTGAAGTCCTGTATGTATTTTATAGTTAAAGGATATCTCATTTTGGACTTGCCACATTTTAGGTGCTCAGTAGTAACATGTATGTGGCTAGTGCCTTCCCTATAGTGGCAGTGCTGTTGTAGGTTATACTAGTACAGATGGAACTGATGAATGTGAAACTGTCAGGTGAAAAGCTATCAGCATCTTTATGAATATTGCCCCAAGTAGTTTTAACAATTTATACTCTCTCTTTTCCCTGTACACTTGCTAATATTTGATATTGTCATACTTACAAAAAATTTGCAGATATGAAGGGTGTTGTTTTTATTAACATTTTATTTTGGAATAATTTTAGATTTATAGAGAAGTTTCAAAGGTAGTGCAGAGTTCACATATACTCCTCAGCCAGTTTAATTTTCCTTAATGTTATAATCTTACATGGGTGGTTTTATTTTTAAAATGTTTTTTAAATTTATTTTAGAGAGCGAGAGAAACATCGATTGGCTGCCTCCTGTACGCCCCCTACTGGGGATTGAGCCTGAAACCCAGGCATGTGCCCTGACCAGGAATTGAACCATCGACCTTTTGGTGAATGGGATGATGCCCAACCAACTGAGCCACACTAGCCAGGGCCATGGGTATTGTTTTAATTTGCATTTCCCTGGTAACTATTGAAGTTGGTGTATTTTTATGTTTATTGGCCATTTGAGTTTTCTTTTTTTTGTATATGTAATCTTTTAGTCAAGTTTTGTAAAGATGGACCACAAAAGGCCCAGGCGATGGCCCTAGCCTTTTTTCTTCATCGCGAAAATTGACCTAACATCCATCTTTTTTGTACCAACAGTTCTAATCAATTTCATGGCCAAGAAGGAGTAGAAATTTGTCTAAGTTATACCCATTGGGGTTAAGTGTAGTTCCTTTCCTGTATGTCAGAACTTCAACTATTTAAAGCCTAGGCCCAGGGCAGGAATTCATGTACCAGTGGGGTCCCTCGGCCTGGCCTGCGGGATCAGGCTGAAACTGGCTCTCTGACATCCCACAAGGGGTCCTGGATTGCAAGAGGCACAGGCTAGGCTGAGGGACCCCACCAGTGCACCATCAGGGCTGAGGAGGGACCAAGTGAGGGCTCCAGGGCATGTCCGGCCAGTCTTGCTCAGTCCTGATCAGACAGACCCCAGCAGCAAGTTAACCTGGTCAGAGCGTCTGCCCCCTGGTGGTCAGTGCATGTCATAGCAAGCAGTTGAGCAGCCTTAGCATATCATTAGCATATTACCCTTTGATTGGTTGAATGGATGACTGGACAACAGGACACTTAGCATATTAAACTTTTATGATATAGGATAGGATATTTATGTTCCCTGCGAAATCTCTTCTTCAGATTAAGCATTCTCAGTTTGCTTACTCATTCCTCATATTACATGGTTTCTATGATTTTGTGTGCTGTTCTCTGAACATGCTCTATTCTTTTCCTGTTATTCCTTACAGTGTGGCACCCAGAACAGAGCACAATTCTCTAGGCATAAAGTTATCTTTCTTTTTAGGTCTAGGAGTGATAATCATTCTCTTTAGATAATGATGTAGCTAAGATTGAGGCTTTATGGGGGGAGTTTAAAGCAGTCACGCCACACTAGTGACTAATTTTGACCATTTTGCTTGTAAAAGACCCTCTTTTTTTTTTTTTTATACTGCAGGCTGCTATTAAGCTACATCTTGCCTGTCAGATATTGGTGCTGTTAGTTTTGAATACTTAAATGCAGGACTATAATTTTTTCTTACATTAATCCCATTGCTGAACTAGAGATTTAATTTTTGTTCCTGGTTATATCATCTCTCTTATTTGTTATCTCTCTCTCAGCTTCTTCATCTAAATCATTGATAAGATTGTTAAATAGGACAGGCCAAGGACAGAATGTTATGCCATTAAAAACCTCACTTCAGATTGGCATCAATCCATTAAGCAACATGTTTGGGTATGCTTACTCAACCTGCCTGATTTGCTCTTGTCTCCAAAGTCTGACATCTGTCTTGTTCTATACTTGGCTTTATCCCTAGATTTAGAATTTCTGCTTCATCTCTTTAAAAGGCTGTTAGGGCTCTCTGTATATTCACTTCTGTTACCACCTTTCCTGTTCACCCCCCCCCCC
>NW_006297586.1:33027-44547 GCF_000327345.1 Myotis davidii
CCTCTCCCCCCCCCCAGTTTTATGGAGAGATAATTGACATATAACTGTGTAAGTTTAAGTTATACAGTATTGTGATTTTATATATGTCATATGTTGTAAAATGGTTACCACAAAAAGGTTAATTAACACATTCATTACTCACATAGTTACAGGATTTTTGGGGGGAGGAGGTGAGGAAAATGGGTGAAGCTGGGCAAAAGGGACAAATCTGTTTACCTTTGAGACTGCCTTCTTGATGTTGAACACAATTTGTTACCACACTGTGCTATTCTCCTGACCTACAGCCTCAAGGGATTTCAACCCTGTAGTACCATTTTAACAAAATACCTATATAAATGTGTAATAATTAATAGGTATAATAAAACACATACATCCTATATAATAAAAGCCTAATATGTGCAAATAGACTGAACAGTGGAACGACCAGTCGCTGTGACATGCACTGACCACTAGGGGTCATACGCTCAACGCAGGAACTGTCCCCAGCCTGCAGGCCCTAGGCCAGCCAAGGTGGGTGCGAGCTAGGGGCCCCAATCGCCCTGCTGGTTGCCCCATAGATTGGCCCTGATTGCTGGCCAGTCCTAATGACCCTACCCTACCCTACCCTGGTGCATGAATTTTGTGCACCAGACCTCTAGTTTTATTATATGTACAGGTTGATACCTTTTTTGGGGGGGAGGGGGAGGGAAAATGTTACCTATATAACCACAAATCTGATAAAAAAATAGAACATGCCCCTTTGTGTTCAATCTACACTTCACATTCTACCCCAACCATTCACTGTTCTGGTTTCTATCACTGCAAATGAGTTTATAAATGAAACAATACCTTATGTACTCTTTTTTTCTGTGGTGTCTTTTTTTCTCTTTTCTAAAGAACAGTTTAATGATTTTTTTTTTTTTTAGAGAGAGTGGAAGAGAGATGGAGAGAGAGAAATATTGATCTTAGAGTGAAGCATCCATTGGTTGCATCCTGCATGCCTCTTACCAGGGCTTGCCTGCAACCTCGCATGTGCCTGACTAGGAATCGAACTGGCAACCCTTTGGTGCACAGGATGATGCTCAACCAACTGAGCCATTCCGGCCAGGCTGTGGTGTCTTTCACTAAGAATAATTATTTTGAGATTCATCCATATGACTGCATAAGAGTAATTAATTCCTTTTATTGCTTAGTAGCATTCCACTGAATGAATATGTCACAATTTATCAGTTGATAGACATTTTTGGCTATCATGAATAGAGTTGCTATGAATATTCATGTATATATTTTGAAATGACTTAGTTTTTCATTCCTCTTGAGGGAAATATCTAGGAGTGGACTTGCTGAGATGTAAAGTGCCTTTGTAGCCTGGTTTCAACAGATTGTCTAGAGTATTTCCTAGGAGGACAGGTTTTGAAAGGCCCAAATTCTTAATTTAAGAAACAATAGCAATTGGGCTTGGGAGTTTCCTAGAGCTATCCCTCTTAATTCAGAAAAAAAAAATTTCTGGCCCTAGCCAGGTAGGTCAGTTGGTTAGAGCATTGTGCCAATGCACTAAGGTTGTGGGTTTGATCCCCAGTCAGGGCACATATAAGAAGCAACCAATGAATGCATAAATAAGTGGTACAAAAATCAATGTTTCTTTCCCTCTCCCTCGCCCTCTCCCCCTGCCTTTCCTTTCTTTCTTAAATCAATACAAAAAAAAAACACAAAAACAAACAAACAACAAAAAACCCTGGCCGGATAGCTCAGTTTGTTAGAGCATCATCCTGATAGGCCAACATTGTGGGTTCGATCCTCAGTCAGGGCACGTACAGGAAGCAACCAATGAATGCATAAATAAATGGGGCAACGAATCAATTTCCCTCTCCCCTTCCCTCTCCCCATCCACCTCCCTCTCCCTCTCCTTCTCAAATCAATAAAAAAATGAAAATAAACAACAACAACAAAACCTGGCTGGTTAGCTCAGTTGGTTAGAACATCATCCCCATACTCCAACATTGTGGGTTTGACCCCCGATCAGGGCACATACAAGAAGCAACCAATGAATGCATAAATAAGTGAAACAAATTGATGTTTCCTTCTCTCCCCCCCCCTCTCTAAAATCAATAAATGACAAAAACAACAAAAATAAACAGAAAAAAAGTTTCTCATCTTGGCAAGCACCAGGAACCATACATCATAGAAGGTGACTTAATATAGGAATAACAAACAGTTGAGAGGGTTATTTCTTCTTAAAGAATGGCAACTGTTTATCAAGCTCTAGAACTCCCTTTCCTATGGTTAATCTGAAGATAGTTCTCCATTTTCTAGATTTCTAAATCTTTGTATTTGCTGTTATATAAATGCCCTTATCGTCTATTAAAATATCCAAGTTTACATTTTCTCTTTTTGTTAAATCTATGACAACTGTTGGGGAGATAGATATTAGCTAATTGGTTTCATCAAATTTTCAGAATCCAGTCACAATATATACTATAGACCAGCTCTGTCCAGTACAAATATAATGTGAGCTACAAATGTAATTTAAAAATAATTTCTAGTAGCCACATTTAAAAAGTAAAGAGAAACAGGTACAATTATTTTTTATAAAAGCAATAATGAAAATTTTAATACTATATTTTAGCCCCACATATCGAAAATACTATTTCAACATGTAATCAGTATACAGAATAAGTTACGAACTATTTTGGTTATTAAAATTAATGAGATATTTTATATTCTTCATATTAAATCTTCGAAGTCTGGTGTGTATTTTACATTTATAGCATATCTCAATTTGGACTAACCATATTTCAGGTGCTCAATAGCCCCATGTGGCTGCCATGTTAAACTGCAAATCTAGACTAAAAACTTCAGTAGGAAAACTCACTCAAGATAATAGGCTTTCATTGAATCTCAAAGGACTGTACTTATTTGGAAGCCTCTCTGAACTATTTTTCCCATGCCTTAAAATGCCACAATGGGATCCTCAGATTAGGAATAGTAGAGTTATTAGAGAATGTCCCAAGAGAGGGCCACATAGTTCAGAATCATGAACATAGTTTCTGTGTGGCCTGTATAGAAATCTCATTGAGATACTTGGTGGGGTCACCTGGTATACTCGTATTAGGTAGATACAATAGTTTATGAAATAAAGAGGTGGAATAACTAACAGAAGTTAACCTTTATAGTATGTCATAAAATATGTTTCAAGTTCTGGATTCTACGTACCTTTCTAATGGTGTTTCCTGTAACCTTCTGTTACCCTTTTCTCCACCCACACATAACTACTTATGATTATTTGAACCCACTGTGTTTTTCCACGCCTCTATGCTTCTCTCCCCGGTGTGTTGCTTGGCTAATCTCTTAACTCACCCTTCAAGACGCACCTCAAATAGCACCTTAGTGAAGCCTATCCTGTCATCCCTATATCCCAACTCTCAATTGGGCAGTTACTCAATTCTTCTTTTATATTCCTGTAGCATCTTGTATTCACAACACTTACTACATTATATTGTAAGTTACTTGATTGCATAGACTACCTCCTCATTTATCTTTGCATTCCTAACAAGATGCCCAGTATTTGCCTGATAGCAGGCAATTAAAAAATGTTTGCTGGCCCTGACCAGTTTGACTCAGTGGATGGAGTGTCAGCCTGCGGACTCAAGGGTCCCGGGTTCGATTCTGGTCAGGAGCATGTGCCTTGGTTGTGGGCACATCCCCAGTGGGGAGTGTGCTGATCAGTGTTTCTCTCTCATCGATCTTGCTGACTCTCTATCCCTCTCCCTTCCTCTCTGTGAAAAATCAATAAAATATATTTTAAAAAAATATTTGCTGAATTAAGTTTTACAGGAAAAATGTAAATACCAGCCAGAGCAGAAAGAGTGCAGTTGTCTTGAATTCTGTTGGTGCTGTGCTACCAATGGTTTTGATCTTGGGCAAGTTAACTTACCTATGCTTTATTTTAATAAACTGTAAAATTAGTGTTACTAGAACTTTAAGGTGACTTATACTCTAAAAAATTGGATGATTGATAACATGTATATCAACATATCTTATGTGGAAGTGAGTATAAGCTCCTATAGGGAGAAAACTATGTCTTGTTTATATTATATCCTTGCTGCTTAGGAAAATGCCTTATTATTAGTATTTATTGAACGAATGAATAAAAGAATTCTTGTCTATTTCATTCATATTGCCCACATAGATAGCAATACTGTCACCAGGGGTGACTCTATATATTTCTGATGATGATTTGGAAATGCACATAGGCTAAGATAAAGTTTTCCTATATTATTCTATCACCATCAAAGCAATTCAAAGGATGTCTAATTGTTTATGACATTTTGCTTAGTAGTGTAAATAGTGCATTCTATTAGGAATGCAGAGGCTAAAGATAGCTTATGTGGAAAATCAGTTATCTTTCTTTTGACTTTATTAGACTTTTGACCTCTTTTGCAAGCAGGTTCTATTTTATATGTATTGTGTATCATTTACACTAGTATAGAGATAAGAAACCACAAAGACAGTTGAATCAACTTAGATTTCTTTCTTCTTTCAGATACCTCCTTGTTAAAATGTACTCAGACTAGTTAATCCACTTCAGCCTTTCAACTGTATTGTTATAGTCTGCCTACTGCAATCCCAATCTTTCCACATATTGATTCTGGTCTTACTTAAATGTGAATATACTAGGAAAGTCTTGGATAAGTCTTCCAGTGCCTAGTCCACTGTTAATACTTAGTAAACAGAAATTAATTAAGTAAAGTTTATATAGATAGAAATAGCCTTGGCAGCCACGGAATTAAAACAAACTCGATCTTAACTGAATAGAAGATTCTTAGTCAAGAACAGCAGCAGTCAGCTACAAAGGGGTAACAGGATGTAATGAGAGTAAAAGAGTAATATGTACGTATAGATACTTTATAAAGTAGATAACTAGGGATAGGATTGGATGAATTGGCAAATTGAGTTTAGTTATGGGCCTTACATTTACAGGAGTGTGAAAGATACAGAATATGTAGATTCATTGCAACTTTTACACGAAGTGCATTTAGTTGAGAGGACTGAATTGTGGTTCTTTTGAGACATTCCTTTTACTAATATAGTTTTTTCAGTGTCAGTATAATTCTTTCTGATAGTCTCTAAAGTTTAGTGTCCTGAACATGACTGGATGTGTTTCCTCACCAGAATCAAGCTGAAAATTCTTTGGTTAGCATGATATTGTTAGTTCTTCCATTTTCATCTCCCTCTGCAAATTTCCCTCTAAAACTACATAGATTTCTCTCCTGATGAGCTGTGGCATATGTTTGCTCCAGTGCCTGACCCAGTTCTGTCCAGGGCAAGAAAGAACAACAGTATTGTGGAGTATGGGCGAGGTTGGTTTGGAATGAAGTCATACTGGCCATCAGATTTGAGATTTAATATGCTAGGGACATACTGTAGGTACCTCTTGAGCTTTGGAGCTGTATCATTTCTGCTTGTCATGATTTTCATGGAGTTAGACTGCCCTGCATCATTTCCAAGTTGCCCTCCAGGCCCAAGATGTTGCTCAGAACTACAATATACTGCTGTGAATAGTTCTCTAGGAACTATAGTGCATGCAGTTCCATCTGATGTCTGCATGATCACTCGCTGCTTGGATTTTCTTATACCGTATCAGCTGGTCACTTGGAACCTCCTGAATGTCGTAAAAGATAAATTATTATTTCTCTGGTCATTGATAGAAAGTATGATTTACAACGTGATTTTAGTCTGTGACTAAACCTGTTTGCCACGCTCTTTTGAACTTTTGGATATTTTGGCTGTCCTCATTCAAACCAGCCGCTGCTGGAACAGTTTTTCTTAGCTCACAATTAGAATTATAGTGTAGCACTCTGAATGGTGGTGGCTCATTTCTTCTCTTCTTGCTGTTTTACAGTTGTCTCAGAGTCCTGGCATGTCACTTATTCCAGGCTTTTCCTGGAATAGTATAGGATTTCAAATTAGAAAGCCTGAGTTCAAGTCCTAGTTGCTACTTTCTTTGTGTCACCTTTGAGAAGTTACTGTACTTTGTTAAATCTAAGATCCCACATCTTATAAGATATAAATATCTCCCTTACAGAGTAGATTGATAATTAAATGAGAATGCATATGAAAAGCTTTGAGAGTATAAAGCACAATGCAAAAGTTAATTTTATTGTCATTTTTAGTTCTTTTCTCACTGAGGAAGTTGCAGATAATCATTGTGACTGGGAGCAAACTCATGAATAGACCCTTGTAGGTTTTTGAACTGCTTTGGCTTTTGAATGGTTGAGTTGATGGAGGTCACAGGGAGAGACTTGGCAGGACTATATTGCTAGATATTTTTCCATGTTGTAGCAGAAGCTCCCTTCCTCAAGGACAGGGAAAATGTTTATTTTCTATTATACTGTCCCTACAATGCTGTCTACCTAAATCAGAATTAATTGGTATTGATTAACACAGCTCTCTCAATAGTGTGACTCCCCATTCCTAGTGTTAACTAGGATGAATCTCATTTAAATTATATTGACTGAAATAAATGTTTATTTATTTCAGTAGTTTATTTATTTCATAGTTTATTTCAGTAACCAGGAAGATAATTTAACACGTTAAGCGCCATGTCAGTCACTGGTGACTGAAACAGAAAGGAAGACAAAACAGGCTTGGCCCTTAACATGTTAATAATTTCTTTCAAAATGTACAGTCTTGCTTGATATAACCTTAATATAGCATGTTGTTTTCAGATCTCAGGAATAGGCTATATTTATAGAAACTCCTAACTGAGCTTCTGCTAGAAGGAAGTCTCCATAATGTAACTCAACCATTCAGCTATGTGATCTCTACTAGTTACTGAGCTTTGCTGACTGCATTTTACCCTAAATATCTGCAGTGCTGTCATTGTTTCAGCTAGTATCAGTCAAATTGCTCAAGTGAATAACATTGAAAATATGTTTTGAAAGGACCAGAATTATTTTGACAAAGAATGAATTATATTAAACACTAAGAGAACATGCACAAATTAAAATTAATGTCTTCACAGTCTCATACACTATGTGACCAGAAGTTATAATTGGTATTCTACTAAAATATTTTTGGAATTTTTTAAAAGCAAGTGAAAAAAATTTCTATGTAGTTTTTTCTTTTCAAAAACTTTTCAAGACATCTGTTTTTAAATAATTGGGTTTTTAGAAACATCATTTTTAAAGCTTTCCTAATTTTTAAAATTGAGGTATAATTGACATGAACATTAAATTAGTTTTAGCTGTACACCATAATTCTATATAATAAAAGCCTAATATGCTAAGTGTCCGGTCATCTGGTTGTCCGTTCAACCAATCAAAGTGTAATATGCTAATGATATGCTAAGGCTGTCCAACTGCTCGCTATGATGTGCACTGACCACCAGGAGGCAGACTGTCGACCAATTGCTATGACATGCACTGACCACTAGGGGGCAGACGCTCCAACTGGTAGGTTATCTTGCTGCTGGGGTCGGCCAATTGGAACTGAGTGAGTTGGGCCGGACATGCCCTGGAGCCCTCCCGTGATCCTTCCCCAGCTGGCCAACCTCCTGCATCCCTCCCCAGCCCCAGTTGTGCACTGGTGGGGTCCCTTGGCTTGGCCTGTGCCCTCTCACAATCCAGGACCCCTCGGGGGATGTCAGAGAGCTGGTTTTGGCCTGATCCCACAGGCCAGCCCGAGGGACCACACTGGTGTACGAATTTGTGCACCAGGCGTCTAGTGATTTTATATTTGTACTAGAGGCCCAATGCAGGAAATTCTTGCAAGAGTAGGCTGGGCTTCCCTCTGGCTGCTGGCAGGCACTCAGGACCCAGGCTTCCCTTGCAGCCCCGGCTTCATCCGGAAGGTCGTCTGGTCTAATTAGCATATTATGCTTTTATTATTATAGATTATTATAGATATATTGTGAATGATCACCACAGTAAGTCATCACTATAGTAGTTAACACCCATTACCATATATAGTTACAAAAGTTTGTTTTCTTGTGATGAGAACTTTTAGGATTTGCTCTCTTAGCAACTTTAACATATGTAGTAGAGTATTATTTTTAAAAAATATGTTTTTATTTATTTTAGAGGGAGAAGAAGGGAGAGGGAGAGAGAGATAGAAATATCAATGAGAGAGAAACACCAATATCCATTGGCTGCCTCTTGCATGCCCCCACTGGAGATTGAGCCTGCAACCCAGGTATGTGCCCTGACTGAGAATTGAATTGGTGACCTCTTTGTGTAAGGGTTGATGCTCAACCACTGAGCCACACTGGCTGGGCTGCAGTAGAGTATTATTAACTAAAGTTGCCATTTTGTACATTACATCCCCATGAGTTACTTATTTTATACCTGGAAGTTTGTATCTTTGACTCCATTCACCCGTTTTCTCTAACACCTAACCCTGACCCCTGGTTAAAATCAGTCTGTTCTCTGTATCTATGATCTTGTTTGTTTGCTTGTTTTAAGATTTCACATATAAGTGATATCATATGGTATTTGTCTTTTTCTGGCTCATTTCAGTTAGCATAATGCCCTCAAGGTCCATTATGTTGTCACAAGTGGCAAGATTTCATTCTTTTTTTATGGCTGAAAAATATTCTATTGTAAATATTTAGCACATTTCTTTTTTAAAGATATTTTTAAATTGATTTTAGAGGGAAAAGGACAGGGAGATATAAACATTGACATCAACATTGATCCACTGCCTCCTGCACACCCCTGCTGGAGATCAATTTTGAAATCCCAGGATGTGCACTGACCGGGATTCAAACTGGGACCTCTTGGCACATGGCTCGATGCTCAACCAAGGCCAGGCCACATTTCTGTCTTTCTTTTTTTTTCTTTTTCTTTTTGTTAATCCTCATTCGAGGATATTTTTCCATTGATTTTAGAGAGAGTGGAAGGGACAGAAACAGAGAGAAACATCAATGTGAGAGACACATCAATTGGTTGCCTCCCGCATGCACCCCAACGGGGGCCAGGATTGAGTCTGTAACTGAGGTACATGCCCTTGAGCAGAATCAAACCCAGTACTCTTCAGTTCAGATTAAATTACCAAATTAAATTTATTGGGGTGACATTGGTTAGTACATTATATAAGTTTCAAGTATATAATTTTGTAATATGTCATGTGCATATTGTAGGTTTACAGCTGTGAGTACATGAAACACAGTTTATTCCTGTATTATTATTAATTATTGTATTATTTGCTATATGATCAACTGTAAAACTACTTTTGCCTCACCTTGTTTTTTAAAAAAATATGTTTTTATTGATTTTTTTAGAGAGAAAGGGAGAGGGAGAGAGAAACATTGATGATAAACATCAATTGGCTGCCTCTTGCATGACCCCTACTGGGGATCTAGCCTACAATCCAGGCATATGACCTGACTGGGAATTGTACCAGCGACCTGTTGGTGCGTGGGATGATGCGCAATCCACAGAACCACATTAGCTGGGCCCCAACTTGTAGTTTAAGCAAGGGCTGTAATATATATGTCTTTCAGCCTAATATTTACCTAATCTTAGAGGAATCAGCCCTAACCGGTTTGGCTCAGTGGATAGAGCGTCGGCCTGCGGACTCAAGGGTCCCAGGTTCGATTCCAGTCAAGGGCATGTACCTTGGTTGCGGGCACATACCCAGTAGGGAGTGTGCAGGAGGCAGCTGATCGATGTTTCTTTCTCATCGATGTTTCTAACTCTCTATCCCTCTCCCTTCCTCTCTGTAAAAAATCAATAAAATATATTTTTAAAAAAAGAAGAATCAATATACTTAATATGTCTCATGAATTTACAGGAGTAAAGAAGCTAGAGATTATTCTTTTAGTATATATCTTATCACCCTTTGTGTGCAACATAATTTTTATATTTTTCCTAATACCACTGCTCATGCATTGGGTACTAAAGATTCCATGAGCTGTAAAAAAAGATTTAAGTATATTTGAACATAATTTGCTTTGCGAAGTCTAGTTTTTGATGTTTAACTGAAAATTTTTCATTTAGCAGGTTTATTGTTAATTATAGTAGGTTAAATAGCAGGATGCAGCTTAAATTATTTTTCAGAAGGTACTCTTATAATATTTTTATGAATATTAACATTTTGCTAGTTGATGCTCAGAAATATTTCAAAAATTACAGACATCTAGATATAAAGACCTCTGTTACATGAGTTTGGAAAAACCTCAATTTTGATAGTATAGAAGGCATCAGTTATGATTCTGTGTCAATCCTGGGTTTATGGAATTCCATGTCCTAGTAAGATTTAGCTCAATGGAGTCTGGAGCTCAGACTGTGTAAAAAATGATGACATCATTTGTACAGATTCAGTAACTGGCTAATGTTGTCACTAATTGCGCATGTCATTTTTATTTATTTATCTTTATTGTTGAAAGTATTATAGATCTCCCCCTTTTATCCTATTGACCCCCCTCCTCCTCACTGCTGTCCTCTCTCTAGGTCTTTACCCCACTATTGTCTGTGTCCATGGGTTATGGATATGTGCAAATAAGTTTTTTGGTTGATATCTTCCATCCCTCCCCTGCCCTCTGAGAATCGTCAGATTATTGCATGCTTCCCTGCCTCTGGGTCTATTTTGTTTGTCAGAGCAAGTCATTTTTTTCTCACACAGTAAGGTCAAGACTTCAGAGACAGGGTAAGTTAGCTATGTCTGTCTAATGCTTGAAAATATTAATACCAGGTATTTTAATTTTGCAGGGCTGTTCCTTCAGAATGTCTACATTTTCTAGTTTTGAAGACATTATTAATTTCTATTTTGTAGTTTTAAGATGACCTGTAATAACACTATTATTTGTGAAGCATTTTACTTTTGAGAATGAGAGTAATAATTGTTATAAACAAATGATTCCCGGGGAATATAAGTTTCATTTGAAAATTGTACTCCACTTTTAGCTTAAAAGAACTTTTTCTCTAGTTTGGTTTTACTCTAAAGGCCATCCAAAATTTTTTCATGTTATATTCATTTGACAAACTATCTAGGGCCTGATTTCAAAATGATTTGCTAATTTTACCCAATGGTTATTGTTCATAGCACTCTTGTCATCCATTGTTATTTCAGAAGTTATTCAAAACCTGATTATAAAAGATAGTTCACCTGCCATGCACGAGGCAATTGATATACTGTTCATGGACATAGAAAATATCAACAGGGAATCTATGGCTGAAATACAGGATGCTCAGGTTGGTATAAAAATAATTTTGATAAATTAAAAAATATTTATTGTTGAGAGTATTACTGATGTCCCCTTTTATACCCCCATTGTCCCCCTCCACCCAGTTCCCACCCCACCCCAGGCCTTCACCGCCCTACTGTTTGTGTCCATTGATAAGATCTTTGGTTAATCTCTCCCCATTCCCCCTCCCCTCTTCCCTGTGAGATTCATCAGTCTGTTCCATGCTTCTAAGCCTCTGATTCTATTTTTTTCACCAGTTTATTTTGTTCATTAGATTTCTTGTTCATTTATTTTGATTTATAGATTCAATGTATTTATTGCCATTTTATTGTTCATATTTTTCTTTTCCTCCTCCT
>NW_006297586.1:44616-49339 GCF_000327345.1 Myotis davidii
GTGCTCCTCGTGGGTAACTAACTGCTTTTCTCTTGCTGCTTTTAAGAATCTCTCTTTGTCTTTAGCCCTTGGCATTCTAATTATGACATGTCTTGGTGTGGGCCTCTTTGGGTTCCTCTTGTTTGGGGCTCTCCATGCATCCTGAACTTTAAATCTATTTCTTTCACCAGGTAGAGGACGTTTTCTGTCATTATTTCTTTAATTAGGATTTCAATTTCTTGCTCTCTCTCATCTTCTGGCACCCCCATAATGCAAATGTTGGTACACTTGTTGAAGTTGTGTCAGAGGCTCCTAACACTGTCTTCAGATTTTTTTGATTCTTTTTTCTTTTTGCTATTCTAATTGTGGGTTTTGTTTGTTTGTTTGTTTGTTTTTGCTTCCTCATAGTCCAAATCGTTGATTTGATTGTTGGACTCCTCTACTCTACTCTACTGTTGAATCCCTGTAAATTAGTCTTTATTTCAGTTATTATATGCTTAATTTCTGACTGGTCCTTTTTCATGTTTTTTTTTTAATATATATATTTTTATTGATTTCAGAGTGGAAGGGAGAGAGCTAGAGAGATAGAAACATCAATGATGAGAGAGAATCACCAATTGGCTGCCTCCTGCATATCCCCTACTGGGGTGACCGCGCCCACAACCCGGGAATGTGCCCCCAGCCAGAATCAAACCTGGGACCCTTTAGTCCGCAGGCCAACGCTCTATCCACTGAGATCCACTGAGCCAAACTGGCTAGGGCCTTTTTCATGTTCTTGACTTTCTCACTAAGATCCTTGCGTAACCTTATAACCATGGTTTTGAACTCTGTATCTGAAAGTCTGTTTGCTTCCATTTCTTTCATTTGTGACATGTTTCTTTTTCTTCCCATTTTGGCTGTTTCCTTGTGTTTATTTCTTTGTATTAGGTATAGCTGCTATGTTTCCTGAAATTGGTAGAGTGGCCTTTTGTAGTAGGTGTCCCATAGGGCCCAGTGGCTTAGCCTCCCCAGTCATGCAAGCTGGGCATTCTATTTGCATCCCTCTGTGGGCTGTGTACACAGTCTTATAGTTGAGCCTTGATTGTTGTTGGCATCACAGGGAGGAATTGACCTCCAGGCCAGTTGGCTGTGAGGACCAGCTGTAGCTCTAGTGGGAGAGCTTCTGTGTAGGAAACACCCCTGTGGAGCAGAATGTGCTTCAGTGGGCTTTGGTCCTCATTGAGTCTGTGTCTTGATTGTGTTTCTTGTGGATGTTTAGAGTTGTAATTTGCTATGATCTGAAGCTGTCCACCAGGTGCACTGGCTCTAGGGCCTCCAGGGTGGTGCAAAGTCAGCCACTGCCTGGGGTCACCCTGTAGGAGCTATTTGTATTGGGCTTGGAGGTGTCCAGCCAAGGCCCAGCTGTGAAGCAAGGCAGGCTGGTGATAGAGCTGGGTATTGGGCCTTTTATTGATAGGTCTGGGGCATGCTGCCCCAGCTGAAGTTTGTTTGAGAGATTTTAGCTAACTGAAGCCTGAGCAAGGACAGGCTATTCATATGCAAAAGCCACTGCAAACCAGTTGGGTGGGGCTGCAAATTGGATGGGCGGGGGCGCAAGGATTCACCAGGGGTTAGCAAACAGATATGGTTGCCAATCAGCCCTGCAACTAGGGAGGTCCCAGCACAGGAACTATGACCTCTGTGAGCACCTCCATGCCCTGATGCCAGACAATCCAGTTCCTCTTCATATGTGTCTGGGTGCTGGAGCATAGAGGAAGTGGGACCTTGTAAGTTCAGTTTGTGTGCTGCCCCTTTGAAAGGAACACCTGGGTCTCCAGCAGCCTCCATGTCACTAAGCCCCAACCCCCACTGGTTTTTACAGCTTGTAGATATGGGGACTTCTCTTCCCAGCTCTGGAAAACTTGGCTGAGGGTCTGGTGTGAGGCTGAGTCCCCTTGCTCCTCACAGTGGCCTCTGCAGAGACAGTCTCTCTCCTGGTTAAAAAAGACGGCACACATTGGTGCAGTTCCTGCCGGGTCCATGCCTCCACCCCTCCTACCAGTCTCAATGTGCTGTCTTTTTTTCTTCTCTAGTTGTAGGACTTTCATTCAGCTAGCTTTCAGGCAGTTCTAAATTGGTTGTTCGGTATTTTAGTTGTAATTTTGATGTGGTTGTGGGAGGAGGTGAGTACAGGCATTTACCTATGCCACCATCTTGCTTTCTGTTTGATAAGTTTTATGATGATTTAATTTACTTACTTGCATAAGTAAAAATGATTAATCATTGCTAAATACAAAGAAATCTGGTGGGAAGAAAATGGCAGCTGAATAGGCAGACATGTCATGCACCTTTTCCCCGGGCCAGGCTGGAAAAGCAACTAAATTGGAGAGCATCCACCAGGAATTAACAAATTAGACACAGCTGAGAAGACAATTCACAACAAGGAAGGGCAGAAGACACCTGGAGAATGGTAGAAATGGGTATCTGGGTTGGAGAGGGACACACAACCACTGGCCTGAGAGTGTGAGGAGGATACTGCATTGCACCAAAGTTGTGTCCCTTGGTGACAGGCTTAACATCCAACTGTGAAAAGGAAACGCCACAGTGCTGCTGGCAGCCATGGAATCTAGACCTAAGACCACAGCCACGAAAGGCTGTGCCCTGAAAGGCAGCCTGAAAAGTGGCCCAAACAGTGCGGTGCTGGGGCAGGGGGAGAGAAATACACAGTTTTGTGGTTGTTTTGCCTTTGTTTTGTCTTTGCTTTTATTTGCTAAACCCAAAGCATAGGACATTTCCATTGCAAACACTCATCTGAGGCTGTGGTGCAGGTAGAGGCATAGATTTGTGGAGCCTGAGGAGAGGCTGTGGAGGAAAGAAGGGCAAAGAGACATGACCAGGAATCCTGCATTGGGACATTTGTAACCTTCCAAACCCAAGTGGCCATTTATTTCCGGAAGAGCTAGCCCCTCCCAAGTAGCCTCAAGTTAGGTCAGACAGCCTACGACACCCTGCCTGCATTTTGAGCAATACAAAGGAAACAAAGACTCTGAATAGCCCCAAAGAGCTCCCAGTGACTGGGTTGGAAGAGGGACCGGTCAACCCCACTATTATGAGAACCAGACTGACAAAAACTCCATGTTGTCAGCCAACCCCACTGTTCTCCATATAAGGATCTCTGACCAACCAAGGCCAGAGTAATATTTTGGGCCACTCACAGAGGAGTAGCTCTGGGTCAGGGAAAAAAAAAACCATCTATCTGATTCCCAGAAAGTGAAACAGAACACCTCCCCACCTAAAGCCCTGTTAAAAACAGACACTTGAATGATTAAGATTGGTAGCTGTCAGACAGGCAAAGCGGGCAAATTGGTCCCACCTGCTTGCAGCCAAAGCCTATGGAGACAGACAAACACAGGAGTGGTAGATTACTTGGAGCTTCAACATGGTGCAAAACACCAAAGACAGTGCCTGACAGTGGTCAGGACCTAACTACCTAACAGGCATCCCAGAATTGGTAGACAGAACAGAAGAGTCGGGTTCTAAACCAGTCCCCATGGGGCATTAAAATTCAGCTGAAGTGAATGACGCTTCACTTCTTTATTTTTTTAAATAAAAAATTTTTAAGTATTAGTTTTTTATTCTATTTTTAGTTTTTATTGTTTTATCTTATTTTTTCACCTTTCTCTTCCATGCCGCTCCCTTTTTCATCCTGTTTTTTCTTCTCCTGTCCCCACTTTAGTTTTTCTCTTTCCTTTCTTTTTACCCCTTGTTAAAAATTGATCTTCTTTATTTGCTTTATTGATGTGTTACTATTATTGTCGTCTCTGTTGGCTTATTCTTATATCTAATTTCCTCTTCCCTGCTCCTACACCATTTTCCCTTCTCTTTTTCTTTGCTGGTCAATTCTTTTCCCTCTCCTCTCTTACTCTTTTATTCTCCTAATTTTTCAATTAGTTTCACTTCCTAAATTCAGGCCTATTTGCTATCTCCTCTATACTCCTTTTAAATAAATAAATAAATAAATAAATAAATAAATAGTTTTTATTTTTATTTTCTTTTTTCACTTTTGTATTCTTAACCACTCATTCTCTTCCTACCTCCTCTATACTAAACCATGGTCCTTCTCATATTCATCCAATTCCTTAACCTTGTTTTCTGTATTTGAGCTCTGCCTCTACAGATTCTGCCCCCGTTTATTCTGGGTGTTTTTTTTTTGTTTGTTTGTGATTTTGATTTATTTCTTTGTTTTGTGGTGTTTCCTCCTCATATTATTTTCTTTCCTTTTTTTCCTTTCTCACTATCATTTACCAACTCAAACCTGTCAGAATGTCTGTCATCAACAAATCAACAAATGATAAGTGCTGTCGAGGATGTGTAGAGAAAGGAACCCTCGTATACTCTGGTGGGAACGTAGACTGGTGCAGCCACTGTGGAAAACAGTATGGAGTTTCCTCGAAAAATTAAAAATGGAACTCCCATTTGACCCAGTGATCCCACTTCTAGGAATATATACCAAGAAGTCAGAAACACAAATCAGAAAGAATATATGCACCCCTATATTCATGACAGCACAATTTACAATAGCTATGATTTGGAAACAGTCTAGGTGCCCATCAGCAGAGGAATGGATTAAAAAGCCATGGTATATCTACAGAATATAGTACTATGCTGCTATAAAAACTATGAACTCTTTTTTTTTAATATATTTTTTATTGATTAAGATATTACATATGTGTCCCTGTCCCCACATCACCCTCCACCCCCCTCG
>NW_006297586.1:50862-55991 GCF_000327345.1 Myotis davidii
AGTTGAAGTGGTTGTTCAAGGCAGCAATCTCTGGTGTTAACCTATGCCGCCATCTTTGGTTCCTCCCCCAAAACTATGAACTCTTAATATTTGCAACAGCATGGGTGGAACTAGAGAGCATTATCCTAAGTGAAATAAGCCAGTCAGAGAAAGATAAATATCACATGATCTCACTCATTTGTGGAATACAGTGAACAACATAAACTGATGAATAAAAATAGATCCAGAAATATGGAAGCATTGAACAGACCATGAATCCTCAGAGGAAAGGCAGGCAGGTGAGAAAGGGGGACGGGTAACAGATCAACCAAAGGACTTGTATGCATGCATAGAAGCAGAACCAGTGGACACAGACAGTAGGGTGGTGCGAGCATGTGTTGGGGCTCGGGTGCAGCCAGGGAGAGGTCAGTGTGGGAAAAAGGAAACATTTTTTAAACAATAATGAATTTAAATTGAAAACAACAC
The DNA here is from genome assembly GCF_000327345.1 of Myotis davidii. NCBI lineage: Eukaryota > Metazoa > Chordata > Mammalia > Chiroptera > Vespertilionidae > Myotis > Myotis davidii. Next base: position 51,328 of record NW_006297586.1, read on the forward strand.
ATAGAAATGTATTTTTGCATTTCCAAGGCTAATATCACATTTTAAAAATAATGGAGAGATGAAAAGTGGCAGCAGAGTAAGTGGATGCTGTACTGACATACTCCCTGGAGAAAACTAGAATTACAATTATAATACATAAAACTTCCTGAATAATCAACAGAAGATTCATTGGAGAAAACCCTGATAACAGGACTGAAAGTGGAGAGCTCATAGAGCAGTGATTGCGAACCTATGATATGTGTGTCAGAGGTGACACGTGAACTCATTTTTTTGGTTGATTTTTCTTTGTTAAATGGCATTTAAATATATAAAATAAATATCAAAAATATAAGTCTTTGTTTTACTATGGTTGCAAATATAAAAAAATTTCTATATGTGACACGGCACCAGAGTTAAGTTAGGGTTTTTCAAAATGGTGACACGCTGAGCTCAAAAGTTTTGCCATCACTGTCATAGAGTCTGGTAAGAGGAGTGGAGGCACAAAATAGCTGGTGTGCTCCCACAGACAGCAACTGAAGTTGTGGAGAGACATCTCAGCTGTGGGGGTTGGCAGTGAGAACTCTGCAGTCTAATTCCCAGGGTGGGCTGACCAGAGAGCACCAGAACTGACAAGGTTACTCACATAAATACTGGCTGTGAAAAGCTGAAGGGTTGCTGTCTGCCAGGGAAAGAAGGCTGGAAATTCAGCCACCCTCTTAAAGGGCCAACACAGAATTCCCGTTGGTGTCACCCACCTTGTGCTCTGGCATGGGAGGGCAGAGTGAACTGGAGCTATGTGATCAGAAGCCAGGATTGGGGGCTCTGTGGTTAGAGTTCAGAAGGCAGACATCCCAGCTTACTGTGATTAATCATTCCCTCATGCTGCGGAGGTCATCTTTCTCACACAGGTATTTGGTATACAGGTGACTTTGCCTGGGGGAAGACAGTTGATACACCCTATTGGAAAACACCTTGCTCCAGGGTGCGGAGTACTTGAGGCTCATTAAGAGACTGAAAATATCAGTTAGCCTCCTGGCAGAAGCAATTGCTCCATCCTGTTGGAAATACTCTCATCACACCTGTGGATGATTGCCTGAGGGCCACTCAAGACTGAATCGAACCAGTCTGCAGGCAAAGGTGGTCTCTGGAGTCTTTGCCTGATCTTATTAGTCAGAAACAGAGTTTGACACTGTCCTGCACTAGAGATTGAGAGGCATAGCAGGTCTGTCTAATACATAGTCAGAAACCCAGACAGCCCAAATGAGGAGACAATGAAATAACCCCTAAATGAAAGAACAAGAGAATTCTCCAGAACAGATAAATTAAATGGAGATAAGAAATTCATCTGATACAGAATTCAGAATACTTGTGGTAAAGATGCTTAACAGCATGAGAAAAGATACACTAACCATCCTATCTAACAAACATGGTAATTAACTGTATCTTCACTACCATCGCCATTGGCTGATCAGCATGATATGCAAATTAACCGCCAACAAAGATGGCGGCTAATTTGCATACTGCATGCAGGGTGGGACACTGGGAGCCACCATCCAGGCCCCCATGTGTGACCCCAGGAGCCGCGGAAAGCCAGGCCACAAGCAAGGCGGCCCCCAGGACCCAGGAGCCACCTTGCCTCCGACCTGTGATTGTGATTGGAAAGCCAGGCTGCAGGCAAGGCAGCCCCCCGGGACCCAGGAGCCCGTCGGTGAGGTCTGCAGGCGAAGCAGCAATCAAGCTTTGATGGGGAGGGTGGGTGCAGAAGGAGCTACAGGAGCAGCTCTGGCCAGAGACCTGTGATTGTGATCATGATCATAAAGCCGGGCCGCAGGCAAGGTGGCCCCCTGGGACCCAGGAGCCCGTCGGTGAGGTCTGCAGGCGAAGCAGCAATCAAGCTTTGATGGGGAGGGTGGGTGCAGAAGGAGCTACAGGAGCAGCTCTGGCCAGAGACTGAAGACTCCAGCCGGAGTGAGGAGCAAAGACTGAAGGCTCCAGCCACAGTGAAGACTGTCCAGAGTAAAGATGGAAGGCGGTGGTCAGAGTGAAGTTCTGGGTCCCGGGTGCCAGAGGAATACTGGTGCTGGCAGCCAGGGGAAAGAAGGCCTATTGCATGAATCTTTGTGCAACAGGCCTCTAGTATTAACATAAAGAATGACAGCACAAATAACACATTGGAAGGAATACACAGCAGATTAGGGGAAGCTGAGGATCGAATCAGTGAATTTGAAGACAGTTGAAATAAATCACACAGAGAACAACAACAAAACAGCAATTAAAAAACAATACAACAGCTTAAGGAAGCTGTGGGACAACATGAAATGTAACAATATTCAAATAGCAGGTGTGCCAGAAAAGGCAGAAAAGGAGAAAGGGATAGAGAACATGTTTGAAGAAGTAATGGCAGAAAGCTTCCCTAACCTAGTAAATCCAGCAGACACAGAGAACCTCAAGCAAGGCCATGCCCAGATACATCATAATTAAAATACCAAAAATTAAAGACAAACAGAGAATCTTAAAAGTAGCAAGAGAAAAGCAAACTTACTTATGAAGGAGTGCCAATAATGCTGACATCTGATGTCGCATCAGAAACCCTACAGGCTAGAAGGGAATGGCATGAAGTACTCAAGGTAATGGAAAGCAAGGATCTGAAACCAAGATTACTATATTAAGCAAGGGTATCATTCAAAATAGACTGTCAAATTAAGACCTTCCCATACAAAAAAAGGCTAGAGGAGTACATCAGCACCAAGCCAACATTACAAGAAATGCTAAAGGTACTGCTTTAATGAGAAGAAGAAAGAGAAATCTAGTCATACAGAATTAAAATGGCAATAAATGAGTACCTATCAATAATAATCTTAAATGTAAATGGGTTAAATGCTCCAACCAAAAGGCATTGGATAACTGAATGGATACAAAAATATGATCCAACTATATGAAGTCTACAAGAGACCTACCTCAGAACAAAAGACACACACAGGATGAGAGTTTAGGGATGGAAAATTATTTCCATGTAAATGGAAAAGAAAAAACAGCTGGAGTAGCAATACTCATATCCAACAAAAAAGTTTCAAAATGGAGGGCATCACAAGAGACAACAGGTCACTACATAATACTAAAGGGATTGATCCAACAAGAGGATGTAACCCTGGTAAACATACAGTGGGGTCTTTTTTTAAAAAATATGTTTTATTGATTTTTTACAGAGAGGAAGGGAGAGAGATAGAGAGTTAGAAACATCGATGAGAGAGAAACATCGATTAGCTGCCTCCTGCACATCCCCCACTGGGGATGTGCCCGCAACCCAGGTACATGCCCTTGACTGGAATCGAACCCAGGACCCTTCAGTCCGCAGGCCGATGCTCTGTCCACTGAGCCAAACCGGTTTTGGCACAGTGGGGTCTTGACTTATGAGTGTCCCAACTAACTAGTTTTTCGAGATACCAGCCATCTCTTGGCTGATTCTTTGCTTTGAGTTGCGAGCTTAAATTCGGGTTACAAGCCAGCTTCAGATACTCCACCGCTAGTTGGCGCAGCAAACGTCAACGTGAATGCCACAGCATCAGCCCAGTATCACTTGTCTCACTCATTCACTTTATGATTTGACATACGAGTAATTTGAGTTACGAGCTCCGTCACGGAACGAATTAAACTTGTAAGTCAAGGCCCCACTGTATATGCTCCCAATATAGAAGCACCAAAATATATTTAAAAAAAACTTCTATAGGACTTTAATGTCAGGCTTTAATACCACCTGACTTCACTGGATAGATCTTCCAGAGAAAAACTTAACAAGGATACAGTGACTCTAAAGGACACACTGGATCAGATGGATTCAATAGACATTCCTAGAGCACTTCACCCAAAACTGCAGAATATACATTCTTTTCAAGTGCACATGGATCATGCAGAAAGATAGACCACATGTTAGAACACAAAACAAATCTCTACAAGTTCAAGAAGATTGAAATCATATCAAGCATCTTCTCAGGACACAGTGGAATGAAATTAGAAACCAAATACAGTATAAACACCCTAAAACATTCAAACACATGGAGAGAAATGGCATGTTATTAAACAATGAATGGGTTACCAACCAGATCAAGAAGTAAAATACTTGCTGGAAACAAATTATAATGGACAGACAACAACCCCAAATCTCTGGGACAAAGCAAATGCAGCACTAATAGGGAAGTTCATAGCAGTACAGGCCTACATCAAAAAATAAGAAAAATCAAAAATAAATTTTTTTTTACTAAGTTTTATATATGTCTCCTTTTCCCCCTATTGGCCCCCCTCCAACCATTCCCACCCTGGGGTAACCCCCACCCTCTAGTGTCTGTGTCTATTGGTTACGCTAATATGTATGCATACAAGTCCTTTGGTTGATCTCTATCCCCCACACCTCCCCTGCCATTTGTCTCTGGATCTATTTTTGTTCATCAAATTATGTTGATCATTATATCCCACATATGAGTGAGATCATGTGATATTTTTCTTTCTCCGACTGGCTTATTTGCTTAGCATCATGTTCTCCAGTTCCATCTGTGCTGTTGCAAATGGTAAAAGTTCCTTCTTTTTTATAGCAGTGTAGTATTCCATTGTTTAGATGTACCACAGTTTTTTAATCCACTCATCTACTGATGGGCACTTGTTTCCAAATCTTACCTGTTGTAAATTGTGTT
>NW_006297586.1:56277-58424 GCF_000327345.1 Myotis davidii
CTGAGTTTTAATGCCCCATGGCGGCTGGTTTAAGATCCCAGTCTTATGTACTGTCTGCCACTTCTCAGTTTCCTGTTAGATTGTTGAAGTTCCAAGCGGTCCACTGCTCCTCTGTTTGTGACTATCTCCACAGCCTTGATTGTAAGCTGGCGGGACCAATCTTCTCACTTAGCCTGTCTGCCCACTTTCAATCTTAATCTCTCAAGCAGCTGTTTCTGACAGGGCTATAGTTGGGGAGGTTGTTGGGACTGAACGGCCTCTCTTCAGCCCAGTCTTTGAGGGCTTTCAGGGACTATTATTCAGATGAATTTTGTATCCTTTGTAACACTCAGTGTGTAGTCTGGGTGTGGCTGTATTGGTTGCCTGGAGACTGCAGGGAGGGGCTCTCTTTTCAGGAGAAAATGGGTGCTTAGGTCTGTTGTGTCATGTATGTCCCAGTGTCAGTCTTCAGGCCACCTCTTCCCGACCTGCTCTTCTCCCCAGCCTCTCCCCAGACTCCACAAGCCCACACCTCCCCCTGCACTTCAGCCATGAGTGAGTGTTTGTATCTGAAAGGTCCTATGAACTGGGTATGGTGAATAAAATCAAAGACCAAAAAGAGGAGAAAGAGCTGTGCCACTGCGAGCCCAGTGCGGATTGGACAGTTGTTCAGGCTGCCCCTTCCAGGCTCAGCCTCTCATGGCTGTGGGCATAGATCTAGAATCCCCTGCCACCAGCATCCCTACAGACCTCCTTTGCACAGTCAGATGCTACACCTGTCCCAAGGGATGCAGCCTCGGTGCTGTGCGGCTTCCTTCCGATCCTCTCGGCTTGGAGGTCTCACACTTCTCTCCAGCCCAGATCCTTGATTTTACTGTTCTTCATGTGTCCTCTGCCCTTCCCAGCTGCGAATTATCTCACCAGCTGTGTCTACTTCGCCAATTCAAGGGGGATGGTATTCTATTTAGTTACTCCTTCTATCTGCTCCAGGACAAGGCTTGGGACACATCTGCTCTTTGTGCCGCCATTTTGTCTCTCCCAGAAATTCATATTTAAAATAATTATAGAATTGTACACTTAAAACTTATATATGTTATTAACATCACCCCAATAAATTTAACTAAGAAAGAAAAATTATTCAAAGTTATGACCTCAAAATTATATACTGAAGTCAATATGTCTTTATTTTTGTTATTTATTGATTTATTGATTAAGTGTTTCATTTTTAAAATTTTTTATTTATTGATTTTAAAGAAAGGAGAAGGGAGAGAGAGAGAGAAACATCAATCTGCTGTTCCATTTATTGGTGCATTCATTGGTTGCTTCTTGTATGTGCCCTGACCAGGAATCGAACCCACATGTTGGAGTGTTGGGATGATGCTCTAAACAACTGAGCTATCTGGCCAGGTTTTGTTGTTGTTGTTTCTTTTTTGTTGATTTGAGAAAGTAAAGGAATGAAGAAGAAGGAGAGGGAGAGGGAGGGTGAGAGGGAAAGAAATGTTGATTTGTTGTTCCACTTATTTATGCATTTCTTCGTAGTTTCCTATACGTGCCCTGAATGGCGATCAAACCCACAACCTTAGTGCATCGCTACAATGCTCTAACCATCTGACCTACCTGACCATGGCCAGAAACTTTTTTCTGAATTAGGAGGGATAGTTCTAGGAAACCTCCAAGCCCAATTGCTATTGTTTCTTAAGTTAAGAATTTGGGCCTTTCAAAACCCGTCCTCCAGGAAGGAAATACTCTATCAGTCGCCAGCCTTTCAGATCATCAGTTGGCACCTGCTGCTCTAGAAAATCTGTTGAAACCTGGCTACAAAGGCACTTTACATTTTAGCAAATCCACTCCTAGGTATTTCCCCTAAGAAAAATGAAAACCTAAACCATTTCAAAACATCTACATTAATAAAAGAGAAACATGTAAATTGGTGGCACTCTGCCATGCCTCCAGCCAATCAGGAGCGAGTATGCAAATTAACCCAACCAAGATGGCGGTGGCTATGGAACTGGAGCAAGCAGGAGGCTTGGGTTGCCCCTGGCGATGGAGGAAGCCAAGGTTCCCACCTGCCCTGCTGGCTGTGGCCTCCCCAAAAGGCAACAAAGATTCAATTATAGAAGCTAAATAAATCCAGAATACCTGCTTCCAGCCAGCCTCCACTGGGAGAT
>NW_006297586.1:61382-65512 GCF_000327345.1 Myotis davidii
TTGACACCTGTATTATAGAGAAAGGGCGAACAGCAATTTAAAATATTTCTTCTAATTAATTTCCTTTCAGTGCATGAATCCATGCACTGGGCCACTGGTATATACATGAGTATTCAAAGCAACTTTATTCATGATAGCCAAATATGTCTGTCAACTGATAAATGGGTAAATTGTGATATATTCATTCAGTGGAATGCTACTAAGCAATAAAAGGAATTAATTACTCTTATGCAGTCATATGGATGAATCTCAAAATAATTATTCTTAGTGAAAGACACCACAGCCTGGCCGGAATGGCTCAGTTGGTTGAGCATCATCCCATGCACCATGATCAGGGCACATGTTGGGTTTCAAGCTTGATCCCTGGTAGGGGGCATGCATGAGGCAGCCAATGGATGTTTCACTCTAACATTGATATTTCTCTCTCCCCCTTCCAGTCTGAAATCAATAAAAAAATTCTTTAGAAAGTGTAAGTCGCCTCCACAGGGTTTGGTGCCTGTGGAGATCTCCCTTTGAGTATGCTGCTTGTGAAGCTTATTGGATCCTGCTCTGATGATGTTTGAAGTTGGCCTCTTGGGAGAGATTCTGGTGCAGGCCAATCTAAGATGCTGCCTGTGACTGGCCCTGGGCAACCTGTTTGGTGCAATCTTGATGTGGCTTCTTCTGTAAATTCTTGGTTATAAGACTTCTCTTCAGGTAGTCTTCAGTTGGTTATTTGGGATGATTGTTCTGTAATTTAGTTGTAATTCCAATTTGGTCCTGATAGGAGATGAGTTTAGCTTCCCTCTACTCTGCTGCCATCTTGGGTCCTCTCCATCAGATTTCTGCAGGTGTCGGGCAGCATGGGGCAACTCACTCTCTTTGTGCCATGCCGCCATATTTTGTCTCCTCTGCCCATTTTTTAAATTGGAATTTTTTGGGGGGCTACATTGTATGATTTTTTTTATATTTGGGATATTTCTGCTTGTTGGATGTGTCATTGGAAAATATCTTTCCTCACTCAGTAGGTTGTCTTTTCGTTTTGCTGATGATTTCCTTCACTTTGCAAAACTCTTTAGTTCGATGTAGTCCAATTTGTTTATTTTTATATTTTGTTTTCTTTGCCTAAGGATACATATACACAAATAAATTACTGAGAGTGATGTTGAAGAGTTGACTACCTGTGATGTCTTCTAGAAGTTTTATGGTTTCGGGTCATACATTTAAATTTTTAATTAACCAATTAATTAATTTTTTAAATAAACTTTTTATTTTTGATAGTATTACAGATAGCTCCCCCTTTTCCTCCCTTTATACCCATCCTCCCATTTAATTTATTTTCAGTTTATTTTTGTATATGGTGTAAGATAGTAATCCAGTTTCATTCTTTTGCATGTGTCTGACTAGTTTTCCCAGCAGTACTTATATAAGAGACTATCTTTACCCTATTTATGTTCTTGCCTCCTTTGTCATAAATCAGTTGACCATATAGGCTTTAATTTATTTCTGGGCTCTCTATTCTGTTTTATTTATCTATTAGATAAAAAAAAAGATTTGTGCACTCGTGGGGGTCCCTCAGCATGGCCTGTGACCTCTCCCAGTCTGGGACCCCTCGGGGGATGTCCACCTGCTGGCTTAGACCCGCTCCCCAGGCAATCTGGCATACGCTGGCAGTCAGACATCCCTCTGGCAGCCAGGGAGCCCTTGTGGGATGTCCACTTGCCAGCGGGGAGCAGGTGTAAGCTGCAGTTGAACATCCTTATTGCTGCTGAAGAGGCAGGAGCAGCACCGCTGTGCTTGCAGCCATCAGCCTGGCTTGTAGCTGAGCAGAGCTCCCCCTGTGGGAGCGTACTGCCTACCAGGAGGAAGCTCCTGTATTGAGCGTCTTCCCCCTGATGGTCAGTGTGTGTCAGGGCGACCAGTCATTCCCATTCTTTCAGCTGTTAGGGTCAACTTGCATATTACCCTTTTATTATATAGGATAGAAGCCTGGTGCACGGTAGGGGGCCGGCTGGTTTGCCCTGAAGGGTGTTCTGGATAAGAGTGGGCATCCTGCTGGGGTGCCTGGCCTGTCGGGGCGAGGGGCTGAGGGCCGTTTTCAGGCTGGCCACACCCCCTTCAGGGTGGGGGTCCCCACTGGGGTGCCTGGCCAGCCTCGGTGATACTCGGGTTCGGTGACACTCCACTGCATTTGGCTCAGGCCCCTGCAACATAGTACTTGGACCTTCCGGTGATAGCAAAAATGGGGAGACAATGAAACAATCCCCAAAGGAAAGAAAAGGAGGAATCTCCAAGAAAGGAACTAAATGAAATAGAGGCATGTAATCTGTCAAAAAAAAAAAAGAATTCACAGTACTGGTCATACAGTTCATAAACTGGATGGATGAGAAAATCAACAACCCATGCAAGAATCAGGAGGAAATCAAAAGTGATACAGCTATAATGAAAAACATAATGGAAGGTTTCAACAGTAGACTAGGAGAAGTGGAAAACCGAATTAGTGAGTAAGATAGAGAAACAAGCCTAATCTGAGCAGCAATTGGAGAAAAAAATTAGAAAGCAGAAGGAGAGCCTAAGGGAGCTTTGGGACAACATGAAACAAAGTAGCATACATATAATAGGGGTACCAGAAGGACAAGAAGAGCAGCAAGGACTAGAGAATCTATTTGAAGAAATAATGACAGAAAACTTCCCTGATATGGGGAAGAAAAAAGTCACACAAGCAGAGAATCCCAAGCAAAATGAACCCCAAAAGACCCACAAAAAACACATCGTAATTACAATGGCTAACGTTAACTACAAAGAGAAAATCTTAAAGGCTAAAGAGAGAGACAGGGAGTTACCTACAAAGGCTCTCCCATCAGATTATCAAATGATTACTCAACAGAAACTCATCAGGCCAGAGGGGAATGGAATGAAATATACAAAGTGATGCAAACCAGGGACTGAATCCAAGAATAGTCTATACAGCAAGGCTATCAATCAAAGTTGAAGGGGAAATCAGGACCTTCGCAAGACAAAAAAAGGCTACAGAAGTTTATCACTACCAAGTCAACAATGCAAGAAATGCTAAAGGGACTGTTGTTAAAAGAAGAAATAGAAAGGGAAGAAGAAACATAGCCATGAAGAATATAAATGGCTACAAACAAGTACATATCAATAACATTAAACGTAAATGGAGTAAATGATCCAATCAAAAGACATTGGATGGCTGAATAGATAAGAAAACATGGACCATATACTAGTATACACTGTACAAGAGACGTACCTCAGAACAAGGGACTCACACAAACTAAAAGTGAAGGGATGGAAAAATATCTTTCAGGCAATTGGAAATGAAAAGAAAGTTGGGGTGGCAATACTTGTATCTGACAAAATAGACCTTGAACAGAAGGCCGTGATAAGAGACAAGGAAGGCCACTTCATAATTCTTAAGGGATCAATACAATAAGAGGATATAACTCTGGTAAACATATATGCATCTAATGCAGGAGCACCCTAATACATAAAAAAGCTTTTGGGCCCTGACCGGTTTGGCTCAGTGGATAGAGTGTCAGCCTGCAGACTTAAGGATCCCAGTTTTAATTCCAGTCAAGGGCATATACCTTGGTTGCAGGCACATCCCCAGTAGGGGGTGTGCAGGAGGCAGCTGATTGATGTTTCTCTCTCATTGATGTTTCTAACTCTCTATCCCCCTCCCTTCCTCTCTGTAAAAAATGAATAAAATATATTTTAAAAAACTTTTGGAAGATATCAGGGGAGAGGTTGACAGCAATTCAACCACAGTAGGGGACTTTAATACCCCATTAACATTACTGGATAAATCCTCTAGACATAAAATCAGCAAAGAAACAGCAATCCTACACAACTCACGAGATCATATGGACTTAATCGACATCTTCAGAATATTCCACCCCAAAGCTACAGAATATACATTCTTCTCAAGTGCACATGGAACATTTTCAAAGATAAACCACAGATTGGGACACAGGCAAACACTCTCCAAATTTAAAAAGAATGAAATCATATCAAGCATCGTCTCAGATCACAGTGTCATAACATTAGAAGTAAACTACAATAAAATCAATCTGAAAAATTCAAACACTTGGAGGCTGACTAGCATACTATTAAACAATGATTGAGTTACCATA
>NW_006297586.1:67608-69304 GCF_000327345.1 Myotis davidii
GTCAGTGATGCAGGAAAAGCATTTGACAAAATTCAACACCCATTTTTGATAAAAACTCTCAGTATGGTGGGAGTAGAAGGATCATACCTCAACATAATAAAAGCCATATATGACAGGCCCACAGCCAGCATCATACTCAATGGGCAAAAACTAAAACCATCACCCGTAAGAACAGGAACAAGACCGGGATGCCCACTCTCACCTGTCTTGTTTGACATAGCACTGGAAATACTAGCCATGGCCATCAGAAAAGACGAAGAAATCAAAGGCATCCAAATTAGAAAAGAAGTAAAATTGTCATTATTCGCAGATGACATGATATTAAACATAGAAAACCTTAAAGACTCCATGAAAAAAACTACTCGAATTAATAAATGAATTTGACAATGCAGCAGGATACAAAATCAATATCCAGAAATCTATGGCTTTTTTATACACCAATAATGAACTCACAGAAAGAGAAACTAAGAAAAAGAATCACATTTACAATTACAACAAAGAAATTAAGATACCCAGGAATAAAGTTAACCAAGGAGATAAAGGACCTGTACTCAGAAAATTAAAGGATGCTGAAAAAAGAGATAGAGGAAGTTATCAACAAATGGAAGAGTACACCATATTCATGCATTGGTCGAATCAACATCATTAAAATGTCCATGCTACCTAAAGCAAATTATAAATTCAATGCAATCCCCCTTAAAATACCAAAGGCATACTTGTAAGACCTAGGAAAAACTCTCCAAAAATTCATCTGGAATAATAATAATAAAAAAATACCCTGAATAGCTGCAGCAACCTTGAGAAAGAAGAACAAAGTTGGAGGGATCACAATACCAGGTATTAAGCTAAATTACAAATCCATGGTTCTCAAAACTGCCTGGTACTGGCACAAGAACAGACATACAGACCAATTGAACAGAATAGAGGACCCAGAAATGTAAGACGGGAAATCATAAAAATCTTAGAAGAAGCCATAAGGCAGCAAAATAGCAGACATTTCTCATAGAATTATCCTTACTGATACAGCTCCTAGGGCAATGGAAACTAAGGAGAAAATAAACAAATGGGACTACATCAAAATAAAGAGCTTGTGCACAGCAAAAGAAACGATCAACAAAACAACTAGAAAGCCCACTGCATGGGAGAACATATTTGCCAATGTTATATCCGATAAAGGTCTAATCTCCAAACTGCATTGAGCGTCTGCCCCTGGTGGTCAGTGTGTGTCAGAGTGATCAGTCATTTCTAGTCATTCTGCTGTTAGGTTCAGTTTGCATATTACCCTTTTTTATATAGGATAGAGACCTGGTGCATGGGTAAGGGCCGGCTGGTTTGCCCTGAAGGGTGTTTTGGATCAGGGTGGGTGTCCCGTTGCGGTGCCTAGCCAGCCTGGATGAGTGGATGAGGGTTGTTTTCAGGCTGGCCACACCCAGGGTTGAAGTCCCCGTTAGGGTGCCTGGCCAGCCTGGGTGAGGGGATGATGGCTGTTTGCAGCTGGTCACACACCCTTCAGGGTGGGGGTCCCCACTGGGATACCTGGCCAGTCTGGGTGAGGGGCTGAGGGCTGTTTGGCTGTTTTCAGGCTGGGGGTGAATAAAGCTCCCAACCGCTCCTTTTTTTCTTTTTTTCTTTTTTTATTCTGGGCCAGCTTTAGCTTTGAGGCTTGGCTCCAGGTCTTAGGGCTCCGCTGCTGGCA
>NW_006297586.1:70433-79771 GCF_000327345.1 Myotis davidii
GCCCTGAAGGGTGTCCTGGATCAGGGTGGGGGTCCCCACTGGGGTGCCTGGCCAGTCTGGGTGAGGGGCTGAGTGCTGTTTTCAGGCCGACTGAAGCTCCCAACTGCTCCTTTTTTTCTTTATTTTGCACCAGCTTTAGCTCTGACTCCAGCTTTGAGGCCTCTGCTGCTGAAAGCAGGTATCTGGTTTGTTTGTGTTCTATAATCGAAACACTGTATCAACTCCAGCTCTGAGATCCCGGCTTGCTGAAAGCAGGTTTCTGGGGTTTTGTTTAGCTTCTATATTTGTAACTATGTTTCAAACTGCAAGCTCAGAGGCCGGCAGTGGCAGGCGGGGAATGTTGGTTTCCTCCGTTACTGAAACAAGCAAGCCTCATGTTAGTTTCAAGGTGCCTGGCTGCCGGCCGCCATCTTGGCTGGCAGTTAATTTGCATATCGCCCTGATTAGCCAATGGGAAAGTTAGCGGACGTACGCTAATTACCATGTTTCTCTTTTATTAGATAGAATGTGTCAGTTTTTATTCTAGTACCTTGCTGTTTTGATTACTCTAGCCTTGTGGTTTAGTTTGATATCCGGCAGTTTGATACCTCCCACTTTTTATTTCTGAAGATTGCTTTGGCTGTTCAAGGTTTTTTTTTGTGGTTCCATAGCAATTTTATGATTTTTTTTCTAGTTCTGTGAAAAATGCCATTGTTATCTTGATAGGCATTGCATTTAAATCTGTGGATTGCTTTGGGTAATGTGGACACTTAAACTATGTTAATTTTTCCTATCTATGAGTACTGTATAACCTTCCATTTTTTGGTATGTCCTTCAGTTTCTTTCTTCAGATTCTTAATAGTTTTCTGAGTACAGATCTTTCTCTCCTTGGTTAAATTTCTTCCTGGGCATGTTATTCCTTTTGATGGAATTGTAAGTGGGAGTGTTTTTAATCTCTACTGCTGATAGTTTGTTATTGCTGTATAAAAATGCAGCCTATTTCTGAATATTTTTTATTTTGCTAATTCACTGAATTTATTTGTCCTAGTGGTTTTTTTGGTGCAATTCTTTAGGGTTCTCTCTTGTATGATGTCATCTGCAAATAGTGACAATTGTACTTCTCCCTTTCCAGTTTGGTTGGCGTTTATTTATTTTTCTTGTCTCATTTCTGTGGCTATTGCTTCTGTTACTATGTTGAATAAAAATGGTGAAAGTGGACATACTTGTCTTATTCCTGATATTAAAGAAAAAGTTTTTGGCTGTTCACCATTGAATATGATGTTAGTTGTGGGTTTGTCATATATGGCTTTTATTATGTTGAGGTATGTTTGTTTTCTCTATTCCCACTTTGCTGAGAGTTCTTAAAAAATCATAAATGGATGCTGGATTATGTCAAATGCTCTATCTACATCTATTGTAATGATTATATAATTTTTATTCTTAATTTTATTTATGTAGTATATCCTTTTATTTTTTATTTTTTAAAAAAAATATATTTCATTACAATTTTTAGAGAGAGGAAGGGAGAGGGATAGAGAGTTAGAAACTTTGATGAGAGAGAAACATCGATCAGCTGCCTCCTGCACACTCCCTAATGGGGATGTGCCCGCAACCAAGGTACATGCCCTTATATCCTTTTAATTGATTTGTGGATATTGAATCAGCCTTGCACTCCAGCTATAAATTTGCTTGATGAGGTTTATGATCTTCTTAATGTATTGCTGAATTCAGTTTGCTAATATTTTGTTGAGGAATTCTGCATCTATGTTCATCAGGGATATTGACCTATAATTTTTTGTAGTGTCTTTGTCTGGTTTTGATATTAGGGTAATGCTAGCTTTCTGAGATGAGTTTGGGAGCATACCCCCTCTTTAATTTTTTGGAATAGTTTAAGAGGAATGGGTATTAATTAGTATTTGAATGTTTGCTAAAAATTGCCTGTTAAGCCATCTGTTTCAGGGTTTTTGTTTGTTGGAAGATTGTGATTATTGATTCTATCTCATTAGCAGTTATTGGTCTGTTTGTATTTCTCTTTTTTCCTGATTCAGCCTTGGAAGATTGTATGTTTCTAGGAATTTATCAATTTCTTCCAGGTTGCATGATCACTATTTTAAGTGGCTAAGTAATATTCCTTGTAGTGGATTTATTATAATCCATCTATGTATTTCTTTATTATTGGATAATTATATTGCGCCTAATTTTCACTATTCTAAATAATAATATGGCAAACACTATTAAGTGTAAAAGTTATCCCCTCAACATTTAGATTACATCTATATGCTAGAATCTCAGAAAAGCAGTATGACTTTTTGTCTTTTTAAAAACATATTGTCAAATTGCTTTCAAAAATACCAAAAGTGGTAGTTTCTTTAAGCTCTTTTACTCTAGATGTTTACTTTCCCCCCTAAATGCCATTTCTTCCTCTGGGAAATTTGGAGTCAAATATTAACTCCATGTGTTTTTGATGGAACAAGTTAAATGATACTTTATGTGAAAGTCATCATTAGGTCAGCCGTGGCATGGGTTTACTATGTGAGAGAGATGGAGATGAGAATGAGAATTAGCCCCAGAATAGTTAGTTAAATGACAGCAGTGCTAAATAAATAATCTACCTCATCAGAAAAATGTGGAAATGTAGGTAAGAAAAGTGATACTAGAGAAAATAAAATTAAAATACAATTGTGCACCTTCAATGTACATAAAATAGGTGTGTGTGTGTGTGTGTTTTTTTGCTCATCCAGTTAGTATTACTATCTACCAATATGTTTATTAGGACCAATTATTTTCAGAGGTCCTTGCCAGAAACCAGCCTGTCCCCAATTTTTTTTTTATAAATCCTCACCAGAGGATATTTTTCCATTGATTTTTAGAGAGAGTGGAAGGGAAGGGGAGAGACAGAGAGAGAAACGTAAATGTGAGAGAGACACATTGATTGCTTGCCTCCTGCACACACCCTGACCGGGGCTGGGAATCGAGCCTACAACTGAGGTATGTGCCCTTGACTGGAATTGAACCTGGGACCCTTCTGTCTGCGGGCCAACGTTCTAGCCACTGAGCCAAATTGGCTAGAGCAAATTAACATTTTTTGGTGTCTTCATTTAATCCCTGAGACACTATGAAATTGATTTATTTTTGCATCTGATAGAAAGATAAACCCTAGAAGAAGCTGCTAGAAACTTTGCCCTCTACTCTCTACAACAAAACAATGAAACAAATTTTATTATTTGAGTAAATATTCTTTATTTAGGACTTTGACAGGTACTATAAGTGCTCCATAAGTTTTATAAGACATGATCTTTGATATCAAGGAGCCTAGTTTGGAAATAAGCATAACAACTAAAATAAAAATAAATGATACACAATAGCATAATTAATTTCTCAATTATGTGAAACTCAATATAAGAATTCAAGGAAGAGAGAGATCAATGTAGACTGTAGTGATTGCTGAAAGTGTCATGGATGTTCCTGGTGTGAGTGAAGTAGATTTGTAAAGGGAATGAGAGGAGGTATATCAGGTGAAGCCAACAGTATGAATAAAGGTGCATAGAAAAAAATGGACAATTTGTGTTTATGAGACAGTAAGATAGTTATTGTAACAGTGGGTAAGTTTTGGGGATGAAAGGTAGAATATGACTAGATTAAGGAGGGCCTGTAAGTGACCCATAATAGTACGGAAGCATAAAATATACAAGGAAGAAAATATCATTGGAGATGGACAGTATTTTAACTGGCTAAGAAAATGTTTCTCTTGTCTAGGTTGAAGAAATGGCAGTAAACCTGTGGAACTGGGCAGTTACCAAGAGAGTTGCTTTGGTTATAAGTAAAGAGCAGAAAGCTAAATGTATGTATATATTTTATGACTCGTGAGGAGTATTCTTATTATAAATCAGGTTATGTTCCAGCAATTCAAATAATATTTTGACCAATTCTTAGATGGAAATTTGTTAAAATAAGACTAAGCAAAAACAACCCATAAACAGTGGTTTCTCAAGCAAAGAGCCTCCCTCAGTTTTATGATTTTCCCAAAATTAGCTCCATATTAATAAAAGTTTAAAAGCATCACTGCAAGAAATAGGCTGGTGGTAAACAACAAAGATGATTAAAGGGTGGGAAAATGAGAACTTGAGGGAACATTAAAAGACATGGATTATTTTCTTTGGAGAAGAGATGATCTGGGTTCTGAAGGACCATCAAATAGTAGTTTTCTCTCTCCATTGAAAATATAGAAAAAAAATGCTGCTATATGAGGGATTTGGATTTAAAATATCTGTAATGATTAGTTTCCTCATGAGGTTGGTTGATGAACATTGGACTGAGAATAATTAAAGAAGTTTTTTTTCTACCTAAGAGCAAACAACAACAACACAAAAACCCTAAACCAAGCTCATCTGCTTGTATGCATTAAATGTGGTTCACTGGCAAAGTTCTAGTGCTTAAGCAAAATAAGCAGGGTTTAGTGTGCTCACAGTTACTGATTTCCAACAAGGATAGTGACACTGTAATTTTGGAAATTATTTTGCCCAATTATAAAGGATACATTGAGGCAGTAGTCTAATAGGTAAATGTCTGGACTGGTTTGCTTTGTGAAGATAAATAAATGTTATCTGTATGTAACAAAATTTATTACCGAGCATTTATCTTTATAAATATAAACCAAACTGTGCACAACTTTAGTATAAGTATAAAGTAATGGTTAATAAAGTTGATAATATACTTACTCAGTAGTCCATTCCTCTATTAAGATGTTTTTAAAGACCAATTCTATCTTTTTAACTCATAAATGTTGATATCATTGCTCCTAGAAGCCTTAGTTCCTGTAGTTATGGGGAGGGAATAGTTAGAAACTTATTACACAGGTGAACTGTGTTAGATTAAAATGCATTAATTCTAAACTCCCACCATTCTGCATATCAAGGAACATTGCTCTAGCTGTTTTTCACTGCTTGTCAAGTACTAGGGATTTGGTAAATGAAGTGGGAGCTGCAGCCCTAGGACTTCTCCCAAGTGTGCTGATCTGTGCATGTAGCACTTCTTAAACAGATATTTCGGTGCTTATTATGTAAATAGTACTTTTAAGATAATAGTAGAAAACAGGATGTCATGTCGGAAGCCTCTGATTTAAAAGAGTTTTATTCCAAAAAGATGTTGGAAGATACTTTGACTCCTTAAAACAAATTCAGTGTGACTGGATTATGTTATGTGATGAAAAAAGTCATCAGGATTTATAGGCTACTGTTTTTATTATTGTGAAGAATTATGGAACAATGAAAAGAAATAGGAAAGCCAAAATAGGGGAATGACATAAATTGTATTTTAGACTTGTTGCATTTGAGGAAACAATAAGGTTGGCGATATGAGAAAAGTCAGCCTCCCAATAGATTTGGTAGGTATTCACATGGAGGTGATTATTGAAGCCCCAGATGTAGTTGAATTCTCTGAGGAAGAAAATAAAGAGCAATGGTTCTTAAATGTTGGTATAAATAAGGTTCACCTCTGGAGTCTGTTACATTACAGTTGCCTAGGCCCCACCATGGTGGTTTTGACTTATTAGGTTTAGGTTGAAACCTGGGTATATCTGTAATTTGAAAAAAATTCTCATGTGTACCAAATTTTAAGAACCAATGGTGTTGAGAGAACAGAGTAGTGCAATTTTAACCTTGAGTCTTCCAAGTCCTGGAAAAACAAGAACAAGGGTAGGAGACATAAAGAAGGTCAAATATTCTAGCCAACACTCATTACCCATTTATTGAACACATAGTTGTGATAGGGTTGTCATACCACATTATGATAGATAGTAGGTGAAAGGGACAAGATAAGAGTCAGATCAAAAAATGCCTTAAGGATCTGGGAAGGAACGGGTAAATGAACAAGAAAAAGACTTCACAAATGCCAGAGCATACAACACTATGTGTTGTTTACTAGTAAAGTCAATTCAACTATCAAGCTGTGGGCAGGGTAAGGCAGATGTAAGGAGTCAGCAGGCACCTATGCAAGATATTTATAATGTAGAGGCGCCAAGAACAGTCTGGTGAAAAGACAAGGATAGAGGAACGGCATTAAAAAATCTTTATACTGAAGCGGCATTCTTTCTCAGCTTCAGCTAGCTGCCTTTGGCCTAAAGGCTTGTTGGTGATAACTATAAACAGCTGGATCAAGAATGTGGGGATTGGTGCAAAATTTTTAGACTGAGACATTTCCCACAGAGGGACACTGCTCAAAGCTGTGATGTCAAGGAAGTATATTTTTAAAAAAGGTTATGATCACTGTGAAATGTTGCTGTGAAGTTACAGAAGGTGATCTCCCTCCCCCTTTAATTATTTTATTTTAAAAAGATTTTTTTCTTTATTATTATTTTTAAAAATGCATCTTTATTGTTGAAAGTATTACAGATGTCCCCCTTCCCCCCTGCCATTGACCCCCTCCTCTAGCACCCTCCCCAGGCTTTCAGCACACTATTATCTGTGTCCATAGGTTATGCTTATATGCATATAGCTGTTTGGTTTAATCTCTTCCCCCCGCCCGCCACGTCCCTCTGAGAATCCTGTCTGTTGCATGCTGGAAGGTGATCTTTGGTAGTGCAGTTTTAGCTAAGTGGTAAGGATGCAAAAATATTGCAAGAGCTTAAGGAGATGAGTGAGAATTAAGAAAATAGAGGTAGTAGATAAACCATCAATTCAAGAAGTTTGGCAATGAAAGGAAGAGGAGAAATGGGATGGAAGCTTGAAGTATAGTGGGGTTGATTCTTTTTCCTTCGAGGAAGGGAGATGGATGTATTTGAAGGTAGAGAGAAAGGAGTAAATTGAGAGGGAGGTACTGAAGGTAACTTTGGAGAGGGGAAATAATCAAAAGATCAGGCTCCTTAAGAAAACTGCAGCCCAGCCTGAGTGATTCAGTGGTTGAGCAGCGACCTATGAATCATGGTTCAATTCCCGGTCAGGGCACATGCCTGGCTGTGGGCCCAGCAGGGGGTGTGCAGGAGGCAGCTGATCAATGATTCTCATCATTGATGTTTCTAGCTCCCTCTCCTTCTCCCTTCCACTCTGAAATCAATAAAAATATATTTTTTAAAAACCTGCAGAATTAGTTAACTTTGGAAAAAATAAAGGAAACATTTAAAAATCTGGAAATGCAAGACAATGTAAATATATGATTACTAGAGGCCTGGTGCACAGATTCATACACTGGAGGGGTCCCTCAGCCTGGCCTGAGTCTTCTTGCATTCTGGGATGCGGGTGAAGCAGATTCAGGGCCGATAGGGCCCAGCAACAACCTAACCCACAGCTGATTCTGTGAGGAATTGGGCTCACTCCTCCCTCCTCTCTGGGTCCAGGGTGTGTGCGGGTGAAGCAGATTTGGGGCTGACAGTGCCCCAGCAGCAACCTAACCCATGGCCGATTCCGAGACGAATCGGGCTCCCTCCTCTACTGGTTGTAGCATCTGCCACCTGGTGGTCATTGCACATCATAGCTACCAGGCGAATGGTCAGACCAGGGGTCATCAAACTACGGCCCGTGGGCCACATGCAAATACAAATATTGTATTTGTTTCCGTTTTTTTTTACTTCAAAGTAAGATATGTGCAGTGTGCATAGGAATTTGTTCATAGTTTTTTTTTTAACTATAGTCCGGCCCTCCAACGGTCTGAGGGACAGTGAACTGGCCCCCTGTTTAAAAAGTTTGAGGACCTCTGGGTCAGACAGTCGCTTAGGCTTTTATATATATAGATTAGTTATTTTACTGAAAGTTTTTGTTTTTGTTATTTTAGAAATAAATTAACTTTGTTAAGGAATGAATAGATTTTACATTTCACGATGGATAATAAATATCTACTCCAGTTACCCTGTAATTTCAGCTGAGCAAATCTCTTTTCAATTGAATATTAATTAAAAAATGGTTTTAGCATAGGTAGAAGAGTTACTGAGACTTAACATCAAGACAGCTAGTTCAGTTATGTATGAAATCATCCTTTAAAAAATTGGATATGTTTTATGTTGAAAGAAACTACACAAACAAGAAGGTTACACTTATTCAAACTTTCCTATTTTCAGGGGAAGCAAACTGTATAATGAAGATATCTGTATTTTCTAAATTATATTTTATGAACTTTTATGTCATCTTTGGCAAAGAATATATTTAGACAGTTTCAAATTTAGGAGACTAATCCCTAACTATCCTTATATTGTTCCACATAGAATTATATTGTTGCCAGCACATACAAGACAGCATGTGAAACCAGGTATCTTCAGTGAGTCTTTGGGGCTTAAAACCTGCAGAAATTAAAATTTCAAAATTCAGTATCTGTCTGACTAGCATTAAGCAAATTATTCATTTGATAAATATCAGATCATTTACTTTTAATAATTGAGTTTTTAAAAGCCTTTAAAACTTATATTTAACAACAATACTTATTTCATTTCACATCTCTTTTCATATGTTTATAAAAAAGAACGAATGTTTTATGTTTATGGGTGTCTAATTACTGTTTTTGCAGTATGGCATGTTGCTTGCAAGTTGCTGTGTATGTGTGAAAGCTCAGCTGCTTCAGAAGAAGCTATTCACAGACGGATTTTGGTAAGTCCTAATTAAATGAGGACAAAGTACAGATGCAATGAGATAGTCATTACTCTATGAAGATGGTTGAAGTTAGTGTAAACTGGAAGAAGGTTATATCCTTTAGTGTATTCAGGTTGCCTTTTTTTAAAAAAATTCTTTATTGTTTAAAGTATTACATGTTTCCTTTTCCCCCCATTGATCTCTCTCCAGCTATTCCCACCCTGAGACATGCCCCCAACTCCCTACTGTCTGTGTCCATGGGCCATGCCCATATGCATGTATACAAGTCCTTTGGTTGCTCTCTTACCTTCCCCCTCCCCTGCCTTCCCTCTGAGGTTGGATGGTCTGTTCGATGCTTCTATGTCTCTGGATCCACTTTAGTTCATCAGTTTATGTTGTTCATTATATTCCACAAATGAATGAGATCATATGACATTTATTGTTCTCCGACCAGCTTATTTCACTTAGCATAATGCTCTCCAAGTCCTATTATACTGTTGCAAAGGGTAAGAGTTCCTTCTTTGTTATAACAGCGTAGTATTCCATTGTGTAGATGGACAATGGTTTTTTACTTATTTTATTATATTTTTTGTACCATGGTTTTTTAATACACTCATCTGCTGATGGGCACTTAGGCTGTTTCCAAATCAGCTATTGCAAATTGTGCTGCTATGAACATAGGGTGTTGGATTTTGTCAAATGCTTTCTCCCCTTAAAGTTACAAGTTGAAAGACTGTATGCACCCATATATGCACCCATATATGCATATGTGCATATATCCTTTCTAATTGGTGTTTCTAGTTTCCT
>NW_006297586.1:79890-80443 GCF_000327345.1 Myotis davidii
CATATATGCAGTGCATATATCCTTTCTAATTGGTGTTTCTAGTTTCCTGGGATATATTCCTAGAAGTGGGATCACAGGGTCAAATGGGAGTTCCATTTGTAGTTTTTTGAGGAAACTCCATACTGTCTTCCACAGTGGCTGCACCAGTCTGCATTCCTACCAACAGTGCATGTGGGTTCCTTTTGCTCCACACCCTCTCCGGTACTTGTCGATTGTTGGTTTGTTGATAATAACCATTCTGACAGGTGTGAGATGGTATCTCATTCTCATTTTGATTTGCATCTCTCAGATGATTAGTGACTTTGAGCTTGTTTTCATATGTCTCTTAGCCTTCTGTATGTCCTCTTTTGAAAAGTGTCTATTTAGGTCCTTTGCCCATTTTTTGATTGGATTGTTTATCTTCCTTTTGTTGAGTTCTATGAGTTCCCTATAAATGTTGGAGGTTAAAGCCTTATCAGTGATAGCATTGGCAAATATGTTCTCCCATGTAGTGGGCTTTCTTGTTGTTTTGTTGATGGTTTCTTTTGCTGTGCAGAAATTCTTTATTTTGATG
>NW_006297586.1:81698-86099 GCF_000327345.1 Myotis davidii
AGATTCTTCCTGATTGAGTTTTGGAAGGTTGTATTTTTCTAGGAATATGTCCATTTCCTCTAGGTTGTCTGGTTTGTTGGAATAAAGTTGTTCATAGTATTTTTTTTAAACAATCCTTTGTATTTCTGTGGGGTCTGTTGTTATTTCACCTCTTTCATTTCTGATTTTGTTTATTTGGGTTCTCTCTCATTGCTTCTTGGTGACTCTGGCTAGAGTTTCAACAGTCTTTCAACTTGTAACTTTAAGGGGAGAAAGCAAGAGGTGTTCTCACTCTATCATGATGCTCATGTCATTCCCAATTAACTTTTGATTTATCAGTTTATATAGGATCTATTTTTCTGCTATGATAGAAGATTTATCACTTATTTTCTAATATTACTCCCCATTTTGTTTTGTTTTTTGTTAATTATACTATTTGTATTTATCTGATGGCTACCTTTTAAAACTTTAAATAACAAACTACATTTTTATTTTTACATCAATTTTGGAGAGTATGTCTTTAATTTCCATTCGGAGAGGATAGTACCTTTATCATTGTCTCTACCTTTCCTTACCTTAAACCAGTGGTTCTCAACCTTCTGGCCCTTTAAATATAGTTCCTCATGTTGTGACTCAACTATAAAAGTATTTTCCTTGCTACTTCATAACTGTAATGTTGCTACTGTAATGAATCATAATGTAAATATCTGATATGCAGGATGGTATTAGGCGACCCCTGTGAAAGGGTCATTCGACCGCCAAAAGGGTCGCGACCCACAGGTTGAGAACTGCTGCCTTAAACCTTTTAACTTATGTCACCTTTAACATTTGCATTTTTGGCTTTGTTGATTCAAAGAATATAAACTGAAAGGAGCATTTTATTGGTTGTGACTACTATTTAATTCTGTGGATAATAGTGGTATTTCTCTTTATTTTCTTGCTCTCTTAATATTTTCTTAGGTATTCTATTTGTTGAGTGTGATGTCCTTTTATGGTAATCACTAGGGCCCGGTGCATGAAGATTCGTGCACTGGGGGGCTGGGAGGGTGGAGGGCGGGGTCCCTCAGCCCAACCTGCACCCTCTTCAATCTGGGAGCCCTCAAGGGAGCTCTCTCCAATCCGGGGGTTTCTGTCTGTCTTTGCAATCATATGAACGAATTGTCTGAGACCCCCAACCCAGTTTGGTTTGTTGCTCACAGAATAATAGAGGCTTTTTTTTTTCTTTGCTCCATTGGTGGAGATTTCCTGGAAATTTTAGGATATCTTCCCTTTAATTTTTCTTAGACACTCTGATTTTACTTATGTCTCTCACCTTTGCTTTTTCTCCATTCCTAACTGCAATAGTAACTTGCTCCAGGCTCACTTTACTCTAGTGTTGGCCCCCGGGCCGTAGTTTGCCCACGGCTGCTCTAGTGTCTAGGAGAACTACGATTCCCAGAATTCCTGGTGCTCCCCATGCTCTCGGTTTTCCAGACCAAGGGAGCCACATTCCCCCAAGCCACCAGCTCTCCTGCTCTGCTCTCCATCCAGTGACCGAGGGAGCCATGATCCCCCAAGCTGCCAGCTCTCCAATTCTGCTCTATGTATGCAAATTACCTACCATCTTTGTCGTGTTAATTTGCATACTAACGTCTCATCGGCTGGTGGGTGTGGCTGGTGGGCATGGCTTGAGCATAGTGGAGGGACAGTTAATTTGCATGTTCCTCTTTTATTATATAAGGATTCCCTCAATTGTTTGGTCATTGTTGCTCATATTTGATTTGAGATTCCTTGATAGTTTTCTGTAAATACACTATTTACCATAACCTGAATCAGTGACTGATGTAGAAGTAGGACTGGATTCTTTAATTGACCTGTGTTGTCAGTCACCTGGAATTCTATTTTTTTCCAGCCTAAGTGATTGTACTCACGATTCCTTCCTAGGTGAGAAAGGAGGAGATACCTCTTGGAGGGAAGCCAACTGTCTGATACTCCTGCTATTCACACCCAGAACGTTTCTGCATTTTTCATTTTTGTGCATTTTTGGGATGGTGGTTTGACCTCATCCCATTTGCTGTCTATTTTTTTAAGAGGTTCCTCATTAATTTAGGTCAACTAAAAATGCCCCTTATTTCCAGGACTATTTTTTAAAAATATGTATATTTTTATTGACTTCAGCATGTATGGGAGAAGAAGAGAGAGATAGAAACATCAATGATGAGAGAGAATCACTGATCAGCTGCCTCCCTACCTGCTCCCTACTGGGGATTGAGCCCACAACCCAGGCATGTGCCCTTGACTGGAATTGAACCGGGACCCTTCAGTTTGCAGGCTGATGCTCTATCCACTGAGCAAAACCAGCTAGGGACAGGACTCTTATTGAATAAGAAAAATATGTATATCTTTTCTCTTATTTATAGAGAATATATATAAATTCCTAGAAATAATATATACGTAAAATATGATATACTTAATATAATATATGTAATATTACATATATCATGTCCAGGGATTTATAGTCTA
Source organism: Myotis davidii (assembly GCF_000327345.1). Classification (NCBI taxonomy): domain Eukaryota; kingdom Metazoa; phylum Chordata; class Mammalia; order Chiroptera; family Vespertilionidae; genus Myotis; species Myotis davidii. Next base: position 84,180 of record NW_006297586.1, read on the forward strand.
TAAAGTTTATACTAAAATTATAGCATATATGCTAGATATAAATTTATAGTATCCAAAATTTATAGTATTATATATATATGTATATATGCATACACACACACAGACACACACTGCATTTCTAGGGGCTTATAACACAAAGGGTGGCTGTAGTGTGTGCTCAGTTCTTCATCTTTATTCAGTTCTTCTTTACTTCCATAGCATTTGTGCATATTTCATATCAAATATTTATTTAGATGTCTGTCAGTTACAATACTGTGAGCTTCTTCAAGGTGCCTGACATATAAAGGATACTTAATAGACATTTGTTGGATTAATAAAAAAATTTATTAGAGATATGATTTAAAAACTAGAACCCAGGTATTGTTCACTTATAGTTTAATGTTTATCATATAACTTTATATGTGTGAGCATTTTGTTTTATTTAAATAATCCCAATGTTTTCTTTTTAATATTTCCTTAGAAGATGTCTTTTCAAGTATTTTAAATTTTTTTTAATCCTCACCCAAGGACATGCATAGAGAGAGGAAGGGAGAGAGAAGGAGAGAGAGGGAGAGAGAAGGAAAGAGAGGCATTGATGTGAGAAAGAAACATCAGTTGACTTCTGCACACTTCCTGATTGGGGATCAAACCTGCAAACCAGGTATATGCCCTGGCTTGAAATTGAACTGGCAACCCCTCAGTGCATAGGATTACACTCAACTAACTGAGCCACTCCAGCTGGACAAGTCTATTACTTAATTTAGTTTATAAATATGTTTTTTTAAAATATATTTTTATTGATTTCAGAGAGGAAGGGTGAGGGAGAGAAACATCAATGATGAGAGAGAATCATTGATCGGCTGCCTTCTGCACACCCCACACTAGGGATTGAGCCCACAAGCTGGGCATGTACCCTGATAGGGAATCAAACCATGATCTCCTGGTTCATGGGTCAAGGCTTAACCACTGGCTGGGTTATTAATTTAAAAATATTTTTATTGATTTCATAGAGGAAAGGGGGAGAGAGAGAGAGATAGAAACATCAATGATGAGAGAAACATCAATCATTGATCAGCTGTCGCTTGCCCGCCCCACACTGGGGATTGAGCCCAAAACCCAGGCATATGTCCTACTGGTAATCAAACTGTGGTTCATAGGTCAATGCTCAATCACTGAGTCATGCTGCCCGGGCTGTTTTTATTATTGCTTTTCTAAAACCATTCCTCTTAAATTATGGAGTTCAAAGCGGACACAGAACTCTAATAAATGCTGATTGTTACCTTTTTGTTTTCTGTGGATTACACTACTGAATATGGACGTTTTCTTCAGTACCTTCCTCAACCAGTTTGGAGGAGGTGTGATTAAAAAATATATTTTCTAATCTCTTCCAGATGACTATGAAAACAGGAAAAGGGTGGGTGGATGTTGGAAATGCTGTGATCGCTGATGAATTTTTTCAAGCTGCCGTGGCTGTAAGTTACCACTGATTTTTTTAGCTGTGGCAATTATTAGTAACAGTTGTTATTCTCATTATTACATAGTATTGTTGTTTTATTTTCCAGGGGTTGGAGCAATTATATGCCAAATTAATGCAGAGCAGCTTCACTGAGACCCAAGTGACTATGCAGAAGTTGGCTGTGGAGAGGAATCTTTTCAAAGTGCTTTCTTACCAAGCAGAGTCAGTAGGTATCATAGTCACCAGGACCTCACAGTGAGGCATTTGGTATATGTAAATGCAAAAGTGATGATCTATTATAATAAAGTCAGGTATCATTAGCCTTTCATCTATATACTAGAGGCCTGTGGTACATGAAGTTCGTGCACGGGACGGGGCGGGGCGGTGTCCCCTGAGCCCAGCCTGCACCTGGGATCGGGCCTAAACTGGCAGTCAGACATCCCTCTCACAATCCTGGACTGCTGGCTCCTAATTGCTCACCTGGC
>NW_006297586.1:87470-89022 GCF_000327345.1 Myotis davidii
CCTGCTCTGAGCCCGACCAGGGGCTGCACCTAGGGATTGGGCCTGCCCTCTGCCACCCGGGAGCAGGCCTAAGCCAGCAGGTTGTTATCTCCCGAGGGGTCCCAGACTGCGAGAAGGCACAGGCCGGGCTGAGGGACCGCCCCCTTCCCTGAGTGCACAAATTTTTGTGCACTGGGCCTCTAGTAGGATATAAAAGCCTAAGAGACGTTATGACCAAACGACTGGTTGACCAGTCGCTATGACACGCACTGACCACCAAGGAGCAGATGCTCAATGCAGGAGCTGCCACATGGTGGTCAGTGCGCTACCACAGCCAACCTCCTGTAGCCCCTCCCCCTCCACCCTGACCAAATCCTGGGGCCCCTCCCCACAGCCAGCCAGCCCCCGATAGGCCTCAATGGCCCTCCAGTTTGAGGGATCCCACTTGTGCACAAATTCGTGCACGGGTCCTCTAGTAAGATTATATTTGACCTTTTTAGAAGTCTAATGCGCTATCCATTGCACAACAGAGCCTATATTTGACCTGTTTTATCTCTGTTTTGTATCTGAAGGTAACATTACTGATGGTGATTGGTATATATGTGGGGTTGGATGAAGTTGAAAAGACTGATATATAACTAAACATCATTTTACCACTGCATGTAATATCTCTGTTATTTATGGCAGTAGTCTCTACTTGGAACACCCATCTATGTGACTCTCTTACATTCACAGTCTGGTCTGCCTAAAATTTGTGCTTGATAATTTGTGGTAACTTACAGCCTTCTCATTTGCAATTGTTCTGGGTTGTTTGCTGATGTTTTCTAAAAGCCTGATGCTATCAATGTTCCAAGTTGTACTTTACCTCTGTTTTTCTTCTGGATTTCCTCATTTTGTCACCATACAGTTAGGTGTACATTTTAACACATTGTATGTGGGAAACATGTTTACACCTTTTACATATTTATATGTTCTACCAGTGTAGTAGAGCGCGGGACACGTATTAATACGTTTTTTATAGACTAGCGGTAGAATGCGGATAACGTATAAATACATAAACTAAAGTTATCGTAATTTTACTGAACGTTGCCATTTGCGCAAAAAATTAGCAAAAATGGCCCGCGCCACCTGTTAGCGCGCGATAAAAACTACCCGCAAACAATGTGTTAAGTTGACAAAATGTTAGCTGTGATGAGTTTGTGCTCTATAATTATGTAATTCTAGAAATGAAAGAGATCTTAAATATCATCTAGAGCAGTGGTTGGCAAACTGCAGTTCACGAGCCACCGCAAAAATGGCGCGCCACCTGTTAGCGCGCGATAAAAACTACCCGCAAACAATGTGTTAAGTTGACAAAATGTTAGCTGTGATGAGTTTGTGCTCTATAATTATGTAATTCTAGAAATGAAAGAGATCTTTTATATCATCTATAGCAGAGGAGTTCTATTGACTTCGTGGCCCATGTGCAGAAGCCGGTATTTTCTGGAAGAGCCACACTCAAGTGGCCAAAGAGCCACATGTGGCTTGTGAGCTGCAGTTTGCTGACCAATGATCTAGTGTAATACTTTTTTAT
>NW_006297586.1:92674-94131 GCF_000327345.1 Myotis davidii
TTCCCTCTCAGGACTGCTTTCACTGTGTCCCATAGATTTTGGATTGTTGTGTTTTCATTGTCATTTGTTAACATGAAGCTTTAAATTTCTTCTTTGATCTCTTTGGTAACCAAATCATTGTTTAATAGAATGCTTTTCAGTTTCCAAGTTTTTGAATTTTTTGGATTGTTTTTATTGTAGTTTATTTACAATATTATGCCATTGTGGTCTGAGAAAAATGCTTGATATGATTTTAATCTTCTTGAATTTGAGAAGAATTTGCTTGTGCCCCAATATGTGGTCTAATTTTGAAACTGTCCCATGTGCAATTGAGAAGAATGTATATTCTGTGGCTTTGGGGTGAAATATTCTGAAGATGTCAATTAAGTCCATTTGATCAATTAAGTCCATTTATGATTGCTGTGTCTTTGCTGATTTTTTGTCTAGAGGATTTATCCTGTGATGTCACTGGTGTATTAACGTCCTCTACTATGATTGTACAGTTGTTGATCTCTCCCTTGATACCTTCCAAGAGTTTTTTTTTAATGTATTTGGGTGCTCCTGCATTGGGTGCATATATGTTTATCATGGTTATACCCTCTTGTTGTATTGAACCCTTTAGTATTATGAAGTGGCCTTCCTTATCTCTTGTTATGTCCTTCACTTTGGGGTCTACTTTGTCAGATATAAGTATTGCTACCCCAGTTTTTTTTTTTCATTTTCATTTGCCTGAAAGTTATTTTTCCATCCCTTCACTTTCAGTCTGTGTGAATCCCTAATTCTGAGGTGGGTCTCTTGTAGACAGTATACATATGGGTCATGTTTTTTTATCCATTCAGCCACTAGATGTCTTTTGATTGCAGCAATTATTCTGTTTACGTTTAAAGTTAGTATTGAAAAGTACTTGTTTGTAGCCATTTTTATTTTTTGTACCTGTTTTCTTTTTTATCTTTTTATTTCCTCTTTTTACACCTGTCCCTTTAGCATTTCTTGCATTGCTGGCTTGGTAGTGATAAACTCCCTTAGCCTTTTTTTGTCTGCAAAGCTCCTGATTTCCCTTTTAATTTTGAATGATAGTCTTGCTGGCTAGAGCATTCTTGGATTCAGTCGCTTGCTTTGCATCACTTTGTCAATTTCCTTCCATTCTTTTCTGGCCTGATGTGTTTCTGTTGAGAAATCATTTGATAGTCTAATGGGAGATCCCTTGTATGTAACTTTCTGTCTCTCTCTTGCAGCCTTTAAGATTCTCTCTTTGTCCTAAACATTTGCCATGGTAAGTATGATGTGTTTTGGTGTGGGTCTTTTTGGGTTCATCTTGTTTGGGACTTTCTGTGCTTGTGTGACGTTTTTCTTCCCCACCTCAGGTAAGTTTTCTGACATTATTTCTTCAATTGGTTTTGTAACTCTTGTTCCTCTTCCTGTTGTTCTGGCACCCTATTATTCCTATGTTGCTTCGTTTCATGTTGTCCCATAGCTCT
>NW_006297586.1:94232-99309 GCF_000327345.1 Myotis davidii
TCCCTGTCTTCTAATTCACTAATTCGGTCCTCCGCTTCTCCTAGTCTACTGTTGAAACTTTCCATGGTGTTTTTTATTGCAGCTATATCACTCTTCATTTCTTCTTGATTCTTACATAAGTTTTTGATTTTTTCATCCATTTCTTCTTGATTCTTACATAAGTTGTTAATTTTTTCCTCCATCAGGTTTATGAAGTGTATGATGCTTATTCTCAATTCTTATTTTGCATATGGCATGCCTTTGTTTCACTTAGCTGCTTTTCTGGCGATTCCTCCTTTTCTTTCCTTTGGGGGTTTCTTTGTCTACCCATTATATGTCTCAATGACTGATCTAGATGTTGAGTTGTGCAGTGGCTGCTCCTCGGGTGGCAGTGGCTCCTTGGGCTGTGGTTGCTCCTCAGGTGGTCACACAAGTGGCTGTTCCTCAGTTGGCATTGGCTTCTCTGGTGGGTGCTGTTCACAGCAGTGGTGTCACCTCTGGCTGGTGGGGGAGGCTGCTTGCACAGCTGCTGTTCCTTGGACAGGGGTGGGCTGATCACAAAGCTGTTGCGCCTCAGATGGGGGTGGGCTAAGTGTGGCTGCTATACCTTGGACAGGGTCAGGCTTTTCACATGGCTTCTGCTCCTCGGACGGGGGTGGACTGCTCATGTGGATGCTGCTCCTTGGATCGAGGCTAGCTGCACATTGCTGCTGTTCCTCAGATGGGGTGGGCTGCTTGTGAGGCTGCCGCTTCTTGGACAGGGGCAGGTTGCTTACAGGGCTCCTGCTACTCATATAGGTGTGGAGTCTTCGCACAGCTGCTGCTCCTCTGATGGGGGACGGGCTGCTTGCGTGGCTGCTGCTTGCTGGGTGGGAGTGAGCTGCATGTACGGCTGCTGCTTCTCGGATGGGGGTGGGCTGCTCACCCAGCTGCCGCTTGTCGGACAGGTGCCGGCTGCGTGTGGCTGCTGCTCCTCGGACTAGAGCGGGCTGCCCAGGGCTGCCACTTCTCAGATGTAGGCAGTCTGCTTGTGTGGCTGCTACTCCTTGGCCGGGGTGAGCTGCTCGTGTGGGTGCTGCTCCTCGGGTGGGAGTGAACTGCACATGTGGCTGCTGCTCCTCGTTCGGGGGCAGTCTGCTTGCATGGCTGCTGCTCCTTGGATGGGGGACGGGCTGCTCCTCCTCAGACATGAGTGAGCTGCATGTGCAGCTGCTGCTCCTTGGTGGAGCGAGCTGCATGTGTGGCTTCTGCTTCTTGGATGAGGGCAGGCTGCTCACCCAGCTGCTGCTCATCAGACAGGTGCAGGCTGCATGTGGGTGCTGCTCCTCGGACCAGTGTGGACTGCACAGGGCTCTCACTACTCGGATGGGGGCGGTCTGCTGCTGTGGCTGCTGCTCCTCGGACTGGGGTGGGCTGCTCGGGTGGCTACTGCTCCTTGAATGGGGGCGGGCTGCTCGCGACACTGCTATTCCTTGTATCTCGGGCGGCTACTGCTCCTCGAATGGGGGCGGGCTGCTCGCGACGCTGCTGTTCCTTGTATGGGTGTGAGCTGCTCACACAGCTTCTGCTCCTCGGATAGGGGAAGGCTGCTTGTGTGGCTGCTGCTCCTCAGAGGGGGGCAGGTTGCTCGGACAGCTGCTGCTCCTCGGATGGGGGTGGGCTGCGTGGGGCTGCCGCTCCTCAATCGTGGGCAGGCTGCTTGTGAGGCTGCTGCTCCTCAGACAGGGTAGGCTGCTTGCATGGTTGCTGCTCCTCAGACAGGGTAGGCTGCTTGCATGGTTGCTGCTCCTCAGACAGGGTAGGCTGCTTGCATGGTTGCTGCTCCTCAGACAGGGTAGGCTGCTTGCATGGTTGCTGCTCCTCAGACAGGGTAGGCTGCTTGCATGGTTGCTGCTCCTCAGACAGGGTAGGCTGCTTGCATGGTTGCTGCTCCTCAGACTGGGGAGGCCGGCCACTCACACAGCTGCTGCTCTTGGACAGGGGCAGGCCATGTGTGGCTTCTGCTCTTAGTCCTGGGGCAGGCTGCTTTCAGGGCTGCTGCTCCTTGGGCAGGAGTGGGTTGCTCATGTGTCTGCTGCTCGTGTGGTTGCAGTGCCCTGGCCTAAGGCATTGGGCCAGTCAGAGAGGAGCACGCTTCAGAACTCACAGGAGCCTGCACCCAGGGTGGCTGGAAACTTGTTGACCGTGGGACCACAGCCAAGGTAGCAGGTCCCTGGCAGGGGTAGCTGTGGAGTCCCAGGTGTTATCTGAGGCCACCCTGGGTGGAGGTGAGGCTGGGCTCCCATTACAGCATCTCTCTTCTTCAAAAGGCTAGGCCAGTGGTCGGCAAACTGTGGCTCGTGAAGAGCCAAATATCAACAGTACAACGATTGAAATTTCTTTTGAGAGCCAAATTTTTTAAACTTTAACTACATAGGTAGGTACACTGTTATTAACTTAAATAGGGTACTCCTAAGGCTTAGGAAGAGCCACACTCAAGGGGCCAAAGAGCTGCATGTGGCTCGCAAGCTGCAGTTTGCCGGCCACCACTCATGAGCCGCAGTTTGCCAACCACTGGGGTAGGCCTCTGAGGATGAGCCGACCTCCCGGTACTGTTTACTATGGTAGCAGAGGCTGCCTAGTTAGGCGAGCCCAGTTAGCCTGCCCCCGAAGGTCCTGCGGCATCTAACTGTGCCTCACTCACATACACACACACACATCCCACATGACCACACATTACTCTTTTGCTCCCTCACTCACTTTCACTCTCTCCCTCACTGCTGCCTTTTCCTGCTTCTGTAGTTGGGTCTGGGGTGTTATTGACCCAAATAAACAACAACAAAAATGTACAAACATCAAACCCCCAGCTAAGAGGATGGGGGCAGAATCTGTAGAGGCTGAGCTTATATACAGAAAATAAGGTTAAGAATTGGTTGAATATGGGGAGGATCTCAGTTCAGTATAGAGAAAGTAGAAAGGGGATGGGTGGATAAGAAGCACAAAGGGAACAAAGCACTAATGTACTCACAACAACAATAACGCCACTATAAGTGACCACCTGAGAAAAGAGAATTAGGGGCGAGAAAAGAGAGTGTAAGTGATATCGAAGAGAGCAAAAAAGATGAGAGAAAAGAAAAAGGAGATTATATATAAACACCACAGAACCAATAGATAAACAAAATAATAATAATAATAAATAAAAAAAATACAAACACCAGACCCCCAGCAAAGAGGGTGGGGGCAGAATCTTAAACAATAAACAACAACAAAAATGTACAAACATCAAACCCCCAGCTAAGAGGATGGGGGCAGAATCTGTAGAGGCTGAGCTTATATACAGAAAATAAGGTTAAGAATTGGTTGAATATGGGGAGGATCTCAGTTCAGTATAGAGAAAGTAGAAAGGGGATGGGTGGATAAGAGGAAAGAGAATGAGAAGAAAATAATAATAATAATAAGTTTACAAAAAATTGATTTAAAAAATATATAAAAATAGCAAATAAAAATAAAATAAAATAGAGTGATGGAAAAATAATGCAAAAAGAAATAGAAAATAAAGGAACAAACAAAAACAGGAAAACGAAGAAAAAAGATAACAAAATAATAATAAAAAATAAAAATAAAAGTGAAAAAGTCAAGTGTTGTTCCTTTTCCCACACTGCAGGTGTGGGTGTCTGTACCTGAAAGTTCCTATGCACTAGGCTCAATGAGGAAAGGCACAGGCCACAGATGGGGGAGAGGTTGTGCCTCTCCGCTCTCCTCTCCTGTCGGCACTACTCTTCAGCCTTCCCTGACTGTGGATCCAGATCTAGATTCCCCTGCGGTCCAGCAGTTCTGTGGACCTTCTTTCCACAGTCAGACACTGTGCCTGTCCCAAGGGATGTGGCTCGGTGCCTGTGCTGTGAAGATTCCCTCTCATCCTCGGGGCTCAGAGGTCTGGCAGATTCTCCTCCCAAGAGCCTTGATTTTACCTTTCTCCAGGGATCCTCTGCCCTTCCCGGATGCAAACCATCTCCCAGCTGAGTCTCCTTTGCCAATTCGGGCTGGATGTTACTTGTTTCAGCTGCTCACCCTATCTGCTCTGGGACAAAGCTCGGGACACATCCGTCTATACCGCCACCATTTTGTCTCCCAGCCTATTAACATTTATTGAGATACATTTCATATACTAGAAAATTCACACATTTGAAATGTACAGTTCTGTGGATTTAATATATTCACAAAATTATGCAATTAATTCCCAGTCAAGGGTATGTACCCTGGTTGCAGATTCAATCCCTAGCCCTGATTGGGGCACACATAAGAGGCAATCAATTGATGTGTCTCTCTCTTGTTGATGTTTCTCTCTCTCTTCCTCTTTGTTTCTCTCTGCCTTCTTCCTCCATTCCACAATCTCTAAAAAATCAATGGAAAAAACATCCTCAGGTGAAGATTAAAATAAATCAGTTTATCATAAGTGTGAGAGTGTATTTTTGGACTCTTAATTCTATTCCATTTTGATCTTATGCCAATAATTCACTGTCATTTATTTATTTATTTATTTATTTATTTATTTATTTATTTACTTACTTACTAACTAGAGGCCTGATGCATGAAATCCATACAAGAGTAGGCCTTCCTTTCCTCTGGCTCCTGGGACCCGGGCTTTGTTCCAGCCACTGGCAGGTACCCAGGAAGCCCTCTGGCTCTGGCTTCGCCCGGAAGGACATCTGGTTTAATTAGCATATTACACTTTTATTATAGATTTTTAATTTTTAAAAATAATTCTTTATTGTGGAAAGAGTTACATATTTCCCCTCCTGGACCCCATCTAACCCAACACAGACCCCAGCCCCAGGCCTTCAGCACCCTATTGTTTATGTCCATGGGTTATGCATATATGTATATAAAGTCTTTTGTTGATTACTTCCCATCCACTTACCCTCCCCTGCCTTTCATCCAAAATTCTGAACTCTGTTCCATGCTTCCATGCCTCTGGATCCACTCCCATCATCAGTTTATTTGTTACTTAGATTCCACATATGAGTATGGTCATGAGATTCTTGTCTTTCTCTGACTGACTTATTTCACTTAGCATAATATTCTCCAGATCCCTCCAAGCTGTCTCAAAGGGTAAGAT
>NW_006297586.1:99573-103576 GCF_000327345.1 Myotis davidii
GAGAGACATCTGAGATTTCTCTGCCTTTCTGTGAAATCTAACATTATTATGGTTTCACAACTTACAAGTAGGTCTTTTATCCATTTTGAGATTATTTTTGTGTATTGTGTAAGTTGGTGGTCTAGCTTCATTTTTTTTTAATGTATCTGTTCAGTTTTTCCAACATCATTTATTGAGGCGACTGTCTTAACTCCATTGTATGCTCTTTCCTCCTTTGTCAAATATTAATTGAGCATAATGGCTTGGGTCAATTTCTGGGTTCTCTGTTCTGTTCCATTGTTCTATATGACCAGGTAGTTTTGAGAACAGTGGCTTTGTAATATTACTTGATATCTGGTATTGTGATCCCTCCAACTTTGTTCTTCTTTCTCAGAATTGCTGAAGTTATTCAGGGCCTTTTTTTATTCCAGATGAATTTTTGGAGATTTTGTTCTAGGTGTTTGAAATATGTCATTGGTATTTTAATGGGGATTGCATTGAATCTATAGATTGCTTTGGGTAGTGTAGAAATTTTAATGATATTGATTCTACCACCCCATGAACACTGTATATTCTTCCACTTGTTTATATTTTCTTCTATCTCTTTTTTCAGTGTCCTGTAGTTTTTTGAGTACAGGTGTTTTGTCTCCTTGGTTGACTTTATTCCTAAGTATTTTAAATTTTTTTGTTGCAATGGTAAATGGGATTGCTTGTTCACTGTCTCTTCCTGAGAATTCATTACTGGTATATAAAAAAAGCCATCATTTTTGGGGGCGTTCATTTTGTATCCTGCTACATTACCAATTTCATTTATTAAATTTAGTAGTTTTTTGGTGGAGTCTTTAGAGTTTTCTATCTACAATATCATGCCATCTGTGAATAATGAGAGTTTTACTTCCTCCTTTCCAGTTTGGATGCCTTCTATTTCTTCTTTGGATGTTTGGTAAAACTCCTCTTTGAAGCTATCGAACCTGGGGTTTTGTTTGCTGGGAGTTTTTTTTTAAATAACTTCTTCAATTTCATCAGTAGTTATTGGCCTATTCAGGTTTTCTGATTCTTCCTGATTCTGTTTTGGGAAATTTTATTTTTGTAGGAATTTGTCTGTTTCATCCACATTGTCCATCTTGTTGGAATACAGTTGTTTATAGTATTTCCTTACAATCCTTTGTATTTCTGTGGTGTTAGTGGTTACTTCTCTGCTTTTGTTTCTTTTTTTATTTATTTGGATCCTCTTTCTTTCTTGATGAGTCTGGCTAATGGTTCATCAAGTTTGTTTATCCTTTCAAAGAACAAACAAAATTTTGTTCGGGAAGCTCTTTCTTTATTTAGTTTTTAGTCTCTATATTACATATTTCTGCTCTAGTCTTTATTATTTCCTTCTTTCTACTTACTCTGGGCTTTTCTTGTTGTCCTCTTTCTAGTCCTTTAAGTTGTTTGCTTAAATAGTTTATTTTTTATTTTTCTTGATTTTTGAGGTAGGCCTGTCTTTTTAAAATTTTTTTAGTTGAAGGTTTTTAAAAATTATTTTATGTACAAAGAGATAGCATTCTGTCATAAGGTAGATGTCTTGAACGACCCATTCATGGAAGTTCTCCTAGTCCAACTTAATGAAGCCTATGTCCTTTTCGTACTGACGGAAACACTGGGAGCACATGTTGAGGCCGTACTTCTGGATCAGACCGGGTCGGTTTGAGTAGACGCGGCAAGAACGAGAACCCTGGCTGAATTTCCTCGGATGGCTCCAGTAGAGTTGCTGGTAACCCATCTTGCTCACTCCGTAGCAACGAGGCCAAAGTAAAGCAAGGTAGGCCTGTCTTGCTGTGCACTTTCCTCTCAGGACTGCTTTTGCTGTGTCCCAGAGATTTGGGGTTGTGTGTTCATTTTCATTTGTTTCCAGGAAGTGTTTTTTTTTTTTATTTCTTTCTTCATCTCCTTGGTAACCCATTCATTATTTAATAACATGCTATTTAGTCTCCATGTGTTTAAATATTTTGTCTTTACTGTAGTTGATTTCTAATTTTATTCTGTGATCTGAGAAAATGTTTGATGTGATGTCAGTGTTCTTGAACTTGTAGAGCAAGCATGCTTGTTGTAGAGACTTGTTTTGTGTCCTAACTTGTGGTCTATCTTTGTGAATGATTCATGTGCACTTGAGAAGAACTTATGTTCTGCAGTTTTGGGGTGAAATGTTCTATTAATGTCAGTTAAAGTCATATGATCCAGGGTGTCCTTTAGAGTTACTGTTTCCTTGTTAAATTTTTGTCTGGAAGATCTATCCAGTGAAGTCAGCAGGGTGTTAAAGTCCCCTACTATGACTGTATTGTTGTCTATCTCTCCCTTAAAGTCCTCAAGAACTTTTTCTTAAATATATTTAGGTGCTCCTATATTGGGAGCATATATGTTTACCAGGGTTATATTCTCTCGGTGGATCAGTACCATTAGTATTATGTAGTGACCTTTGTTGTCTCTTGTGATGGCCTTCATTTTGAAGTCTATTTTTTCAGATATGATTATTGCTACTTCAGATTTTTTTTTCATTTCCATGGAAATTTTTTTTCCATCCCTTCACTCTCATCCTGTGTGTGTCTTTTGTTCTAACGTGAGTCTCTTGTAGACAGCATGTAGTTGGGCCATGTTTCAGCTACCTTATGCCTTTTGATTGGAGCAGTTAATCCACTTGGATTTAAGGTTATTATTGAGAGGTACTTATTTATTGTGATTTTAATCCGGTATGCCTAGGTTTCTCTCTCTTTTTCTTCTTCCCATTACAGCAGTCCCTTTAGCATTTCTTAAAACGCTGGTTTGATGGTGATGTACTCCTTTAGCCTTTTTTTTTTTTTTTGTCCGGGAAGCTCTTTATTTGACCATGTATTTTCAATGACAGCCTTGCTGGATATAGTAATCTTGGTTTCAGATCTTTGCTTTCCATTACCTTGAGTACTTCATGCCATTCCCTTCTGGCCTGTAGAATTTTTGATGAGAAATCAGGTGTCAGCCATATGGGAGCTCCTTTGTCAGTAATAGTTTGCTTTTCTCTTGTTGCTTTTAAGATTTTCTCTTTGTCTTTAATTTTTGGCATTTTAATTATGATGTGTCTGTGCATAGGTCTGTTTGGGTTCTTGTTTTGGGTTCTCTGTGCCTCCTGGACTTGTGTGACTTTTTCCTTTACCAGGTTAGGGAAGTTTTATGCCATTATTTCTTTAAACACATTCTCTATTCCTTTCTCTCTTTCTGCCTCTTCTGGCACACTGGCTATTCAATTGTTACATTTCATGTTGTCTCACAGCTCCCTTAAGCTATTCTCCATTTATTAAATTATTTTTTCTTTTTGGTTCTCGGATTAAGTGATTTTTTTCAACCCTGACATCTAATGCACTGCTTTGATCCTCAGCTTCCCCTAATCTGTTGTGTATTCCTTCCAATGTATTCTTTATTTGTGCTATGTTATTCTTTACTTTTGTTTTCATAGTTAGTATATCTTTTCTCATGCTGTTGAACATCTTTACCATCATTATTCTGAACTCTGTATCAGATAAATTTCTTATCTCCATTTCATTTATGTCGTATTCTGGAGAATTCACTTTTTATTTAATTTGGGTATTGTTTCTTTGTCTCCTCATTTTGGCTGCCTGTTTGGGTTTGTGACTATGTATTATGTAGATCTCCTACGCCTCTCAATCTCTAGTGTCAGACAGTGTCAAATGCTGTTTCTAACTAATTAGGCAGATTCAAAGCCAAGAGACCACATCTGTCTACAGACTGATAGGATTTGTCTTGAATTGCCCTCAGGCAATTGTCCACAGTTCAGTTGTTGTCTGTGGGAGCCCGGCTAGCCGTTTCGAGCCTCTGCCCCTCCTACCAGTCTCTATGTGGTCTCTATTTTTGGTCCTCAGTTATCAGGGGCCTCTCCATCCAGTCTTCTGTTGATTATTCAGGAAGTTTTTCTGTATTTTAGTTGTAATTCCAGTTTGTTTCTGGGAGTGTGCCTGTGAAGCATCCCCTTACTCTGCCACCATTTTTTCTC
>NW_006297586.1:105075-109425 GCF_000327345.1 Myotis davidii
TGTGACTATGTATTATGTAGATCTCCTACGCCTCTCAATCTCTAGTGTCAGACAGTGTCAAATGCTGTTTCTAACTAATTAGGCAGATTCAAAGCCAAGAGACCACATCTGTCTACAGACTGATAGGATTTGTCTTGAATTGCCCTCAGGCAATTGTCCACACTTATAGCAAGGATTTTTTTCAACAGAGTGGGACATTTGCTTCTGTGTGGAGGCTAATTATTATTCTCAGTCTCTAAGTGAGCTTGAACAACTTCACTCTGTGGGGCAAGGTGTTTTTCAATAGGGTGGTTCAACTGTCTTTCCCCCAAGCAAGGGTGCCTATATAGCAAATGTCTGTGTGAGAAATATGATCTCAGCGTGAGGGAATGACTCAACACAGGAAACTGGGGTGTCTGCCTTCTGCGCTGTAACCCCAGAGCACCCAATCCTAGCTTCTGCTCACACAGCTGCACTCCATTCTGCCCTCCCTATGCTGGAGCACAAGATAAGTGGATCTACAGGGAATTTTGTTGGCCCTTTAAGAGGGTGCCTGAATTTCTAGCCGTCTCTCCCAGGCAGACAGCAAAGTGTTACGTGGGTACCCTTTTCAATTCTGATGCAATCTGCTGGGGTGTCCTGATTGGGGATTAGTCCCAGAGTTCTCAATGGCAACTCCCCACAGCTGAGATATCTCTCTGGAACTTATTGCTTGTCAGTGGGTGCCAAGCCAGCCCTTTCATGCCTCCGCCCCTCCTACCAGTCTCTATGCAGTTTCCACTTGAGGTCCTCGCATATCAAGTTGTCTAGTGAGTCTTCTGTTGATTTTTAAGGCAGTTTTTTTGTATTGTAGTTGTAATTCCAGTGTGTATTTTAGTTGTAATTCCAGTTTGGTACTGGGAGCATGTTTGTGCAGTATCTACTTACTCCGCCACCATTTTAATCTATTCACAGCATCATTTTTTAAAAAGAGTCTCAGATTGAAGTTGGGGGAGGAGGGTGGGTCAAAGGAGATCAACCAAAGATCTTCTATGCTTATATGCATAACCTATGAACACAGACAACAGAATAGATTGGTGAAAGCCTGGACAGGGTGCAGGAACAGGCTAGAAGAGGTCAATGGTGGGGCATGGGGGTAGAAAATGGGTCATATATAATACTTTCCACAGTAAAGATTTAAAGACTATTCTTTCCTCCTTGAATTGCCTTTGCACCCTTGTCAAAAATCAGTTCACCTTAATGTAAGGATTTATTTCTGGACTCTCAGTTTTAGTCCATTGATTTATATGTTTTAGGTCAATATCACAATTTTGATTACTCTAGCTTTTAAAAAAATTAAATTTATTGGGGTGACATGGTCAACATTAACATATAGGTTTCAGGTGTGGGTTTCTATGTTACAAGATCTGTATATTGCACCATGTTCCTACCAACCAAAGTCAAATCTTCTGTCACCATGTGTTAGGACCTCCTTCTCCCTCCACACCCTTCTCTCTGTCAACCACCACACTGTTGTTTGTGCTCATGAATTTCAGTTTTATATCTCACATATGAGTGAAATCATATGGTTCTTAGTTTTTTCTGACTGATTTATTTCACTTAGCATAATGTTTTCAAGGTCCATCTATGTTGTTGCAAATGGTGCTATTTCATCCTTTCTTATGGCTGAGTAGTGTTCCACTGTGTACGTGTACCACATCTTTTTATCCAGTACTCTGTTGCAGGATACTTTGGTTGTTTCCAAGGTCCATCCATGTCTTGGCCACCGTGAATAATGCTGCAGTGAACATAGGCGTGCATATATCTTTGCAAATACACGATTTTGAGTTTTTTCGGGTATATACATAGGAATGGGGTTGCTGGGTCATATGGTAGCTCTGTTCTTAATTTTTTGAGGAATCACCAGACTGCCTCCCATAGTTGTACCAGTCTACATTCCCACCAGCCATGAATTAGGGTTCCTTTTTTTCCATAACCTCTCCAACACTTGTTATTGCTTATCTTGTTGATAATGGCCACCCTAACAAGTTTGAGGTGGTATCTCATTTTAGTTTTGACTTGCATTTCCCTAATTGCAGTGAGGTTGAACATCTTTGTATATAAGTATCAGCTGTTCGTATGTCTTCATTTTATTGTTGGAAGTATAACAAATAATAGTACATATGTCTCCTTTTTCCCCCATTGACCTCCCCCACCCCCTGGCACATGGTCTGTGTCCATTGATTATGCTTATATGCCTGCATTCAAGTCCTTGGGTTGATCTCTTACCACCCCACCACCCAAACCCTCCCCAGCCTTCCCGCTGAAGTTTGACAGTATGTTCGATGCTTCTTTGTGTCTGTATCTATTTTTGTTCATCAGTTTATGATGTTCTTTATATTCCACAAATGAGTGATATCATGTGATATTTATCTTTCTCTGACTAGCTTATTTCGCTTGGCATAATGCTCTTCATTCCATCCATGCTGTTGCAAATGGATTTCCTTCCTTTTACAGCAGCATAGTATTCCATTGTGTAGATGTGCCAAAGTTTTTTTAATCCGTTCATCTGCTGATGGACACTTAGGCTGTTTCCAAATCTTAGCTATTGTGAATTGTGCTGCTATGAACATAGGGGTGCATATATCCTTTCTGATTGGTGTTTCTGGTTTCTTGGGATATATTCTTAGAAGTGGGATCACTGGGGGATATATTCAGAAGTGGAATTATTGGGTCCAAAAGAAGTTCCATTTTTAATTTTTTGAGGAAACTGCATAATGTTTTCCACAGTGGTTGTACCAGTCTGCATTCCCACCAGCAGTGCACAAGTGTTCCTGTTTATCCATATCCTTGTCAGCACTTGTTGTTTGTGGATTTGTTAATGATAGCCATTCTGACAGGTGTGAGGTGTTACCTCATTGTTTTGATTTGCATCTCTCGGATGATTAGTGACTTTGAGCATGTTTTCATATGTCGCTTGGCTTTCTGAATGTCCTCTTTTGAAAAGTGTCTATTTAAGTCCTTTGCCCATTTTTTGATTAAATTATATTCCTTTTGTTAAGTTGTATGAGTTCCCTATAAATGTTGGAGATTAAACCCTTATCGGTGATAACATTGGCAAATATGTTCTCCCATGCAGTAGGCTTTCTTGTTTTGTTGATGGTTTCTTTTGCAGTGCAGAAGCTTTTTATTTTGATGTAGTCCCATTTGTTTATTTTCTCCTTAGTTTCCATTTCCCTAGGAGCTGTATCAGGAAAGATAATCCTACAAGAAATGTCTGCTCTTTTGCTGCCTCTGTCTTCTTCTAAGATTTTTATGGTTTCCCGTCTTACATTTAAATCCTTTATCCATTTTGAGATTATTTTTGTGGATGGTATAAGTTGGTGGTCTAGTTTAATTTTTTTGCATGTATCTGTCCAATTTTCCCGACACCATTTATAGAAGAGACTGTCTTGAATCCATTGTATGCTCTTTCCTCCTTTGTCAAGTATTAATTGAGTATAATGACTTGGGTCGATTTCTGGGTTCTCTATTCTGTTCAATTGGTCTGTATGTCTGTTCTTTTGTTAGTACCAGGCAGGCAGTTTTGAGAACCATGGATTTGTAATTTGGCTTGATACCTGGTATTGTGATCCCTCCTACTTTGTTCTTCTTTCTCAAGATTGCTGCAGCTATTCGGGGTCTTTTTTTTATTATTATTCCAGATAAATTTTTGGAGAGTTTTTCCTAGGTCTTTGAAGTACGCCTTTGGTATTTTAATGGGGATTGCATTGAATTTATAATTTGCTTTGGGTAGCATGGACATTTTAAAGATGTTGATTCTACCAATGCATGAATATGGTGTACTCTTCCATTTGTTGATAACTTCCTCTATCTCTTTTTTCAGCATCCTTTAATTTTCTGAGTCCAGGTCCTTTATCTCCTTGGTTAACTTTATTCCTAGGTATCTTAATTTCTTTGTTGAAATTGTAAATGTGATTTTTTTTTTTAGTTTCTCTTTCTGTGAGTTCATTATTGGTGCATAAAAAAGCCATAGAGTTCTGGATATTGATTTTGTATCCTGATGCATTGTCAAATTCATTTATTCGAATATTTTTTTTTTCATGGAATCTTTAAGGTTTTCTATGTTTAATATCATGTCATCTGCGAATAATGACAATTTTACTTCTTTTCTAATTTGGATGCCTTTGATTTCTTCGTCTTTTGTGATGGCCACGGCTAGTATTTCCAGTACTATGTCAAACAAGACTGGTGAGAGTGGGCATCCCGGTCTTGTTCCTGTTTTTAGGGGAGATGGTTTTAGTTTTTGCCTTTTGAGTATGATGTTGGCTGTAGATTTGAAATATATGGCCTTTATTGTGTTGATGTTTGATCCCTCTATTCCCACTTCAT
>NW_006297586.1:111953-116248 GCF_000327345.1 Myotis davidii
GAAAATGTTACATGTGCACTTGAGAAGAATGTATATTCTGTAGCTTTGGGGTAGAATGTTCTGAAGATGTCGATTAAGTCCATATGATCTAGTGAGTTGTTTAGGATTGCTGTTTCTTTGCTGATTTTATGTCTAGAGGACTTATCCAGTGAGGTTAATAGGGTATTAAAGTCCCCTACTGTGATTGAATTGCTGTCAACCTCTCCCCTGATATCTTCCAAAAGTTTTTTAAAATATATTTTATTGATTTTTTACAGAGAGGAAGGGAGGGGGATAGAGAGTTAGAAACATCAATGAGAGAGAAACATCAATCAGCTGCCTCCTGCACACCCCCTACTGGGGATGTGCCTGCAACTAAGGTACATGCCCTTGACTGAATTAAACCTTGGACCCTTAAGTCTGCAGGCCAGCGCTCTATCCACTTAGCCAAACCGGTCAGTGCCCAAAAGTGTTTTTATGTATTAGGGTGCTCCTGCATTAGATGCATATATGTTTACCAGAGTTATATCCTCTTATTGTATTGATTCCTTTAGAATTATGAAGTGCCCTACCTTGTCTCTTGTCACGGCCTTCTGTTCGAGGTCTGTTTTGTCAGATATAAGTATTGTCACCCCAGCTTTCTTTTCATTTCCATTTGCCTGAAAGATATTTTTCCATCCCTTCACTTTTAGTTTGTGTGAGTCCCTTGTTCAGAGGTAGGTCTCTTGTAGACAGTGAATACTAGTATATGGTTTATGTTTTCTTATCTATTCAGCTATCCAGCGTCTTTTGATTGGAGCATTTACTCCATTTACGTTTATTGTTATTGATATGTACTTGTTTGTAGCCATTTATATTCTTCATGCCTATGTTTCTTCTTCCCTTTCTATTTCTTCTTTTAACAACAGTCCCTTTAGCATTTCTTGCATTGTTGACTTGGTAGTGATAAACTTCTGTAGCCTTTTTTTTGTCTTGCGAAGGTCCTGATTTCCCCTTCAACTTTGATTGATAGCCTTGCTGTATAGAGTATTCTTGGACTCAGTCCCTTGTTTTGTATCACTCTCTATATTTCATTCCATTCCCTTCTGGCCTGATGGGTTTCTGTTGAGAAATCATTTGATAATCTGATGGGAGAGCCTTTGTAGGTAACTCCCTGTCTCTCTCTTGCAGCCTTTAAGATTTTCTCTTTGTAGTTAACGTTTGCCATTGTAATTACGATGTGTTTTTTTGTGGGGCTTGTGGGGTTCATTTTGCTTGGGATTCTCTGCTTGTGTGACTTTTTTCTTCCCCATATCAGGGAAGTTTTCTGTCATTATTTCTTCAAATAGATTCTCTAGTCCTTCCTGCTCTTCTTGTCCTTCTGGTACCCCTATTATACGTATGCTACTTTGTTTCATGTTGTCCCAAATCTCCCTTAGGCTCTCCTTCTGCTTTCTAATTTTTTTCTCCAATTGCTGCTCAGATTGGGCTTGTTTCTCTATCTTACTCACTAATTCGGTTCTCCACTTCTCCTAGTCTACTGTTGAAATCTTCCATTATGTTTTCTATTATAGCTGTATCACTTTTGATTTCCTCCTTATTCTTGCATAGGTTGTTGATTTTCTCATCCATCCAGTTTATGAACTGTATGACCAGTACTCTGAATTCTTTTTTTTTGACAGATTGCATGCCACCATTTCATTTAGTTCCTTTCTTGGAGATTTCTCCTTTTCTTTCCTTTGGAGATTGTTTCATTGTCTCCCCATTTTCGCTATCACCGGAAGGTCCAAGTACTATGTTGCGGGGGCCTGAGCCAAATGCAGTGGTAGTGTTACCGAACCCGAAGATCACTGAAGATCCCTGGCACCGAGACACATGAGAACCAGAGTGCCCGCATGTGTGCATCAAGAATAAGAGTCACAGGCATTCTAGGAGACTAGGTTGCCTGCCCACCCTGTGTCGGTGGGATTTGCACTCGAGCACCACAGGTTGAGCATGCCTTATGCTGCAGCGGCGGGACAGCGGGAGGGGAATGTACTCTGTGACTGACAGTAATCTGCAGCTGGGATAACTGGAGTCTCTGTGTCCATGGCTCTGTAGCTGTGGTAGCAGGTCTTTGTTCAGCGTGGCTGTAGGGTCCTGGTTTGCATCTGAGGCCAGTCTGGGTGGTGGTGAGGCTGCGTTCTGAGTCCCAGCATTTCTGCCCTTCAAGATGGTGTGGTTTCTGTGCCAGTGCCGGCCTCTGGGAGTTTTTGATGCTGCAGTGGAGTCTCGCATTTTAAGATCACCCAGTCTGCCAGCTCCCAAAAGTCCTGCAATATCTAACTGTCATTAACTCTCTCTCTCTCTCTCTCTCTCTCTGTTGCGGGCTCAATCCCCAGTGTGGGGCATGCAGGAGGCAGCTGATCAATATTTCTCTCCCTCTCCCTCTCTCCCTCTCTCTCCCCCCCTCTCTCTCTCTCACACACACACACACACAACACCACATACGTCCACACACTCCTCTTTCACTCCCTCACTCTCTCACACTCTTCCCTACTGCCATCCTGCTGGTCGCCATCTTCCGCAGACTTTGTATGTCTTCTTGGGAGAAGTGTATTTTTAGATCTTATGCCCTTCCTTTGGGTTGTTTGTTTGTTAATGTTGAGTTTTATGAGTTCTTTATATATTTTGGATCTTACACCTTTGTTGGAGCTACTGTTGCAAATATCGTGTCCCATCTGGTTGACTGCCTCTTTCTTTTGTTGGGTCTTTTGCTCTGCAGAAGCTTTTTAGTTTGATATAATCCTATTTATTTTTTCCTTTACTTCCCTTGCTTTTGGGTTCAAGTTCATACAATGTTTTCTACTACCAACATCCATTAGTTAGGTGCCTATATTTTCTTCTTTGTAAATTATTGTTTTGGGTCTTATATTTAGGTTTTTGATCCATCTTGAATTAATTTTGTACATGGGAACAAACTGTTATCCAGTTTCATTTGTTTGCATGTGGCTTTCCAGTTTTCCAAGCACCTTTTACTGAAGATACTGTCTTTACTCCATTGTGTCTTTTAGTCTCCTTTGCCAAAAATTATGTCCATATACACGTGGTTTTATATTTGGGCTCTCTATTCTGTTCCATTGATATTTGTGTCTGTTTGTCTGCCAATACCATATGTTTTGATTACCGTAGCTTTTGTAGTATAATTTGAAGTCAGGTAGTGTGATACCTCCAGAGTTGTTCATTTTTCTGAGGATTCCTGTGGCTCTTTGGGGTCTTTGTGGTTCCATACAAATCTGATGATTTCTCGTTCTATTTCATTAAAAAATGACATTAGTATTTTAATAGGGATTGCATTAAATCTGTATATTGCTTTTGGTAATATGGTCATTTTAACTATGTTGATTCTCCCAATCCATTAACATGGGATAGTTTTATATTTTGTTGTGTCTTTTTGAATCTATTTTAATAATGCTTTGTAATTTTCAGTATATAGGTCTTTCACATTCTTTGTTAGGTTTATTTTCCTAGGTGTTTTTTTTTTAAAATATATTTTATTGAGTTTTTACAGAGAGGAAAGGAGAGAGATAGAGAGTTAGAAACATCGATGAGAGAGAAACATCAACCAGCTGCCTCCTGCACACTCCCCACTGGGGATGTGCCTGCAACCAAGGTACATGCCCTTGACCGGAATCGAACCTGGGACCTTTCAGTCCGCAGGCCAACGCTCTATCCACTGAGCCAAACCGGTTTCGGCTTTCCTAGGTGTTTTATACTTTTGGTTATAATTACAAAAGGAATTGGTTTTTTTTTTAATTTGTTTTTCTGACATTTTGTTGTTGGTACACAGGAAGGCAATGGATTTTTGCACATTGATTTTGTATCCTGCAACTTGACTGTACTTATTGTTTCTAATAATTTTTGGTGGAGTCTTTAGGATTTTCAATATATAGAATCATGTTGTCCACAGAAAGTGACAGTTTGACTTCTTCCTTCCCTAATTGGAAGACTTTTATTTCTTTTTCCTGCCTTATTGCTCTCTCTAGGACTTTCAGTATTATGCTGAATAAGAGTGGTGAGAGTGGACATCCTTGTCTTATATCTGATCTTAGAGGGAAAGTTTTCAGTTTTTACCACTGAGCATTATATTAACTGAAGTTTTATCATATACTAGAGGCCTGATGCACAAAACTCATGCAAGAGTAGGCCTTCCTTTCCCCAGCTGCTGGCACGAGCTACTCTCTGGCATCCGGGACCTGGGCTTCCCTTGCAGACCCAGAACCCAGGCTTCCTTCTGGCTGCCTGCAGGCACCCAGGACCTGGGCTTCCCTCGAAGCCCGGGCTTCATCCAAAGGTAG
>NW_006297586.1:117495-118575 GCF_000327345.1 Myotis davidii
ACACTGTCCCCAATCACTCTGCACCATCAGCAGGTGCAAGCATTTTTCTATGACTTTTATTTATATCTCTTGCCTTATTGTTTTGGCTAGGACTTCCAGCACTATGTTGAATAAGAGTGGTGAAAATGGACTTCCTTGTCTTGTTCCTGACCTTAGAAGAAAAGCTTTCACCATTATAATATTAGCTGAGGTTTTATATAGGATGGCCTTTATTATGTTCAGGTACTTTCCTTCTATTCCTATTTTATTGAATGTTTTAATTATAAATGGACACTTTATCTTATTAAATCCTTTTTCTGCATCTATTGATAAGAGCATATGAATTTTATCTTTTCTTTTGTTAATGTGGTGTATTACATTGATAAATTTGCATATGTTGGACCATCGTTGTGCCCCTGGAATGAAACCCACTTGGTCATGATGTATTATTATTTTTGATGCACTGTTGTGTTTCATTTGCTAGTATTTTGTTTAGGATTTTTGCATCTGTATTCACCATAGATATTGGTCTGTAGGTTTCTCTTTTTGTTTGTTATCTTTCCCAGGTTTTGGTATCAGGGTTATATTGGCCTTATTGAATCTGTTAGGAAGAGTTTGAGAAGGGTAGGTTTTAAATCTTCTTTGTATATTTGGTAGAATTCACAGTGAAACCATCTGGTCCTGGACTTTTGTTTTTTGGGAGTTTTATTTTATTTTATTTTATTCATTTTTATTACTTTCAGAGAGATTGGGAGAAGAAGAGAGAGATAGAAAAAAAACAATGATGAGAGGGGATCATTGATTGGCTGCCTCCTGCCCGTTGGAGCAAGCCCTCAACCCAGGGATGTGCCATTGACCAGAACCGAACTTGGGGCCCTTCGGTCTGCAGGCTGACGCCCTATCCACTGAGCCAAACTGGCTAGGGCTGGGAGGTTTTTTTTGTTTTATTTATTTATTTTTTTAAGTTTTTCCTTTGTTTCTCTCTTTTTTAAATAATTTTTATTTCTTGAAGTATTACAAAGAGTATTACATATGTCTCCTTTCTTATTCCTTTTGCCCATTTCTCCCTGTAGTCTTTGTCCTTCTACCTAATAGAAGTGT
>NW_006297586.1:119339-119580 GCF_000327345.1 Myotis davidii
AGCCGTCTTGACCTCACGGGTGCTGTCTCGACCTCACCGGGGCCATTCTGGCCCTGGATGCTGTCTCAACCCCACCGGGGCCATTCCTTCCTCACCCGGGCCGTTTCGGCCTCACCAGGGCTGTTTCAACCTCACTGGGGGCCATCCTGACCTCACTGGGGCTGTTTCAACCTCACTGGGGCTGTCCTGATCTCACAGGGTCTGTCCCGACCTCACCTGGGCCGTCCCGACCTCACCAGGG
>NW_006297586.1:119716-120581 GCF_000327345.1 Myotis davidii
CCGTTTCAACCACACTGGGGCAGTTTCAACCTCACTGGGGCCGTCCTGACCTCACCAGGGCCGTTTCAACCTCACCGGGGCCATCCCGACCTCACCGGGGCAGTCTTAACCTCACCGGGGCTGTCTCGATCTTTCTGGGGTCATCCCAACCTCACCGGGGCCATCTCGACCTCATTGGGGCCGTCTCAACCTCCCCAGGGCCATTCCAGCTTCACTGGGGCCGTTTCGGCCTCACCAGGGCAGTCCCAGCCTCACCAGGGCCATTTCAACCTCACCGGGGCCATCCCGACCTCACTGGGCTGTTTCAAACTCACCTTAGCCATCCCGACCTCACTGGGGCCGTTTCAACCTCACTTGGGCTGTCCCGACCTCCTCTGGGCCGTTTCAACCACACTGGGGCAGTTTCAACCTCACTGGGGCCGTCCTGACCTCACCAGGGCCGTTTCAACCTCACCGGGGCCATCCCGACCTCACTGGAGCTGTACCGAACTCACCAGACCCGTCTCGACCTCACTGGTGCTGTCTTGACCTCACCGAGGCCATTCCGACCTCACCCAGGCCGTTTCGGCCTCACTGGGGCCGTCACAACCTCACCGGGGCTGTCCCAACCTCACTGGGGCCGTCCTGACCTCACCGGGGCCATCCCGACCTCACTGGGGCAGTCTCGACCTCACCGGGGCCGTCTCGATCTTTCCGGGGGCATCCCGACCTCACCCGGGCTGTCCTGGCCTCACTGGGGCCGTTTCGGCGTCACTGGGGCCGTCCTGACATCACTAGGGCCATCCCAGCCTCACTGGGGAAACACGAAGTTTGGCACTCTGTCCCCTGCTAGCGGCTCCCCACCAGACAAAATCTCCAGGCATTG
>NW_006297586.1:120748-123540 GCF_000327345.1 Myotis davidii
CAGCGGTTCTACATCGCCGGCCCAGCTGGGCCCTGCCTCAGCCTGCCCCGAACCCGACTCCGCCCACCGAGTGCGTCCCTCCTGGATGCGAGGAGCTGAAATCTGCAGTTTGTTGGTTTGGGCTCTGTACTTGGTGTCTCTGCACATCCTACTCAGTCTCATTGCTCTTCTTTCTTTCCTTCCAGTTGTAGAGCTTCCACTGGGCCAGCTTTCCCATGGTTCTGAATGATAGCTGTTTGTCTTATAGTTGGTAGTCTTGATGTTGTTGTGGGAGGCAGCACGCACAGGTCTGTACCTTACGCCGCCATCTTGGTTCTCTCCATAAAATTATTTTCGTTGCTACTTCATAACTGTAATTTTGCTACTGTTATGAATCGTAATGTAAACATCTGGTATGCAGGATGTATTTTCAGGGGTCGCGACCCACAGGTTGAGAACCACTGAACCTCTTTGAATACAAACTAATGAGAAGAAAGTAACTCCTTCAAATCTTGGGTTGTGAAGGTAAAAGGATTCTGAAAGATGAGTTTATAAGGCAAAACTGCTGGGAGGAACTAAGGTTTCCACAGTTTCTTATTCGTAAGAGGCAGTCACAGAAATATGTCTCAAATCTCAAAGGATTAGGGCTGGGTCTCAGGGAGTCGTCATAGCGGAGCAAATAGCAATGGCGGCGTCTCCGCGGCCCCTCACCTCTCCGGGACACCGGGGCTTCGCGTCCCCCAGTGCTGGCAAGCAGCTGCGCGACAGAGCCTCCCTCACTTTCTGATGGCTGCAAGGCCATGCCACCTCTCCCCGTAGGGTCTGGGGCCTCATGATCCCGCCCGAACCAGCTCAGTAGATTTGAGAGTTTGTAAAAGCTCAGGCGTTTCCTCTGTGTCTCTGGCACAGCCTGGATGGGAATGTAAATTGAGTAGGGTGGGGTCTCAGGGAATCGCTGGGGCGGAGCAAATAGCAATGGCTGCGTCTCCACGGCCCCTTGCTCCTCTGGGACACCAGGACTTCGTGTCTCCGACTGCTGCAGGGCTGTGCCACCTCTCCCATGGGATCTGGGGCCTCAGAGACCCGCCCAAGCAAGCCCAGAGGATTCGAGGGGTCGTAACCGCTTCTGATTGAAAAAAAAACCATGCATCCAGTTGCAGCCCGCCTGGCGCGGGACTGTGTACCTCTGTCTTTGGTGTCTCTGTAGCTCCTACTCAGTCCCACTGGGCCTCTTTTTTTCCTTCCAGTTGTAGAACTCCCACTGGGCCAACTTCCCCATGGTTCTGAATGGTGGTTGTTTGTCTTATAGTTGGTAGTTTCAATGATGTTGTGGGAGGCAGCACACACAGGTCTACTCCCTACGCCACCATCTTGGTTCTCTCGGGTTTTTTTGTTTGTTTTTTTATAGTAGTTTAGATGTCCTCACTGTTGATCAGTCTATTTTGATTTTCCAATTATTCATGATTTATTCTAGGAAGGAGATATATTTCTAGGAACTTACCCATTTCTTCTAGTTCAGCCGTGGGAAAACTACGGCCCGCGGGCCGGATCTGGCCCATTTGATATGAATAAATCTAAAAAAAAAAAAAAGACTGTACCCTTTTATGTAATGATGTTTACTTTGAATTTATATTAGTTTACACAAACACTCCATCCATGCTTTTGTTCCAGCCCTCCGGTCCAGTTTAAGAACCCATTGTGGCCCTCGAGTCAAGAAGTTTGCCCACCCCTGTTCTAGTTTACTGAATTTGGTGGCATATAAGTCTTTCATAATATTCTAGTATGATCCTTTGTATATCTATGATGATGATGTCTGTGGTGACTTCTCTCTCATTTCTGATTTTGTTCATGTGGGTCTTTTCCCTTCTTTCCTTAGTGAATCTAGCCAGGAATTTGCCAATTTTGTTAATCTTTTAAAAAAAATCAGCTCTTTATTTTAGTAATTTTTGTTGTTATTGTCATTAATCCTTATCCAAGAATATTTTTCCATTGAGTTTTAGAGAGTAGAAGGGAGAGAGGGAGACAGAGAGAGAGAAACATTGATGTGAGGGAGACACATCAATTAGTTGCCTCCCACCTGAGCCCAGACTAGGGCTGGGGATCCATCCTGCAACTGAGGTACGTGCCCTTGATTGGAATCAAACCCAGGACCCTTCAGTCCACAAGCCGATGCTTTATCCACTGATCCAAACCAGTTATGGCTATTAATTTTTTGTATAGCCCTTTTTTCCCTCAATTTCTTTCAATTCTGTTCTAATTTTTGTTACTTACTTTCTTCTGCTAACTTTGGATTGCTTTTGTTCTTCTTTATGTAGTTCTTTAAGATGTGGTTAGGTTGTTTACTTAGGATTTCTCTTGTTTCTTGAGTAGGCCTATAATGATATAAACATCCCAGAAGTTTTGCTGGTTTACTGTTATTTGTCTCTATATATCTTTTGATCTCATCTTTAATTTCTTCTTTGACAGCCATTTTTTAGTATGTTCTTTAATCTCCATTTATTAGTGGATTTCTCTACTTTTTTGCAGTTGATTTCTAATTTCAAGGCATCATTATCAGAGAATAAGCTTGTTATAATTTCAGTCTTCTTGAATTTGTTGATGCTAGTTTTGTGACCCAACATATAGTATATCCTTGAGGATGTTCTATGTGAATTGGAGAATGTATAATTTGATGTTCTTAGATGAAAAGTTTTGTAAATGTCAATTGTTTCCATTTGGTCTAGCAGTGGTCGGCAAACTGCGGCTTGTGAGCCAGTGGCTCGCGAGCCACATGCGGCTCTTTGGCCCCTTGAGTGTGGCTCTTCCACAAAATA
>NW_006297586.1:123591-126990 GCF_000327345.1 Myotis davidii
TGTTTTATTTAAGGCCGATATTTCTTTGTTGATTTTTCTGTTTGGTTGATCTGTCTAGAGATGTCAATGGAGTATTAAGGTACCCAACCATGATTGTGTTTTTATCTGTTTCTCCCTTTAGTTCTATGAGTAGTTGCTTTATATATTTTGCTGCTCCCTGATTGGGTGCATATATATTAAGAAGTGTTATGTTTTCTTGATGTAGTGTCCCTTTTATCATTCTAAAGTTTCCATCTTTGTGTCTTGTTATCTTTAAATCTATTTTGTCTCCAGGCAGAGCCACAAACTACCAACTGCAGGGCTGTGTCTGTGTGCTATCTGAGCTTTCCTCCCTTCTTATCTCCCTTTTTATTCTCGATTGTCCACCTTCAGATGTTTCAAAGCGCAGGTCTCTCAGGCATGCCTCTGTGTTGAGCAGGGAATTCTTTGTTGAATTATAGTTGGTTAACTTTTACTTTCATATCACGAAGAATTTTTGATTACTCTAGCTTTGTAATGCATTTTGAAATAGGGAAGTGTGAGCCCTGCAAGTTTCTTTTTTTTCCAAAATGTTTTTGTCTATTCTGTGTAACTTAAATTTCCATATGAAATTTAAGATCAGTAAATCAGTTTCTGCAAAAAAGCCAGCTAGAATTTTGATGGGAATTCTATTGAATCTATAGTTCAATTTAGGGAGTATTGCCATCTTAAGAATATTGTCTTCTGATTTGTGGACATGGAATGTATTACCGTTTAGTTATGTATTCTTTAATTTATTTAAAAAATTTTTGTGGTTTTTGGTGTACAAGTCTTGCAGTTCTTTTGTTAAATTTATTCCCAATTATTTTATTTTTGATGCTAATTTAAATAAAATTATGTTCTTAATTTTATTTTTTGTTTACTCATTGTTAATGGATAGACATACAATAAATAGATTTTTATATATTGTGCCCTGTAATCTGACAGAACTTGTTCATTAGAGTTTTTATAGGTTTCTGAGGATATTTTATAATACAAGAACATGTCATTTGAAAATATGGATAATTTTATTTAGGAATTATGCTTATGAATGAATTTAACAGAAGTGTAAGACTAATACACTGAAAATTATAAAAGAAAGAAATTAGGGGTAAGCTAGTACAGTGTCCTCATTTTATAGATGAGGAAACTGAAGCCATAATGTTTAGGGATGTACATAATAAATATCAGAATAACTCTTCTGTCTCCAAGATGAGATTGTACTAAACTGCCTTTCATAGCAGATGTTCACAGCATTTCAGACTATGAGTTATTGTGAGCCTGTTTTAGGACAAAAGGCTGCTATTTAAAATTAAAAAAATTCTCTAATACAAGACTATTCAAGCCCAGGAATCATCTACTAGACTTGGCATTATATCATAATATAATAACATATTATTGTACATCAGTTTTGGCATTTCCAAAAAATGTAAACAACTCCTAGTCATACAGTGTGAATTCCGTGTTACCTAAGATTCTTGCCACTTGCCGAAACCGGTTTGGCTCAGTGGATAGAGCGTCAGCCTGTGGACTGAGAGGTCCCAGGTTCGATTCCGGTCAAGGGCATGTACCCGGGTTGCGGGCACATCCCCGGTGGTAGATGTGCAAGAGGCAGCTGATCGATGTTTCTCTCTCATCGATGTTTCTAACTCTCTCTATCTCTCTCCCTTCCTCTCTGTGAAAAATCAATAAAATATATTTAAAAAAAAAAGATTCTTGCCACTTATTTCTCTGTATTTTGAGCTGTTTATTATGTTTAACTAGACTAACTAGTATTGCTAAAAAAAATTAGAAAAAAAATTAAGACTTATAAGTAATAGTTAAAATATGTTAAAATTGACTTGTAGACATATAACCTTGTTATTTCATTTTAACCAACTATTGACAATTTTTACTTTCCCAGGCGATTGCTCAAGATGATTTTCAAAGAGCATCTACTTGTGTAATGCGCTGCAAAGATATGTTGATGAGGCTCCCTAAAATGGTGAGTGAAATTTAAGCATTTTTTCTTGAAGAGTTTAAAAATATGTTATATCAAGTTTTAGGAAGTATTACTGCTACTTTATGTAACCCTTTAGAGATTATATTGAAATCAGTTCCAATTACCTGATCTATTAAATATTTTGCTTCCTTTGTTGTATACTAAAAAGGGTGTTTAAAAAAGCAATATGGATTATTTCTTAAAATTTCTTTCCTTTCCTTTTTGTTGTCAAACCATTTTGATAATAGTTCTTTCTTCCATATTTCATGCTATGTGATAAAAGACAGAAAAAATGATTTTATTTCCCTGCTGGCAAGGTTGACAGCAATTAATCATATCGCTGCCATACTATTTTTCTATATTGAGATTTGGAGGTGTGAGAAATTTGATAGAATAAAATAAAGCCTGCTTCCCAGACTGGATCTCGTAAAATTTCCAGAGTTGATAAGATTTTATTTTTCTACTTCATCTTACTCTTTCATTCTTTATCTCCTATTTCAGTACCTATGCCTATTTCAGGGTTTACTATCACAGAGGTAATGGATAGCAAAGATATATTTGGATGTTAGGGAGAATGTTTCCAGGGCTCCATAAATTGTACTTACTTGTGAGATTGATCTTACTTTACCCCCAAATTCTTTATAATGTATAATTCAGTAAATATTTATATATTGCTATTTATATGCTACATATTCTTTTCAGCTTTAAAAATTTAAAAATAATTTAGAGAGAGAGGAAGGGAGAAGGAGAGAGAGAAACATTGATGTGAGATCAAAACATTGATTGGCTGCTTCCTGCATGCCCCCAACTTAGGATTGATTCCGCAACCCGGGCATGTGCCCTGATGGGGAATTGAACTGGCAACCTTTCAGTGCACTGAACAATGCCCAACCAACTAAGCTACATGGGCCAGGCAAAGCAATTAACAGTAATAATTCAAAGAACTGCTGTATACCCTTTGCCCAGAGACCCCATTCAAGTTTCTCAATACTGTCCTTTATACAAAACTAGAGGCCTGGTCCACAAAATTCATGCACAGGTAGGGTCCTTAGACTTGGCCAGCGATCAGGGCCGATCGAGGCCTTCCGGCTGCTGGCCAGGGCCTTTCTTCCCCGGCTGCCGGCTGCCGTCCGGGGCCTTCGTTCATTCAACATCGCCTCCTAGTGGTCAGTGCACGTCATAGCGAGCTATCGAACTCCTGGTATCCTGGTCGAACTACCAAGGGGACACTTTGCATATTAGCCTTTTATATATATACTAGAGGCCCATTGCAGGAAGATTCCTGCAAGAATAAGGCTCCCTTCTCTGCTGCCTTGCTCCCTCCCATGTCCACCACCTCATCACTCCCTCCCTTCTTCACCGCCTCGCTCCCTCCTGTGACCACCGCCTTGCTCCCTCCCTTCTCCGCCGCCTCGCTCCCT
>NW_006297586.1:127106-131898 GCF_000327345.1 Myotis davidii
ACTCCCTCACTTCTCCGCCGCCTCACTCCCTCACTTCTCCGCCACCTTGCTTCCTCCCCTGTCCACCGCTTTGCTCCCTCCCATTTCCACCACTTCATTTCTTCCCATCTCTGCTGACTCGGCTCTATTCCCTTCTCTGCCGCCTTGCTCCCTTCTGCTGGCTTCCTTCTATGCTGTCTTCAGTCTTCGCTCTGGGACCTGTATATGCAAATTAACTGCCATCTTTGTTGGGTTAATTTGCATACTCTTTTGATTGGCTGGTGGGTGTAGCGAAGGCATGGTCAATTAGCATCTTTGTCTTTTATTAGTGTAGACTAGGGACCGGTGCACGAAATTCGTGCCCTGTGTGTGTGTGTGTGTGTGTGGAGTGTCCCTCAGCCCAGCCTGCCCCTTCTCACATACTGGGAGCCCTCAGGCGTTGCCCCCCATCACCCTCCAATCGCCTGATCAGCCCCTTGCCCAGGCCTGACGCCTCTGCCAGAGGTGTCAGGCCTGGGCAGGGGACCCTCATTTCCCCCCATCACTGGTTCTGCCCCCAGCCCAGGCCTGATCCCTCTGACCCAGGCATCAGGCCTGAGCAGGGGACCCCCAGACCCCTCCGATTGCTGGCTCTGCCCCTTGCCCAAGCCTGATGCCTCGGCCAGAGGCGTA
The DNA here is from genome assembly GCF_000327345.1 of Myotis davidii. NCBI lineage: Eukaryota > Metazoa > Chordata > Mammalia > Chiroptera > Vespertilionidae > Myotis > Myotis davidii. The sequence goes on from NW_006297586.1 coordinate 127,758, forward strand.
GACCCCCATCACCCTCCAATCGCCTGATCAGCCCCTTGCCCAGGCCTGACGCCTCTGCCAGAGGTGTCAGGCCTGGGCAGGGGACCCTCATTTCCCCCCATCACTGGTTCTGCCCCCAGCCCAGGCCTGATCCCTCTGACCCAGGCATCAGGCCTGAGCAGGGGACCCCCAGACCCCTCCGATTGCTGGCTCTGCCCCTTGCCCAAGCCTGATGCCTCGGCCAGAGGCGTAGACCCCCATCACCCTCCAATCGCCTGATCAGCCCCTTGCCCAGGCCTGACGCCTCTGCCAGAGGTGTCAGGCCTGGGCAGGGGACCCCCAGCTGCCCGCGGTTGCAGGCTCCACCCCTGTCCAGGCCTAACGCCTCTGGCCGAGGCATTAGGCCTGGGCAGGGGACCCCCAGCTGCCCGCGGTTGCAGGCTCCACCCCTGTCCAGGCCTAACGCCTCTGGCCTAGGCGTCCGGCCCGGGCAGCGGGGACCCGCAGTGGCCGCGGGGAGTGCCGTGATCGCGCAGACTCTGCCCCTGCCCCTGCAGGACGCCTCTGGCTGAGACGTCCAGCCCGGGCAAGGGGAACCTGCAGCTGCAGCAGTCCCGCAATCGTGGGCTCCGCGTTAGGCCCAGGCAAGGGACCCCTAGCTCCCGGGACTGCCAGCTTCAACCGTGCCCAGCTCCCATCGCTGGCTCCACCCCTACTTCCTGCTATCACTGGCCAGGGCGGCAAAGGCTCCTGATTCTCCGATCATGGCTGGGGGGCAGGGGTAAGACAGCCCCAGGGCCGCCTTTGCCCTGCTCCCACCTCTTAGTTCCCCCCTGGGTTTCCGATCACTGACAGTGGCAGAGCGCTTCTTCCTGCTTTTCCTTTCACCCACCTGCATTGTGCCTACATATGCAAATTAACCGTCATCTTCATGGCAGTTAACTGCCATCTGAGTTGGCAGTTAATTTGCATATAGCCCTGATTAGCCAATGAAAAGGGTAGCGTCGTACGCCAATTACCATTTTTCTCTTTTATTAGTGTAGACTAGAGGTCCAGTGCACGAAATTCATGCACTCAGTGGACGGGTCCCTCAGCCTGGATTGCAAGAGGGTGCATGCCAGACCGAGGGACCCCATTGGTGCATGATTGAGGCCAAGGAGGGATGAGGGAGGTTGGCCAGCCGGGGAGGGACTGCAGGAGGGCTCCAGGGAGTGTCTGGCCATCTCGCTCAGTCCCGATCAGCTGGAATCCAATAGCAATCTAACCTACCAGTTGGAGCATCTGCCCCCTGGTGGTCAGTGCACATCATAGGGACTGGCCAACCAGTTGACTGTCTGCTCCCAGTGGTCAGTGCACATCATAGCAAGTGGTTGAGCAACCTTAGCATATCATTAGCATATTATGCTTTGATAGGTTGAATGGCCGACTGGACAACCATACACTTAGCATAGTAGGCTTTTATTATATAGGACTAGTAGATGGGTTCAATCTAGAATTACACCTGATCTCTAGTCTCTTTAGATCTGGAAAACTTCCTCACTCTTGCCTTGTCTTTCATAATCTTGGAAATTTTGAAGTTACAGACCAGATATTTTGTAGAACATTACTTAATTACTTTTTAGCTCTTAAAATTTTTTTTAGTGAAGTATAAATGGCTGTATAACATTATGTTAGTTTGAGGTGTATGATGCTCTGTTTTGATACATTTATATATTGCCTTTAAAAAATATTTTTTAACTGTTCTCAGAGGGAGAGGGAGAGAAACATCAATTGGATGACTCCTGCACACGCCCCCCACTGGGGATCGAGGCCACAACTGGGCATGTGCTGTTGAATGGAATCGAACCTGGGACCCTTCAGTACCCAGGCCGATGCTCTAGCCACTGAGCCAAACTGGCTAGGTGTGTGTGAGCTTTTCAAAGCCTTTATTCCCCAAAGTAACGCTCTGCAGCTTCTCTTCCCAGGCTTTCAACATGTATATTGTTTGCTTCAACCATCATCTTTTGCCCTATATAGCAGGAGCTTATTCCTTTGTGTTTTAATGTTTTCAAGAAAAACACCAAGTTTAGCCATTTTGCCACCTTGTAAGTGTTCTAAAATAAGAGAAATAAAGTCAGGCACTTTGCATTTGCCCTTCTGGGAACCACTGGACAGGTTAAATCAAACAAATCCAATTCCTTGGAAACAAGGTCCACTCTGTTGCCTTGGGAACCAGGTACCCACAGCATGGACACAAGCTTCCATTTTCAAAACTGCCACTGTGTCAGAGATTGGGGTGGGGCAAAGGCAAAGTTAAAATGCCAAACAACTCTCCTACCATATATAAGTCACATTTTCCTTGGTTCAGCATTCACTTTGTTGCTCTAAACTTTTGACCATTTTGTAGATTTCCAACAATATTTTTTATAGCTTTTGCTCACTTTTGTCAGTGTTTCTTTGGAAGGCCAGGCTCTTTGAGTTCCCTAATGTGCCATTTTCTCTGATGTCACTCAATATTTTGATACTCTAACTTTTGTATGAAAATCGATTTTTCTCTCTGAAAATTTATTTAGGTACTATAGGACCAGTGCACGAAATTTGTGCACTGGGTGGGGGGGGACAAGGGGGTCCCTCATCCCAGTCTGTGCCCTCTCGCAGTCCAGGAGCCCTCGGGGGACATCTTCAGTGCTGCCGTGGAGGTGGGAGAGGCTCCCGCCACCACTGCTTCGCTTGCCAGCTGGGAGCCCGGCTTCTGGCTGAACGGCGTTCCCCCTGTGGCAACGCACTGACCACCAGGTGGCAGCTCCTGTGTTGAGTGTCTGCCCCCTGGTGGTCAGTGCATGTCATAGCAATGGTTGTTCCACCATTTGGTCGATTTGCATATTAGCCTTTTATTATATAGGATAACCAATACTTATTTATCATTCTTATTGCTTTATATATATTAACTAGAGGCCCGTTGCATGAAGAGATTTGGGCAATAGGCCTTCCCTTCCCCTGGCTGCTGGCACTGGTTTTCCTCCAGCACCTGGGACCCAGGCCTTCACTCTGGACGAAGCCTTTAGTCTTCGCTCCGCTGCTTCGCCCCTACGTATGCAAATTAACCACCATATTTATTGGGTTAATTTGCATACTCTCCTGATTGGCTGGTGAGTGTAGCGGAGGGATGGTTAATTTACATGTTTGTCTATTATTAGGTAAGATTTGTTTAATCATCACAATAACCTTTGAAGTGAGTTTTATTGTTATCCCCATTTTAGATAAGGACTGAAGCAAAAAGGGGTTTAACAGCTTGCCCAAAAATATGTAGTAAGTGATGAAAACTAGATTCAAACCTAGACATTGTGGCTCCAAAGTTCCTGTACTTAACTACTATACTGTTTTTCTCTTGTCTGCAATAATTTAAAATTTTATGATGATATGTCTTGGTGTGGATCTTTTTGCATTCAGTGTGCTGGGCACATGGAAATCCATTTCAGTCTGGCAATTCTGTTGTTATTAACTTATTTTGTTGATGATTTACTCTTCTCTGTTTCCTCTTTCTAGAGCTTCTATTTTTCAGATACTAGATTTCATGTATTATTTTCTAATCTTTTTGTCTTTTTCCTATTTTCCATCTCATTTTTATATTATATTACTATTTGGGTGATTTTCTCAATTTTATTTTCCAACCCTTTTCATGATTTTTCATTTTGATGCCATGCTTTAATTCCTAGGGATGCTTTTTATTTTTCTGAATATGTCTTTTTTATTGTTTAAAGTATTACATATGTCTCCTTTTTCCTCAGTTGACTCTCCCCCAGCTACTTCCACCCCCAGGACAAACCCCCACCACCCCAGTGTCTGTGTCCATTCGTTATGCTAATATGTATGCATACAAGTCCTTTGATTGATCTCTAAGCCCCCCGACCCCCCCCTGCCATTTGTCTCTGGATCTGCATTCTCTTTGAGGTTGGATGGTCTGTTCAGACCTTGTCTCTGGATCTATTTTTATCAGTTTATGTTGTTCATTATATCCCACATATGAGTGAGATCATGTGATATTTACCTTTCTTTGACTGGCTTATTTTGCTTAGCATAATGCTTTCCATTTCCATCAATGCTGTTGCAAATGATAAAAGTTCCTTCTTTTTATATCAGTGTAGTAGTCCATTGAGTAGACGTACCACAGTTTTTTTTTTTT
>NW_006297586.1:132788-134086 GCF_000327345.1 Myotis davidii
CAAATCCTAGCTATGGTGAATTGTGCTGCTCTGAACATAGGGGTGCATATATCCTTTCTGATTGGAGTTTCTGTTTTCTTGGGATATATTCCTAGAAGTGGGACCACTGGGTCAAATGGAAGTTCCATTTTTAATTTTTTGAGGAAACTCCATACTGTTCTCCACAGTGGATACTTCAATCTGCATTCCCACCAGCAGTGCATGAGGGTTCTTTTTACTCCACATCCTCTCCAGCACTTGTCCTTTGTTGATTTGTTGATGATAGCCATTCTGACAGGTGTGGGATGGTACCTCATTGTTGTTTTGATTTGCATCTCTTTGATGACTAGTGACTTAGAGCGTATTTTCATGTGTCTCTCAGCCTCTTATATGTCCTCTTTCAAAAAGTGTCTATTTCAGTCCTTTGCCCATTTTTTAAATTGTATTGCTTATCTTCCTTTTGTTAAGTTGTATGAGTTCCCTGTAAATTTTGGAGATCAGAGATAACATTGGCAAATATGTTCTCCCGAGCAGTGGGCTCTCTTATCATTTTGTTGGTGCTTTCTTTTGCTGTGCAGAGCTTTTTATTTTGATGTAGTCCTAGTTGTTTATTTTCTCCTTAGTTTCCATTGTCCTAGGAGCTGTTTGGTAAAGATACTGCTATGACATATGTCTGATATTTTTGCTGCCTATGGAGTTTCCTAAGATTTTTATGGTTTCCTGTCTTATATTTAAGTCCTTTAACCATTTTGGATTTATTTTTGTGAATGGTGTAAGTTGGTGATCTAGTTTCATTTTTTGCATGTATCTGATCAATTTTCCCAGTACCATTTTTTTGAAGAGACTGTCTTGACTGCATTGTATGCTCTTTCCTCCTTTGTCAAATTTTAATTGAGCATAAAGGCTTGGGTCTATTTCTGGGTTTTCTGATCTATTCCATTGGTCTATATGTCTGTTCTTGTGCCAGGACCAGGCAGTTTTGAGAATAGTAGCTTTGTAATATAGCTTGATATCTGGTATTGTGCTCCCTCCAACTTTGTTCTTTCTCAGGATTGCTGCGACCTATGGGGGTTTTTTGTTTTTGTTTTTTTTTTTAATTCCATATGAATTTTTGGACAGTTTGTTCTAGTTCTGTGAAATATGCCATTGGTGTATTAATGGGGGTTTATTGGATCTATAGATTGCTTTGGGTAGTATAGACATTTTAATGATGTCGATGCTACCAATCCATGAACACAGTATGTTCTTCCATTTTTTATGTCTTCCGCTATCTCTTTTTTCAATGTCCTGTAGTGTTCAGAGTACAGGTCTTTTACCTC
>NW_006297586.1:135487-138703 GCF_000327345.1 Myotis davidii
ACCATGCATTTTTGATAACAGTTGCTTTGTAATACATCTTGATATCTGGTATTTATATCCCACCTACTTTGTTCGTTCTCAGGACTGCTGCAACGATTCACGGTCTTTTTTTATTCCAGATGAAGTTTTGGAGAGTTCGTTCCAGGCCTATGAAATATGCCATTGGTATTTTACTGGGAAGTGCGTTGAATTTATAGATTGCTTTGGGTACTATGGACATTTTAATATGTTGATTCTACCAATCCAAGAACGTGGTACGTTCTTCCATCTGTTTATGTCTTCCTCTATCTCTTTTTTCAACGTCCTGTAGTTTTCTGAGTTGAGGCCTTTTACCTCCTTAGTTAAGTTTATTCCTAGGTAGCTTAATTTTTTTGCTGCGATGGTAAATGTGATTGTTTTTTAGTCTCTCTTTCTGTAAGTTCACTATTGGTGTATAGAAATAACATAGATTTCTTGGCGTTAATTTTGTATCCTGCTACATTGCCGAATTCATTTCTTAAGTCTAACAGTTTTTTCATGGAGTCTTTAGGGTTTTTTTATGTATAATATCATGTCATCTGCAAATAAGGACAGTTTTACTTATTCTTTTCCAATTTGGATGCCTTTTATTTCTTCTTCTTGTCTGATCACTATGGCTAGCACTTCCAGTACTGTGTTGAAAGTAGTGGTGAAATTGGGCATTAATGTCTTGTTCCTCTTCTTAGGAGAAAAGGTTTTAATTTTTGCCCATTGAGTATAATGTTGGCTGTACAGTTATCATAGAAGGCTTTTATGATCGTTCTATTCCCACTTTGCTGAGAGTTTTTATCAAGAAAGGGTGTTGGATTTTGTCAAATGCTTTTTCTGCATCAATTGATATGATTATGTGATTTTTGTCTCTCAATTTGTTATGTAATGTATCATATTTATTTATTTGCGGATATTGTATCATCCTTGCATCCTCGGAATAAATCCCACTTGGTCATGGTGTATGGTCTTTCTAATGTATGGCTGAATCCGATATGCTAGAATTTTGTTGAGGATGTTAGATCTGTGTTTATCAAGGATATTCGCCTGTAGTTCTCTTCATTTGTGGTGTCTTTATCGGGTTTTGGGATTAGGGTAATGCTGGCTTCATAGAAAGAGCTAGGAAGTGTGCCTTCCTCTTGAATTTTTGGAATAGTCTGAGGAAGATAGCTTTTAGTTCTTCTTTGAATGTTTGTAAGAATTTCCCTGTAAAGCCATCCAGACTAGGGCTTTTGTTTGCTGGAAGATTTTTGATTGCTGATTCAGATTCTTTGGGAGTTATTGGCCTATTCAGGTTTTTTGATTCTTCCTGATTGAGTTTTGGAACCTTGTCTTTTTCTAAGCATAAGTCCATTTTGTCTAGTTTATCCAGTTTGTTGGAATAGAGTTGTTCATAATCCTTTTTATTTCTGTGGAGTTGATTGTTATTTCACCTCTTTCATTTCTGGTTTTGTGTATTTGGGTCCTCTCTCTTTGCTTCTTGGTGAGTCTGGCTAGAGGTTCATCAATCTTGTTTATTCTTTCAAAGAAGCAGCTCTTGGTTTTATTGATCTTTCGTATATATATTTTTAACTCTATGTTGTTAATTTCTGCTCTGATCTTTATTATTTCCTTCCTTCTAGTCACTCTGGGTTTTTCTTGTTATTTTTCTAATTCTTTAAATTGTAGGCTTAAATAGTTTATTCTAAATTTGTTTGTTTTGTTTTTTAAAGTAGGCCTGTAGTGCTATGAACTTCCCTCTCAGGACTGCTTTTGCTGTGTTCCAGAGATTTTGGGTTGTTATGTGTTCATTTTCATTTGTTTTCGTTCATTCTGATTTCATTGTCATTTGTTTCCAAGATGCTTTTTATTTCTTCTTTGATCTGTTTGGTAACGCAATCATTCTTTAATAGCATGCTATTCAGCCTCCAAATATTTGATTTTTTTCAATGTTTTTATCGTAGTTGATTTCTCATTTTATACCATTGTGATCTGAGAAGATTCTTGATATGATTTCTATCTTCTTGAATTTGAAGAGATGTTTCCTGTGTCCCAATATGTGGTCTATCTTTGAAAATGTCCAGTGTGCACTGGAGAAGAATGCATGTTCTGTAGCTTTGGGTGAAATGTTCTGAAGATGTCAATTAATTCCATCTGATTTTGTGAGTCATTTAGGATTGATGTTTCTTTGCCGATTTTTTTTGTTTAGAGGATTTATTTGGTGGCGCCAGTGGGGTATTAAAGTACCCTACCATGACTGTATTATTGTCAATCTCTCCCTTGATACCTTCCAGAAGTTTTTTTTTATGTATTTGGGTGCTCCGGTATTGGGTGCATATATATTTACCAGAGTTATATCCTCTTTTTGAATTTCTCCCTTTAGTGTTATGAAGTGGCACTCCTTATCTCTTGTTATGGCCTTCACTTCGAGGTCTATTTTGTCAGATTGCTAGCACGGTTTTTTTGGTTTTGTTTTTTTCATTTCATTCGCCTGAAATTTTTTTTCCATCTTTTCACTATAAATCTTTGTGAGTCCTTTGTTCTAAAGTGGGTCTCTTGTATACAGAAGATATATGGGTCATGTTTTCTTATCCATTCAGCTACTCTATGTCTTTTGATTAGAGTATTTAATCCATTTATGTTTAAGGTTATTATTGATAGGTACTTGTATGTTGCCATTTTTTTTCTTTATGCCTGTGCTCCATATTCCCTTCCTATTACTTCTTTTTACTACAGTCCCTTTACTATTTCTTGCATTGCTGGCTTGGTGGAAATAAACTCCCTTATCCATTACTTGTCTGTGAAGCTCCTTATTTCACCTTCCATTTTTTTTAGATCATCTGAATCTTTTTTTTAGATCACTTTTTTAAAATCTATAATTTCTTTATTGGTTAAGGTATTACAAATGTGTCCTCATCCCCCAATTAACCCTCCCCCCCCACTTATGCTCTCATTCCCCTGTTGTCTGTGTCCATTGGTTTGGCTTATATGCATGCATACAAGTCCTTTGGTTGATCTCCCCCCACTTACCCACACCTTCCCCTACTTTCCCTCTGGGGATTGACAGTCTGATCGCTGCATCTCTGTCTCTGGATCTGTCCCTGTTCATCAGTCTATGTTGTTCTCTATATTCCACAAATGAGTGAGATCCTGTGATATTTATCTTTCTCTGACTGGCTTATTTTGCCTACATAATCTCTCCAGTTCCATCCATGCTGTTCGAAATGGTAA
>NW_006297586.1:140903-142038 GCF_000327345.1 Myotis davidii
CTTTCTCTCGTATGGGGGCTGTTTCTTTTTCTAGCCACTTTTGCTCCTCTCAGGGTGTCTGGTTATGTGGCTCACTTTCTACCATGTTGACCAAAAGGCACAAAATAGAACTCGACAAGACACAACACAGAGCAAACAAAAAAAAAAGATTGTATTCACAACACCCATAACCCCAAATAAAGGTGACCACCAGGGAAAAGAATATTAAGGGAGAGAAAAGAGCACAAAAATGATATTCAGAAAAGGAAAAAAGGTAAGAGAGAAAAGAAAAAGTGTAAAAAAAAGGGAAAATATACATCTATGGGGAAAAAACTCCACAAAACCAACAAATAAACAAGAAAGGAAAACAACAAACACACAGAAAAGAAGGGTGGGAACTGAATCTGAAGAGGCAGAGCTTATTTCCAGAAAGTAAGGTAAAGGAATTGAATGAATGGGGGAATGGCCACAATTCAGTATAGAGGAGGCAGAAAGAGAATGAGTGTATAAGAAGACAAGTAGATAAGAAAATTCTCATTAATATATATATATATAAATTTACCCTTTTCTTTAATCTATCTTTCTATATATTCATCTATTTTTGGAAAGGGAGAATAGAGTAGACAGCAAGTAGGCTTGAGTTTGGTGAGTGAAACTAATTAAGCTATTACTAGAAGAAGAGAGTGAGTGAGGAGAGTAAAAACAAAAGCATAAAATAAAAACAAAACCAACCAACCAAACAATCAAACAAACAACAACCACAACAAAATTGGCTAGCTCAGAAAGAGAAAAAATAAGGGTGCATGGACTTGGAAATTAGATGTATGAGTGAGCCAGCAGAGACTACTATAATAGCCATGTGTCAATAAAGCAGATAGAGAAGATCAATTTTTAACAAACAATAAATAGAAAGGAGAGAAAAACTAACGCAGGAACAGGAAAAGAGAAAGGATGAAAAAGGGACAAGTGAGGAAGAAACGGTTGGCAAAAAGGAAAAAATAAGATAAAGTAATGAAAAAATAAACATAAAAATAGAATGTAGAAGACTACTCCAAAACAAGGTTAAAAAAATAAAAAAATAAAAAATAATAAAATAAACTAAAGAAAAAACTTCTAATTTCTTTTTTTTCTTCTTTTTTTTATTATTATTAAGGTA
>NW_006297587.1:0-1635 GCF_000327345.1 Myotis davidii
GATTGCCATGGTGGGGGTCCGCGATTGACTGCAACACCCTGCTCTGATCGCCATGGCGATCAAGGGAGGCAGGCCCTCCGGCGTTTCGGTTCCCATGGTGGGGGTTGGGTGTTGATGCCTGGCCTGCGTTCTGGCCCTGCCGCCCTCGATACCCATGGCGGGGGTCCATGATTTCTGCCTGTCCTATGCCACGCCCCACCCGCCCTTCGATTGCCATGGTGGTGTTCTGGATGTGATGTATGGCAGGTGCTATGACCCTGCCACCCTCCGATGGCCATTGCGGAGTTCGGGGGTTTCTTCCTGGTTGGCGATCCTGCCCTCCCACCTACGATCACCATGGTGGGGGTCCTGGGTTGCTGCCTGTCCTGCACCCCGGGCATCCCGTCTATGATCGCCACTGTGGGGGTCAGGGTTGCAGCCTGTCCTGTAAAACCACCATCTGCCCCCTTATAGCCATGGGAATCGAGGGATGCAGGCCATTCCGCCCTTCGAATGCCATGTTGGGGGTCCAGGGTTGCTGCCTGGCCTAAGACTTGGCCCTCCCGCCCTTCGATTGCCATAATGGTGATCCGGAGTTACTGCCTGGACTGCAACACCACACTCCAGCCCTCCAATCACCATGGTGATCGAAGGATGCAGGTCATCGCGCCCTTCGATTGCCATGTTGGGGGTCCGAGGTGGCTGCCTGTCCTGCAACACCACCCTCCGATCACCATGGCGATCAATTGGGGCAGGCCCTCCGCCCTTCGGTGGCCATGATGATCAAGGGATGCAGGACATCCCACCCTTCGATTGCCATGTTGGGGGTCCGTGGTTGCTGGCTGGCCTGCAATGCAGCACTCCCACCCTTTGATTGCCATTGCGATCAAGGGATGGAGGCCTTCCCGTCCTTCGATTGCCATGTTGGGGCCTGCGGTTGCCCCCTGTCCTGCATCAATGCTTTCCGATAGACAAGGCGATCAAGAGAGGCAGGCCCTCCCGCCTTTCGGTTGCCATGGTGGTGGTCAGGGATTTATGCCTGGCCTTCAATACCGCCCTCCCGCCCTCCGATCGCCATCGCAGGCCTCCTTCCTTCGATTGCCATTTCGGGGGTCCTGCGCTCAGGCCAGCATGCCCTCTCATCTCTGACGGGGTTCTGGGGTTGCGGCCTGGCTTGTGCCAGGGCCGTCCAGCCCTTTGATTGCCATGGTGGGAGTCCACGGTTGCTGCCTGGCCTGCGCCCCGGCCCTACCGCCCTTCAGTTGCCATGGGTGGGGGTCCATGGTTGCTGCCTTGCTTGCTCCCCGGCCCTTCCAACCTTCGATCGCCATGGTGGGAGTCCAGGGTTGATGCCTGGGCTGTGCTCCGGCCAGCCGCCCTCCCATCGCCATGGCGGGGGTCCTGGGCTGCTGCCTGGCCTGGGCCCCGGACCTCTATCCCTTCGTTTGCCATGGTGGGGGTCTGGGGTTGATGCATGACCTGCGCTCTGGCCCTCCCACCCTCCAATGGCCATGGTGGGGCAATGGGGTTGATGCCTGGGATGCGCTCTGGCGTTCCCTCCCTAGATCACCATGGTTGGGGTTCGGTTTGCCGCCTGACTTGCGATCAGGCCCTCCTGCACTCTCATCACCATGGCAGGAAAGGGCCAGAATTTGA
>NW_006297587.1:3474-11851 GCF_000327345.1 Myotis davidii
TTACTAGGTAAAAAGGAAATCAAATTCATTATTATACTCCGCCAGAGTTAACACAACATCCTGTTCCTGGACCTAGGCCGTCCTTCCCTTTGATAGACTTGGTGGGGTTTGGGGGTTGCACCTGGACCGCGCTCCAGCCCTCCCACCTACGTTCACTATGGTGGGGGTCCGGGGTTGCTGCCTGGCCTGCGCTCTGGCTCTCCTGCCTATGATCGCATAGGTGGGGTTGCAGGGTGGCTGCCTGGCCTGCATCTGGTCCTCATGCCCTCTGATAGCCATGGTAGTGGTTCGAGGTTGATGCCAGGCCTGCGTTCTGGCCCTCCCGCCCTCTGATCGCCATGGCGATCACCAAAAGCAAGCCAGGCAGCAACCAAGGCAACCAGGAGTTCATGGTTGCATACTGGCCTGCAATAAAGCCCTCCGGCAATCCAATCGCCTTGGCGATCAAGGGACACAGGCCATTCACCCTTTGATTGCCATGTTGGGGTTCCAGGGTTGATGCCTGGCCTGCGTTCCAGCCAAGCCACCCTACCATCGCCATAGCGGGGTCAGGGGCTGCAACCTGGCGTGCACCCCGGCCCTCCCGCACTTCGATTGCCATGGTTGGGGTCTAGGGTTGATGCACGGTCTTCGCTCTGGCCCTCCCAACCTCAGTTGGCCATGGTGGGGTTCAGGGACAGCTTCCTGGCCTGTGCCCCAGCCCCCATGCCTTCTGATCGCCATGGTGGAGGTTTGAGGTTGATGCCTGGCCTGAGTGCTGGCCTTATGCCCTCTGATCACCATGGTGATCACCAAAAGCAGGCCAGCCAGTAACCCAGGCACCCAGGGGTCCATGGTCGCTTCCTGGTCTGCAACAAAGCCCTCCTGCCCTCCGATCGGCATGGCGATTGAGGGACGCAGGTATCCACCCTTCCATTGCCATGTTGGGGTTCCAGGGTTGATGCCTGGGCTGTGCTCTGGCCGCCCGCCCTCCCATTGCCATGGCGGCGGTCCGGGGCTGCCTGCTGGCCTGGGCCTGGCCCTCCCGCACTTCGATTGCCAATGGTGGGGGAGCGCAGTTGTTGCATAGCCTGAAACCTGGCCCTCCCGCCCTCCGATGGAGATGGTCGGTGTCCGGAGTTTCTGCCTGGCCTGCGCTCCAGCTTTCCCGCCCTATATCTCCATGGTTGGGGTCCAGGGTTGCTGCCTGGCTTGCGCTCAGGCCCTCTTGCCCTCCCATCACCATGGTGGGGATGGGGCAGCATTTGAATAGGGTATTCTGACCTTATCTATTTCTCTGTCATCCAGTTGAGAAACTGACTTCTAATCCCCTTTAGGATTTACAGTTTCTTCATCCATCCTTGTGTTTGGAGTCTTATTCCTTATCTTCACTAGTCTATAATATCTTCTTAGTAAGTTTGGCCTCTCTCATTTCCTCTAGTTCCATTATAGTCCAGCATATGGCAGGGAGGTGTGTTTCCTCTCAGCCATTTCTGAAACTCCCCCGTCATTTCAGTGGGCCATTCCACTAGGTTCAGATATTACCATTTCTTAGTATTTTGAGTGTTGTTTTAATGGATATTTTATTTTAGAATAGTTCCAGATTTACAGACAAATTGTGAATACCCATGTACACCATACCCACTTTCCCTTATAACTAATATTTCACTGTGGTATGGGGCAAATGTAACATGAAGTGAATCATCAGTGAAACAGAGTGAAACCTCACTTCTCTAATATCTCCTATATCCAACAAGGCTGTTTTAAACCAAGGTGTTAATGGAAAAACTGTACCAGTGTGGCATAAAACTTCACATCTTGAGCTGACCATGCTTTCAATAGTTTAACAATATTCAATAGTCTACCATGTAAAATGGAAAACAAATCCTTATTATACTCCCTCAAAAATAACACAACACCCTTTTCCTGTGCCTAGGCCCTCCTTCCTTTCAATTGCCTTTCTGGGGTACCTGGTAGCTGCCTTGCCTTGACCATGGCCCTCCCGCCCTCCCATCGCCATGGCGATCTAGGGACGCTGGCCATCCAGCACTTTTACTGCCATGTTGTGGTTCCAGGGATGATGCCTGGGCTGTGCCTGGCCAGCCCGCCCTCCCATCGCCAAGGCTGGGGTCCAGGGTTGCTGCCTGGACTGCGCCCCGGCCCTCCAGCCCTTCGAGCGCCATGGTGGGAATCCACTGTTGATGTATGGCCTGTGCTCCAGCGCTCCCGCCCTCGATCACCATGGTACGGGTCCGGGGTTGCTGCCTGGCCTGGGCCCCAAACATCCCACCCTTCGATAGCCATGGTGGGGGTCCTGGGTTGATGCTGGGCCCGCACCCCAGCCCTTCGGCCCTCCAATCTCCCTGACGATCACCGGAATCATGAAAGCCAGCAACCAGACACCCGGGGTCTGCCGTTGCTTCCTTTCCTGCAACACCGTCCTCCCGCCCTGCGATCAACATGGTGATCCAGGGTTGCAGGCAATCCGCTCTAAGATAGCCATGGTGGATGTTGTGACTGTTGCCTGGTGGCGCCCTGGCCCTCCCGCCTTTGATTGCCATGGTGGGGGTCCAGGGTTGATGCAAGACCTGCTCTCTGGCCTTCCCACACTCCGATGGCGATGGCAGGTTTCCGGGGTAGCTTCCTGGCATGCGCACTCGACCAACCACCTATAATCGCTATGGGGTGGTTCATGGTGGCTGCCTCGCCTGCGCTCCAGTCATCCCCTCTCCGATCGCCATGGTGGGGATCTGGGGTTGGTGCCTGGCCTGCAACACTGCCCTCCAATCGCCATGGCGATTAAGGAGTCAGGCCCTCCCGCACTTGGGTTGCCATGGTGGGGGTCGGGGGTTGATGCCTGGCCTGCGATCTGGCCCTGCTGCCCTCGATTGCCATGGCGGGGGTCAGGGTTGCTGCCTGTCCTGTTCCCAGGCCCTCCCGCCCTTCGATTGCCACATTTATGGTCCGCGGTTGCTGCCTGTCTTGCACTCCATCCCTCCTGCCCTCCGATCGAAATGACAATCACCGGAATTAGACCAGACAACAACCCCAGCATCTGAGGTTTCACGGTTGTTGAGTGGAATTCAACACCGCCCTCTCGCCCTTCGATCGCCATGGAAATCCAGGAATGGAGGCTATCCGCCCTAAGATTGTCATGGTGGATGTCCGCGAGTGTTGCCTGGCCTACGCCCTGGCCCTCTTGCCTTTTGATTGCCATGGTTGGGGTCCGGGGTTGATGCATGACCTGCTCTCTGGCCTTCCAACACTCCGATGGCGATAGCGGGTGTCCGGATTGTTTCCTGTCATGCGCTCTTGCCCAACCACTTATAATCGCTATGGTGTGTGTCCATGGTGGCTGCGAGGCCTGCGCTCCAGCCATCCCACCTCTGACCGCCAAGGTGGGGGTCCAGGATTGCTGCCTGGCTTGTGCCCCGGCCCTCCCACCCTTAGATTGTCATGGCGGGGGTCCGAGGTTATGGGCTGGGTTGTGCTCCTTCTCTCCCACCCTTGATCACCATGGTGGGGGTCCAGGGTTTGTGCCTGGCCTGCGCCCAGGCCGTTTTGCCCTTTGATTGCCATGGTGAGGCCCGTCGTAGCTGTCTGGCCTTTGCCCCAGCCCTCCTGCCCTCTGATTTCCATGGTGGGGAACCGGGGTTGATTCATCGCGTGCGTTCCTCCCCTCCCACCCTCCAGTGTCCATGGCGGGGGTCCATGGTTGATGCCTGGCATGGGCTCTGCCCCTCTCACACTCCAATCCTCATGGCAACTGTCCGAAACAGGCCAGCCTGCAAACTCCGCCCCCGGGGGACTGTGGTTACTGCCTGGCCCGCAACACCGCCCTCCTGCCCTCCGATTGCCATGGCATTTGAGGGTTGCAGGCCACCCCGCCCATCAGTTGCCATGACTGGTGTGCGGTGTAGATGCCTGGCCTGCATTCTGGCCCTCCCGCCCTCAATTGCCATGGTGAGCGTCCGGGGTTCCTGCCTGGCCCCTGCCCGGGCTCTCCCGGGCGATCGAGGGATATAGGCCATCCCTCCAACGGATTACCATTGTGCTGGTCCGTGGTTACTTCCTGGCCTGCAACGCTGTACTTCAGCCCTGCAATTGCCATGTCAATTGATGGTTGCAGGCCATCCCGCCCTTCGATTGCCATGTTGGTGGTCCACGGTTGCTGCTGGGCTTGTAACACTGCACTCCCGCCCTCTGATAGCCATGGCAATTGAGGGATGCAGGAAATCCTGCCCTTCGATTGCAATGTTGGGGGTCCATGGTTGTTGCTGGGAATGCAACACTGCAAACCCGCCCTTCCAATAGCCATGACAATCGAGGGATGGAGGTCATCCCGCCCATTGATTGATATGTTAGGGGCCAGTATTGCTTCCTGGCCTGCAACACAACCCTCCGATCGCCATGGCGATCAAGGCAGGCAGGACCTCCCGCTTTTCGGTTGCCATGGTGGGGGTGCGGTGTTGATGCCTGGCCTGCGTTCTGGCCCTCCCACCCTCAGTCGCCATGGTGGGGATCTGGGGTTGCTGCCTGGCCCCCACCCCGGCTCTCCTGCCCTTTGATTGCCATGGTGATCGAGGGATAAAGGCCATCCTGCCAATCGATTGCCATGTTGGGGGTCCGCGGTTGCTACCTGGCCTGCAACACTGCCCTCCGATCGCCATGGCGATCAAGGGTGGCAGGCCCTCCCGCACTTTGGTTGTGATAGCCGGGGTCGGGGGTTGATGCCTGGCCTGCGCTCTGGCCCTGCCACCGTCGATTGCCATGGTGGGGGTCCAGGGTTGCTGCCTGTCCTGTGCCCAGCCCCTCTTACCCTTCTATTGCCATAGTTCTGGTCCGCGGTTGCTGCCTGTCCTGCACTTTGTACCTCCAGCCCTCCGATCGACATGGCTATCCCAGGAAGCAGACCAGCCAGCATTCATGGGTTCTCCATTGCTGAGTGGCATGCAATACCGCCCTCTCGCCCTCCTATCGTCATTGCGATCCAGGGATGCAGGCAATCCGACCTAAGATTGCCATGGTGGATGTCCGTGAGTGTTGCCTGAGCTGCGCCCTGGCCCTCCAGCCCTTTGATTGCCATGGTTGGGGTCCGGTGTTGATGCATGACCTGGGCTCTGGCCTTCCCACACTCCGATGGCCATGGCTGGTGTCCAGGGTTGCTTCCCTACCTGCGCTCCTGCCCATCCACCTATAATCGCTATGATGTGGATCATTGGTGGCTGCCTGGCCTGAGCCCTGTCCCTCCCTTCCTTATATTGTCATGGCGGGGGTCTGAGGGTATGGGCTTAGTTGCGCTCCTTCTCTCCCGCCCTCGATCACCATGGTGGGGGTCCGGGGTTTCTGCCTATCCTGCGTCCTTGTCCTCCCGACCTTCGGTTGCCATGGTGGGATTCCGGGATTGATTCATGGTGTGCACTCTTGCCCTCCCACCCTCAATGTCCATGGCGGGGATCCAGGGATGCTCCCTAGCCTGCGCTCTGGCCCTTCCGCCTACGATTGCCATGGTGTGGGTCAGGGGTTAATGCGTGGGCTGCACTCTGGCCAGCACGCCCTCCCATTGCTTTGATGGGCATCCGGGGTGGCAGCCTGGCTTGTGCCCGCACCCTCCAACCCTTCAAATGCCATGGTGGGGATCCGCGGTTGCTCCCTCGCCTGCGCTTAGGGCATCCACACTCCGATTGCCATGGTGGGGGTCACTGGGTGGTTCCTGGCCTGCGCTCGGGCCCTCCCTCCCTCCAATGTCCATGGTGGGGTTGCGAGGTTGCGAGCTAGGTTGCGCTCCTTCCCTCTCGCCCTCGATGGCCATGATGGGGGTCTGGGGCTACTGCCTACCCTGTGCCCCTGCCTTCCCAGCCTTCGATTGCCATGGTGGAGTTCCAGGGTTGGTCATGGCATGTGCTCTACCCTCCCACCCTCCAATGTCCATGGCGGGGGTCAAGGGTTGCTGCCTGGCATGAGCTCTGCCCCTCTCACGCTTCGATCACCATGGCAATCACAGGAAACAGGCCAGTCAGCAACCCCGGCACCCGGGGGACCGTGGTTACTACCTGGCCTGCAACACCGCACTCCCGCCCTCCAATTGCCTTGGCAATTGAGGGTTGCAGGCCACCACGCCCTCCGATTGCCATGTTGGGTTTCTGTGGTTGCTTCCTGACCTGCAACACAACTCTTCGATCGCCATGGCGATCAAGGCAGGCAGGCCCTCCCGCCTTTCAGTTGCCTTTTAGTCACATCTAATGCCATGGTGGGGGTGTGTTCTTGATACCTGGCCTGCGTTCTGGCCCTCCCGCCCTCAGTCGCCTTGGTGGGGGTCCGGGGTTGCTGCCTTGCTCCTGCCCCGGCTCTGCTGCCCTTCAATTGCCATGGCGATTGAGGGATAAAGGCCATCCCGCCAATCAATTGCCATTTTCCAGGTCCGTGGTTGCTGCTTGGCCTGCAGCACTGCACTCCAGCCCTCTGATCGCAAAGGCGATTGAGGGATGCAGGCCATTCAGCCCTTTGATTTCCATGTTGGGTGTCCGCAGTTGCTGCCGGGCATGCAACACTGCACTCCCGCCCTCCGATAGCCATGGCGTTCAAGGTATGGAAGTCATCCCGCCCTTCAATTGCCATGTTGGGGGTCCACAGTTGCTGCTGGGCATACAACACTGCAATCCCACCCTCTGATAGCGATGGCGATCGAGGGATAGAGGTCATCCCGCCCTTAGATTGATATGTTGGGGCCCAGGGTTGCTGCCTGGCCTGCAACACCGCCCTCCGATCGCCATGGTAATCAAGGGTTGCAGGCCCTCCTGCACTTCGGTTGCCATAGTCGGGGTTGGGGGTTGATTCCTGGCCTGCACTCTGGCCCTGCTGCCCTCAATTGCCATAGCGGTGGTCCAGGGTTGCTGCCTGTCCTTTGCCCAGGCACTCCCGCCCTTCGATTGCCATGGTTCTGGTCTGCGGTTGCTGCCTGTCCTGTGCTATGTCTCTCCCACCTTCCAATCGACATGGCTATCACTGGAAGCAGACCAGCCAGCAACCCCAGCATCTGAGGGTTTGCGGTTGCTGAGTGGCGTGCAACACCGCCCTCTTGCGCTCCGATTGCCATGGCGATGCAGAGATGCAGGCGCTCTGCCCTAAGATTGCCATGGTGGATGTCCGCGAGTGGTGTTGCCTGGGCTGCGCCTTGGCCCTACCGCCCTTTGATTGCCATGGTTGGGGTCCGGCATTGATGCATGACCTGCTCTCTTGCCTTCTCACACTCCGATGGCCATGGCAGGTGTCCGGGGTTTCTTCATGGCCTGCACTCTTGCAGAATCACCTATTATCGCTATGGTGTGGGTAATTGGTGGCTGCCTGACCTGTGCTCAAGCCATCCCACCTCCAATCACAATGGTTGCATTCTGGGGTTGCTGCCTGGCATGAGCCCTGGCCCTTCCACCCTTAAATTGTCATGGCGGGGGTCCGAGGTTATGGGCTATGTTGCGCTCCTCCTCTCCCGCCCTCGATCGCCATGGTGGTGGTCCGGGATTGCTGCCTGGCTTGCATCCCTGCCCTCCAGAACATCGATTGCTATGGTAGGATTCCGGGGTTGATTCATGGAGTGTGCTCTAGCCCTCCCACCCTCCAATGTCCATGGCGGGGGTCCGGGGATGCTCGCTAGCACCCACTCCGGCCCTTCCACCTATGATCGCCATGGTGTGGGTCTGGGGTTAATGCGTGGGCAGTGCTCTGGCCAGCACGCCCTCTCATTGCCATGTGGCGTTCCGGGGTGGCTGCCTAGCCTGTGCCTGGGCCCTCCCGTCCTTCGATTCCCATGGTGGGGTTCCAGGGTTTATTCATAGTGTGCGCTCTGCCCTCCCACTCTCCAATGTCCATGGCGGGGTCCTGGGTTGTGGCCTGGCTTGTGCCCCGGGCCATAGAACCCTTCGATTGCCATGGTGGGGATCCAGCTTTGAGGCCTGGCCTCGGTCACATCTCTCTTGCCCTTCGATTGCCATGGCGATCAAGGTATGCCTGAAATCCCGGCCCTTGATTGCCATGTTGGGGGTCCACGGTTGCTGCATGGCCTGTGCTCCGGCCCTCCGCCCTTGATCGCCATGGTGGGGATCTGGGTTTGCTGCCTGGACTTTGCACCGGCCTCCCGCCCTTCTATTGACATGCCGGTCAAGAGATGCAGGACATCCAGCCAATCGATTGCCATGTTGGAGGTCCGCGGTTTTTGCCTGGCATGCAACACCGCACTCCAGCCCTAAGATTGCCATGGGTATTGAGGGATGCAGCCCATACCGCCCTTCGATTGCCATGTTGGGAGTCCACGGTGCTATATGGCCTACAACACGCACCTCCAATCGCCATGGCGACCAAGGGAGGCAGGCCTTCCCGCCTTTCGGTTCCCATAGTGGGGGTC
>NW_006297587.1:11995-15572 GCF_000327345.1 Myotis davidii
GGATTTGGGGTTGCCGCCTGGCCTCCGCCCCCACTCTCCCGCCCTTCGATTGCCATGGCGATCAAGGGAAGCCGGACATCCTGCCCTTCAATTGTCATGTTGGGGGTCCTCGGTTGCCGCCTAGCCTGTGCTCGGGCCCTCCCACCCTTGTTCGCTATGGTGGGGATCCTGGTTTGCTGCCTGGCCTCCACCCCATCCTCCCGCCCTTCGAAAGACATGCCGATCAAGAGATGCCTGCCATCTGGCCCTTCGATTGCCATGTTGGGGCCCGCAGTTGCTGCCTAACCTGCAACACCGCCCTCCAAAAGCCATGGCGTTGAGGGGGGAAGGCCCTCCCACCCATTGGTTCCCATGGTGGGGGTCGGGGGTTGATGCCTGGTCTGCACTCTGGCCCTGCTGCCCTCAATTGCCATTGTGGGGGTCCAGGGTTTCTGCCTGTCCTGTGCCCAGGCCCTCCCATCCTTCAATTGCCATGTTGATGGTCCACGGTTGCTGCCTGTCCTGCATTCCATTCCTCCTGCCCTCTGATCGACATGGCTTTCACCGGAAGCAGACCAGCCAGCAACCCTAGTATCTGAGGGTTCTCGGTTGCTGAGTGGTGTGCAACACCGCCCTCTCTCCCTCTGATCGCCATGCCGATCCAGGGATGCAGAGTATCCGCCCTAAGATTGCCATGTTGGGTGTCTGCGAGTGTTGCCTGGCCTGCGCAATGGCCCTCCCCCCCTTTGTTTGCCATGGTGGGGGCCCGAGGTTGATGCATGACCTGCTCTCTGGCCTTCTCACACTCCGATTGCCATGGCGGGTATCTGGAGTTGCTTCCTGGCATGCGCTCTTGCCCAAGAAGCTATAATCGCTATGGTGTGTGTCCACGGTGGCTGCCTGGCATGTGCTTCAGCCATCCCACCTCCGATCACAATAGTGGAGGTCCGGGGTTGCTGCCTGGCCTGCGCCCCGACACTCCTGCCCTTTGACTGCCATGGTGGGGGTCCGAGGTGGCTGTCTGGCCTTTGCCCCGGCCCTCTTGCCCTTCGATTTCCATGGTGGGGATCCGGGGGTGATTCATCGCGTGTGCTCTGGCCCTCCCACCCTCCAGAGTCCATGACAGGGGTCCGGGGTTGCTGCCTGGCATGCACTGTGCCCATCTCACTCTTCGATAGCCATGGTAATTGCTGGAAACAGGCCATCCTGCAACCCCCACACCCAGGGGACTGTGGTTACTGCCTGGCCTGCAACATCGCCCTCCTGCCCTCCTATTGCCATGGCAATTGAGGATTGCAGTCCACACCGCCCTTCAGTTGCCATGGTGGGGGTGCGGTGTTGATGCCTGGCCTGCGTTCTTGCCCTCCCACCCTTAATCGCCTTGGTAGGGGTCCGGGGTTTCTGCCTGGCCCCCGCCCCGGCTCTTCAGCTCTTTGATTGCCATGGCTATCGAGGGATAAAGGCCATCCCGCCCTTCGATTGCCAGTTTGGGTGTCCGAGGTTGCGGCGAGGCTTGCAACACTGCACTCCTGGCATCCGATAGCCATGGCGAATGAGGGATGGAGGTCATCCTTCCCTTTGATTGCCATGTTGGGGCTCAGGGTTGCTGCCTGGCCTGCAACACCACCATCCGATCTCCATGGCGATCAAGGGTGGCAGGCCCTCCCACCCTTCGGTTGCCATCGTCATGGCTGGGGGTTGATGCCTGTCCTGCACTTTGTACCGCCAGCCCTCCAGTCCACATGGCTATCCCTGAAAGCAGACCAGCCAGAAACCATAGCATCCGAGGGTTCTTGGTTGCTGAGTGGCGTGCAACACAGCCATCTCGCCATTCGATCCCCATAGCGATCCAAGGATGCAGGCTATCCGCCCTAAGATTGCCATGGTGGTTGTCTGTGAGTGTGGCCTGGCCTGCGCCCTGGCCCTCCCGCCCTTTGATTGCCATGGTGGGAGTCCGGGGTTGATGCATTACCTGCTCTCTGGCCTTCCCACACTCCGATTGCCATGGCGGGTGTCCGGGGTTGCTTCCTGATTGCCATGGTGGGGGTCCAGGGTTGCTGCCTGGCCTGCGCCCCAGCCCTCCCACCCTTAGATTGTCATGCCGGGGGTCCGAGATTACGGGGTGGGTTGCGCTCCTTCTCTCCCGCCCTCAATCACCATGGTGGGGGTCTGGGTTGCTGCCTGGCCTGCGTCCCTGTCCTTCCAACTTTGATTGCCATGGTGGGGTTCCCTGGTTGATTCATGGCATGCGCTCTGGCCCTCCTGCCCACCAATGTCCATGGCAGTGGTCCGGGGATGCTCGCTAGCCTGCGCTCTGGCCCTCCCGACTACGAACACTTTGGTGTGGGTCTGGGGTTGCAGGCCGAGCAGTAACCACAGTCCACCGGGTGTGGCGGTTTCAGGATGGCCTGTTTCCGGTGATCGCCATGGCTATAGGAGAGTGAGATGGGCACAGCCACTCTGACCCTCCCCACCCTCCAATGTCCATTGCGGGTCTCTTGGGTTGCTCCCTGGCCTGTTCTCTGGCCATTCCGCCCTCTATCGCCATGGTGGGGGTCCAGGGTAGCTGCCTGGCCTTTGCTCTGGCCCTCCCGCCTATTGATTGCCATGGTGGGGTCCGTGGTGGCTGTCTGGCCTTCGCCCCGGCCCTCTTGCCCTTGGATTTCCATGGTGGGGATTTGGGGTTGATTCATCACATGCGCTCTGGCCTGCCCACCCTCCAGTGTCCATGGCAGGGGTCCAAGCTTGCTCCCTGGCATGCGCTGTGCCCATATCACTCTCCTGTAGCCATGACGATCGCCGGAAACAGGCCATCTTGAAACCCCCACACCCGGTGAACTGTGGTTACTGCTCGGCCTGCAACACCGCCCTCCTGCCCTCTGATTGCCATGGCAATTGAGGGTTGCAGGCCACACTGCCCTTCGGTTGCCATGGTGGGGGTGCAGTGTTGATGCCTGGTCTGCGTTCTGGCCCTCCCACCCTTTGATTGCCATGGTGGGGGTCTGGCATTGATGCATGACCTGCTCTCTGGCCTTCCCACACTCCATGGCCATAGCGGGTCTCCGGGGTTGCTTCCTAGCCTGTGCTCTTGCCCAACCACCTATAATCGCTATGGTGTGGGTCCATGGTGGCTGCCTGGCCTGCACTCCAGCCATCCCACCTCCGATCGCAATATTGGGCATCCGGGGTTGCTGACTGGCCTGCGCTCTGGCCCTCCCGCCCTCTGTCACCATAGTGGGGGTCTCTGGTGGCTGTCTGGCCTTTGACCTGGGCCTCCCGATCTTGATTTCCATGGTGGGGATCTGGGATTGATTCATGGTGTGCGCTCTGGCCCTCCCACCCTCCAATGTTAATGGCGAGGAACTGGGGTTGCTCCCTGGCCTGTGCTCTGGCCCTCCTGCCCTTGATCACCATGGTGGGGATCCGGGTTTTCTGCCTGGCCTCCCCCCGGCCTCCCACCATTCGATTGACATGCCGATCAAGGGATGCCTGCTATCTGGCCCTTTGATTGCCATGTTGGGGCCTGTGTTTGCTGCCTGTCCTGCAACACCGCCCTCCGATCACCATGGAGATTAAGCAGGCAGGCCCTCCCCACCCT
>NW_006297587.1:15862-21817 GCF_000327345.1 Myotis davidii
AAGTCCCTCCCCATTTGCTTTCCAGGGTGGGGGTCAGGGTTTGATGCCCGGCCTGCGCCCTGTCCCTGCCGCCTCTACTGCCATGGCGGGGGTCCTTGGTTGCTGCAATATTTACCTGCTGCCCTCTGGCATTCAGGCCATCCTTCCCTTCGATTGCCATGTTGGAGGTCCAGGGTTGATGCCTGGGCAGCACTCCGGCCAGCGCGCCCTGCAATCGCCATGATGGGGGTCCAAGGTTGCGGCCCTGCTTGCGGCCGGGCCCCTCTGGCCTTCAATTGCCGTGGTGGGGGTCCGCGGTTGCTGCCTTGCATGCACCCCGGCACTCCCGCCCTTTTATTGCCATGATTGGGGTCTGTGGTGGCTGTCTGGCCTGCACCCCGAACTTCCCGCCCTCCGATCACCATGGTGGGGGTTCAGAGTTGATGCCTGGCTGGAGTGATGGCCCTCCCCCACTCCTATGTCCAAGGGGGGGGGGGCGACGTTGCTCCCTGGCCTGTGCTCTGGCCATTCCACCATTGATCACCATGTTGGGTTTGATGCCTGGCCTCCGCCCCAGCTCTCCCGCCCTTTTATTGCCATGCCGATCGAGAGATGCAGGCCAACTCGCCCTGCGATTGAGATGTTGGGGGTCCAGGGTTGCTCCCTGGCCTGTGCTCTGTCCATTCCATCCTTGATCGCCATGGTGGGGATCCGGGTTTGCTGCCTGACCTCCGCACCGGCCTCTTGCCCTTCGATTGACATGCCGATCAATTGATGCCGGCCATCATGCCCTTCGATTTCCATTTTGGGGGTCCGTGGTTGCCGCCTGGCCTGCAATACCAAACTCCCACCCTTCGTTCGCCATGGCGATCGAGGGAAGGGGACCATCCGCCCTTTGATTGCCATGTTGGGGTCCGCATTTGCTGCCAGTCCTGTAAAACTGCCCTCCGATTGCAATGGCGATTAAGGAGGGCAGGTTCTCCCACCCTTTGGTTGCCATAGCAGGGGTCCAGGGTTGATGCCTGGGCTGCGCTCTGGCCAGCGTGCCCTGCAATCACCATGATGGGAGTCCAAGGTTGTGGTCCTGCCTGCTCCTGGGCCCTCCAGGCCTTCGATTGCCGTGGTGGGGGTCTGGGGTTAATGTCTGGCTGGAGCTCTGGCCCTCTGCACTCCAATGTCCATGCTGGGGGTCCAGGGATGCAGGCAATACACCCTAAGATTGCCATGGTGGATATCCGCGAGTGTTGCCTGGCCTGCGCCCTGACACCACCTCCCCACGCCCTTCGATTGCCATAGTGGGGATCCTGGGTTAATGCATGACCTGCTTTCTGGCCTTCCCACACTCCAATGGCCATGGCAGGTGTCCGGGATTCCTTCCTGGCATGCACTCTTGCCCAACGACCTAAAATCGCTATGGGGTGGGTCCATGGTGGTTGCTTGGCCTGCGCTCCAGCCATCACACATCCGATCGCCATGGTGGGGGTCCGGGGTTGCTTCCTGCTTTGCGCCCCAGCCCTCCCGCCCTTAGATTGTCATGGTGGGTGTCCGAGGTTACGGACTGGGTTGTGCTCCTTCTCTCCCGCACTCAATTGCCATGGTGGGGTTCTGCGGATGCTGCCTGGCCTGCAATACTGGCCTCCCGTCCCCTGATCACCATGGTGATAGAGGGAGGCAGACCATCCTGCCCTTCTTTTTCCATGGTGGGGGTCCAGGGTTGATGCCTGGGCTGCCCACCAGCCAGCGTGCCCTGCAATCGCCATGATGGGGGTCCAAGGTTGCAGCCTGGCCAGCGACCTGGCACTTCTGCACATTGATTGTCATGGGGGGTTTCGTGGTGGCTTTCTGGCCTGCGCCCCGGCCCTCCCGCCCTCCTATCTCCATGATGGACGTCCAGGGTTGACGCCTGGCTGGAGCTCTAGCCCTTCCGCACTCCAATGTCCATAGCGTGGTCCGGGGTTGCTCCCTGGCCTGTGCATGGCTATTCCGCCCTCAATTGCCATGCTGGGGGTCCACAGTTGCTGCCTGTTCTGCACTCAGGGCCTCCCGCACTTCAATCGCTATGGCGATCCAGGGATGCAGGCAACCCGCCCTAAGATTGCCATGGTGGATGTCCACGGGAGTTGCGTGCCCTGCACCCTGGCCCTCCCGCCCTTCGATTTCCATAGTGGGGGTCCTGGATTGATGCATGACCTGCTCTCTGGCCTTCCCACACTACGATGGCGATGGCGAGTGTCTGGGGTTGCTTCCTGGCATGCGCTCTTGCCCACCCACCTATAATCACTATGGGGTGGGTCCATGGTGGCTGCCTGGCCTGCGCTCCAGCCATCCCACTTCGATCGCCGTGATGGAGGTCTGGGGTTGCTGCCTGGCCTGCGTTCCTGCCCTTCTGACCTTCAGTTGCCATAGTGGGGTTCCAAGGTTGATTTTTGGCCTGTGCTCTGGCCCTCCCGCCCTCCAATGTCCATGGCGGTGGTCCGGGGATGCTCCCTAGCCTTTGCTCCGGCCCTCCTGCCTACGAACGCCATTGTGTGGTTCCGGCGTTGCTGCCTGGGCTGCGCTCTGGCCAGCACGCCCTCCCATTGCCATGACGGGGTCCAGGGTGGCGGCCTGGCTTCTGCCCGGGCCCTCCAACCCTAAGATTGCAATGGTGGGAGGCTGCGATTGCTGCCTGACCTGTGCCCCGGCCCTACCGCCCTTTGATTGCCATGGTGGGGGTCCGTGGTGGCTTTCTGGCCTTCGCCCTGGTCCTTCCTCCCTTCGATTTCCATGGTGGAAATCCGGGGTTGATTCATGGCGTGTGCTCTGCCCCTCCAGCCCTCCAATTTCCATGGCGGGGCTTTGGGTTTGCTCCGTGGGCCATGCTCTGGCCCTACCGCCTATGATCACCATTGTGGCGTTCCAGGGTTACTGCCTGGATTGCGCTCTGGCTCTCCTTCTCTTAGCTTGCCATGATGGAGATCCGTGGCTGCGGGCTGGGTTGTGCTCCTACCATCCCACCCCCGATCTCCATGTTGGGGGTCCGGGTTTGATGCCTGACCTGCGCTCTCGCCCTCTTAACCTCCAATCCCCATGAGGATCGCTGGCAGGGCCAGGGCAGGAACCCCAGCCACCAGGGTCCCGTGTTGCTGCCTGGCCTGCAATACTGTCCTCCCGCTATCCAATCGCCATGGTGATCGAGGGACATAGGCCATCCACCCTTTGATAGCCATGTTGGGATTCCAGGGTTGATGCCTGGACTGCCCTCCAGCCAGCCCACCATCCCATCACCATTGTGCTGATCATGGGCTGCTGCCTGGCATGCGCCCCGGCCCTCCCGCCCTTCGATTGCCATGGTACTGGTCCAGAGTTGATGAATGGCCTGCGCTCTGGTGCTCGCACCCTCAGATGGCCATGGTGGGGGTCCGTGGTTGCTTTCTGGCAAGATCTCTGGCTCTGCCACACTCTGATGGCTATGATGGGAGTCCAGGGTTGCTGCCTGGCCTGCGCATTGCCACTCCTGCCTATGATAGCATAGGTGGGGGTCTGTCACTGCTGCCTGACCAGAGTCCCAGCCCTCCTGCCCTCTGATAGCCATGGTGGAGGTTCGAGGTTGATACCAAGCCTTCGCTCTTGCCCCACCCTCTGATCACCATGGCGATCACCAACACCAGGCCAGCCAACAACCCAGGCACCCAGGGGTCCGTGGTTGCTTCCTGGCCTGCAATAGAGCACTCCCGCAATTCAATCGCCATGGCGATCGAGGGACACAGGCCACCCACCCATCGATTGCCGTGTGGGGTTCCAGGGTTGATGCCTGGCCGGCGCTCCGGATAGCCTGCCCTCCCATCACCATAGTGGGAGTTAGAGGCTGCTACCTGGCAAGCGCCCCAGCCCTCACGCCCTACAATTGCCATGGTGGGGGTCCAGGCTTGATGCATGACGTGCGCTCTGGCCATCCAAAATCAGATGGCCATGCTGGGGGTCAGGGTGGCTGCGTCAAGCCCTCATGCCCTTTGATTGCCAAAGTGGGGGTCCGCCGTTGCTCCCTGGCCAGAGCCCTGCCCCCCCTGCCCTCCGATCATCATGGTGGAGGTTCGAGGTTCATGCCTGGTCTGCACACTGGCCTTCTGCCCTCTGATCACCATGGCGATCGCCAAAAGCAGGCCAGCCAGCAAACCAGGCACCCAGGGGTCCGTGGTTGCTTGCTGGCCTGCAACACACCCCTCCTGCCCTCTGATCGGCATGGCGATCGAGGGAAGCAGGCAACCCTCCCTTGCCATGTTGTGATTCCAGGGTTGATGCCTGGGCTGCACTCTGGCCGCCCTATCTCCCATTGCCATGGCGGGGGTCCGGGGCTGCCTCCTGGCCTGGGCCCCAGCCCTCCCGCCCTTCTATTGCCGTGGTGGGGGTCCGGGGTTGATTCATGGCCAGCGCCCTGGCCCTCCCGCCCTCCGATGGCCATGGTTGGGGTCCGTGGTTGCTGCCTGACTTGCCCTCAGGCCCTCCCATCCTCCCATCACCATGGCGGGATGGGGCAGCATTTCAATATGGTATTCTGACATTATCCACTTCTTTGTCATCCAGTTTAGAAAGTGACTTCTAATTCCCTTTAGGACTTACAGTTTCTTTATCCACCCTTGTGTTTGGAGTCTTATTCCTTATCTTCACTAGTCTACAATATATTCTTAGGAAGTTTGGCTAACTTGAGGCAATAGACACTACGCAAAATGACCTGGCCTCTATATAAACTCTCTAGATCAATGAGTAACTACTCACTTCAGCTCTAGTTGCCCAAGATCAGTGGCTGCCATGGTGTGGCTTGACCACACAAAGCCTCAGGTTGACCATCCAGGAGTTTGGCTATCTTGAGGCAACAGACACTACTCAAAGGGTTCTGGCCTCTATATATACTCTCTGGTCAATGAGGAGCCACTCACTTCACCTCAGTTGCCCAAAATCCGTGGTTACCATGTTGTGGCTTGACATCACAAAGTCTCAGCTTGACCATCCAGTAGGCGCGGTGGTGGGAGAGGACACTGAAGTCCCAGATGCTCTGGTTATAGAAAATTGACCTTCCTCTTACCTTCTAAATTTTTTCCAAAATTGACCGCTCTCTCTCATTTCCTCTAGTTCCATTATAGTCCAGCATACGGCAGGGAGGTGGTGTTTCCTCTCAACCACTTCTCAATCTCCCCCATCATTTCAGTGGTCCATTCCACTATGTTTACATATTACCATTACCTAGTATTTTGAGTGTTGTTTTAATGGATGTTTTATTTTAAAATAGTTCCAGATTTACAGAAAAATTGTGAAGATAATACCCATGTACACCATACCCAATTTCCATTATTACTAATATATCAGCTTGGTGTGGGGCAAATGAAACATGAAGTGAATAATCAGTGATGAAACCTCACTTCTCTAGTATCTCCAATATATAACAAGGCTGTTCTAGACCAAGGTGTTAAAGGAAATACTGTACCAGTTGTGGTATAAAACTTCACATCTAGAGTTGACCATCTTTTCAATAGTTTAACAATATTCAATAGTCTACCATGTAAAAAGGAAATCAAATTCATTATTATTCTCCGCAAGAACTAACACAACTTCCTGTTCCTTGACCTAGGCCCTCCTGCCCTTCGAAAGACATGGTGGGGTTTGAGGTTTGCACCATGGCCCGTGCTCGGGCCCTCTCGCCTACAATTGCCATGATGGGGGTCCTGGGATGCTGCCTGGCCTGCGCTCCAGCCCTCCCCCATACAATCACCATGGTGCTGGTCTGTGGTGGCTACCTGGTGTGCACTCAAGCCCTCCCGCCTACGATCCCCATGGTGGGGGTCCGGGTTTGCTGCCTGGCTTGGGTTCCAGCTCTCCAGCCCTTGATTGCCATGGTCAGGGTCCAGGGTTGCTGCCTGACCTGCTTCCGGACCACATGCCCTTCGATTGCCATGGTGGGAGTCCTCAGTTGCTGCCTGGCCTGCCTTCTGGCTCCCCCGC
>NW_006297587.1:21928-22782 GCF_000327345.1 Myotis davidii
CACACTTTCATTGCCATGATGGGAGCCCGCAATTGCTGCCCAGCCTGCACCCCAGCCTTACCGCCCTTCTATTGCCATGGTGATGGTCCGGGCCTGATGTGTGGCATGAGTCCCACCCTCTGCCCTTTGATTGCCATGGCGGGATCCGGGGTTGCGGCCTGGGTTGCTCTCCTGCCCTCCCTCCTTCGAATGCCATGGTGGGGGTCCACGGTTGATGCCTGGCCTGCCCCCTCCCCTCCCGCCCTTCCTTGCCATGGTGTGTGTCTGGGGTTGCTGCCTGGCCTACGCCCATACTTCCCGACATTGGATTGCCATGGTGGGGATCCAGAGTTGCTGCCTGGCATGTGTGCCGGCCCTCCAGCCCTTCGATTGCCATGGTGGGGTTTTGGGGTTGATTCATGGCGTGCACTCTGGCCATTCTGCCCTCAATCGCAGTGCTGAGGATCCGAGGTGGCTGCCTGGCTTTTGCTCTGGCCCACCCACACTCCAATCACCATGGCGATCCCTGGATGCATGCCATTCAGCAACCCTGGCACCCAGCGGTCAGCGGTTCCTGCCTGGCCTGCAACACCACACTCCCGCCCTGCGATCGCGATGGTGATTGAGTGATACAGGCCATACTTTCCTTCAATTGCCATTGTGGGTGTCTGCTATTGCTTCCTGACTTGCACCTCGGGCCTCCCACGTTTGGATTGCTATGGTGGGGTTCCGGAATTGATGCATGGCTTGCGCCCCGGCCATCCTGCCCTCAATCGCCATGGTGGGGGTCTGTGGTTGCTGGCTGCCCTCGCCCCGGCCATACCACGCTTGATTGCAATGGTGGGTTTCCGCGGTTGCTGCCTGGCCTGCAAAAC
>NW_006297587.1:22883-25010 GCF_000327345.1 Myotis davidii
TTGCCATGGTGAGGGTCCGCGGATGCTGCCTGTCCTGCGCCCCGCGCCTCCCACCCTTCGATAGCCATGGTGGAGGTCCGGGGTTGATGCATGGCCTGTGCCCTGACCCTCCTGCCCTCGTTCACCATGGTGGGGTTCCGTGGTTGTTGCCTGCCCTGCGCTCCATCCCTCTCGCACTCCAATCCACATTGTGATCACTAGAAGAAGGCCACTTAGTACCCCTGGCACCCAGGAGTCCGGGGTTGCTGCCTGGCCTGCAAAACTGCCCTCCCAACGTGCGATCGACATAGCGATCTAGGGACACAGGCAATCCGGCCCTTTTATTGCCAAGTTGGGGTATATTTATATTTTTGCTGCTGTGCCCCAACCTTCCTGCCCTCGATCGCCATGGTGGGTGTCCACGGTTGGTGCCTGGCCTGCCCTCAGGCCAGCTCGCCTTCCCATCGCCATGTAGGGGGTCTGGGAGTGGGGACTCCCAGATGTCACTGTGTTTGCACAAACCCTTTATTCCCCAAGTTATTGGCTGGGATGCTAATAGTCCCCTGACCTGAGCGGTGGAGAAAACTACATTACCCAGAAAGTCATGTACTGACGTAGGCGGAGCTAAAGGGCATTTTGCTTTCTGCACATCCAGTTAGGGCTGGATCTCCTCCATCCTCCTCGCGGTCATCATTTTAACCTTTTAGGTGTATTTTCACAGATTCACAGGCTTCAGGGTGCTGGTCTTGAGGAGGAGGAGGCCTGGGAGGCAGCGCGCCTGCTGTGTGGGGTGTGTCTGAGGCTCCTTGAGCCCAACAGCCCAAGATTGGGGTCCAGGTGCCTTCCGGACTCTGCTCACAGCATCCCCGCAGCCGGACCCCATTTCACTCTCCAGCCTTGGGGACCAGGCCTCTCAGGTCTCGCCGCCCAGGTCCCATCGCTCCGAATGGTGAGTCCCTTGTGGGTGTCACATGGCTGATGTGGGAAGACGGTGAAAGGCTGCAGTGCCACCTTGTAAGGACGTGATGGTGCGACTGAGCAGGGAGGGACTCGGGAGCCCGGGCCATTTGTGGGTGTAAACGCAACAAAGAGATGAGGTGAGGTTTTGCACGAGTAGTTTTACTTTCACTCTGAGAACGCTGGGGCCATAGATACTAGGTTTGCGGAAGGAGGAACACACGGGCCAAAAGGGAGAAGAATTATGGATTTATTAGGCCACCTGGAAAGCTCAAAAACTGTCCTGTTGAGGGACTTGGAAGGCAGAAGCTGGTCCCCAGGCTGCCACAGCGTCACTTGTCTGCTTTTGCTGCTTTTCTGGACCTGGAGCTGAAATGCAACTGAGACCAAGATGTGATCTTAGGGAGGAAAAGGTCAGGGGTCTTAGTTGCCGGACTTGTTATTTGTTGGGGGAGGGTAGGTTACCCTGGGGGCGAGGTTCTTGTTTCCCAGTGTGTTGGTTTTTTAAAAAAATATATTTTGTTGATTTTTTCCAGAGAGAAAGGGAGAGGATAGAGAGTTAGGAACACCAATGAGAGAGAAACATTGATCACTGCCTCCAGCACACACCCTACAGGGGATGATCCCACAACCAAGGTACATGCCCTTGACCAGAATCGAACCTGGGACCTTTGAGTCCAAAGGCCCGATGCTCTATCCACTGAGCCAAACCGGTCAGGGCAAGGGAGTCAGATTTTTAAAGGACTCTAAGGTGGGCTATTTCTGGTCAGAGAATTCTCTGTTTAGGCCTGCATTCTGGGTAATGCTGGAGGGGAGAGATAACAGTCTTAGCAAGTGGAATGTGGTCCAAGCAAGTTAAATATCCATTGTGAATGGCATAAAGGGAAGTTCCCAGGGGAGGGGATATCTATTCAATTATTTGATCTGAATTAACAATAGATGGTTGTGAAAAAAGGGGGGGGCATTTTCTGATTTAGGGTTCTAACTTTAATATTGCTCAGAGGAAGAACAGACTAGAAGACAGGACAGCAGTTGTGCAGAGGAAGGAGAAGTCCTATAAATGATAAGGTAACTGGCAAGAGTGAGCACTAAGGACAGACTCCTGAGATAATACACACATCTGAAAGTCCCCAGGCCTATGGACTGGGCAAAGGTATAGAACAGCTTTACCCCCAAGATCAAGGTGTTGTG
>NW_006297587.1:25603-26364 GCF_000327345.1 Myotis davidii
GACCCCTTTCAAAGGCTGTTAAATCGCATTGTTTACACATATCTTTAGAAAAAAATCACTTCTACTGTCATGGCAAACAAACTGCTTCCCTATTTATAATGGTCTGGCCTTCTAGCAACTTCAGTGGGAAATTATAGCTAATTTGCCTCCAAATGTCAGGTGATCATAATAATCTGGCCACCCAGTGTATATATATTGATTTTAGATATAGAAGGGAAGGGAGAGGGAGAGAGACAGAGAAACAGTGATGAGCAAGGAACAATGATCAGTTTCCACCTGCATAACCCCTATTTTGGATCCAGCCCACAGCCCAAGCATGTGGCCTCACCAGTGCATGGTTCTATACTCAACCAATTGAGACACATCAGCCAGTACTGTAGATCACTTTCATACAAGGAATCATGCTCAAGTTGGTAATGGTAGTAATAGCTCAGAAGGGACAGTGTGAGCCTGAGGATTGGCTTTCCTGCTGTGGCCAGTATTTGTGAGTCACAACACAGCAGAGGGACAGAAGTTGTCCTGTCGAGTGTCAAAGAGAGATCATGGTTAAGTGAGAGATTTTAGCAAGCATTCTCTGGACAACACTTGATAAGTAATAAGACATTAAGGAGAGGACTATGGGGGCTGGGGCTAAGGGAGTTCAGGTGTGAGAGAGGTGTTGTAAAGAGTGATTTGCACTTGAAGAGGGAATATGAATTGATGGCCACAGCACCCTGACATTGACATAAGAGTGAATGACAGGAAAGCCCATTTCTGGTGGT
>NW_006297587.1:31243-32208 GCF_000327345.1 Myotis davidii
ATTGTGTTCACTTCAAGGTTATCACAACAGGCAAGAACTCAAAGCTAGAGGTAGGATCATTGTACAATTAATCCCAGGTTGTGTATTTTGTAACATTCTCATGGCAGTAGCCTTCACTTCTTGACAATATTTGCTGCCACTGAAGCAAGAATGATTCTCTCAAGAAATGAGGAGAGAGATGCTCATGTCTATATAGAGTTGCCATCTTAATTTTCTAACTACAGAACAATAGCTATGTTTTTATTTGGAACCACATTTTTAGGCTTTACTTAGGTATATGTATAACTGACATTCAATGAAAAGTACTTTCTAATGTATACTATTTGGTGAGGGTGAACAGACAGATAAAGCTCAGAAGCAGTCATATGTAAAATATGCTTTCTGTTACCTATACCCATGGTGGGGCAAAAGTATGATTACAGTTGTGAGTATACAAAACACAGAATTTATTTTCTTATTTTAAAAACTACCTATACTAATAAAAGGGTAATGTGCTAATTAGACCAGATCAACCGGACACATTCTGGACATTTGGCTTCCTTTCAGAGAAAGCCACGGTGGTAGAGACCAAGGCAGAGGTGGTTAGGTGTATTCAGGCCTGAAGGGGAGCAAGCAGTTATGGGTGGGATCAGGCTGGCGTGGGGAAGCAAAAAATTAGGGGCACGATCAGGCCAGCATTGAAGAGCAAAGCAGTTAGGGGGCAATCAGGCAAGCAGGGGAGTGCAGTTGGGGGTGACCAGGCCGGTAGGCAGAGGCAGTTAGTGGTGAACAGGCAGGCAGGTGAGTGTTTAGGAGCCAGTGGTCCCGGATTGTGAGAGGGATTTCTGACTGCTGGTCTGGCCTAACCCAGCAGTCGGACATCCCCTGAAGGGTCCCAAATTGGAGAGTGTGCAAGCTGTGCTTTGGGACACCCCCCGTGCCTGAATTCATGCACTAGGCCTCTATACAGTATATATAAAAGGCTA
>NW_006297588.1:0-16831 GCF_000327345.1 Myotis davidii
ATAAATAAATAAAAAAAAATAAAAAAAAAAAAAAGAAAGGCTTCAGGCCTGGGCAGGGATGGAGCCAGAAATGGCGAGGAAGCTGTGGGGCCCCTGCCCTGTCCTAAAGCCTGGTCCCCAGGCTTTAGTACTGGGCAGAAGCGGAGCCAGTGATCTGAGTGTCTGGGGATCACCTGCCCAGGCCTAAAGCCTTGGACAAAGGCTTCAGGCCTGGGAAGGGATGGAGCCAGTGATAGGAGGGTGCTGGGGGGCCACTGCCCAGGACTAAATGTCGGCCAAAGACTTTAGGCCTGTGCAGGGGCAAGCCAGCAAAATGAGGGAGCTGGGGGGCCCTGCCCAGCCCCGGAGGCTTCAGAGTTGGGCAGGGGTAGAGCCAGGGATAGGAGGAAGCTGGGGGTCCCATGCTCAGGCCTAAAAAATGGGCCTGAGGCTTTAGGCCTGGGCAGAGGCAGAGCCAGCGATCTGAGGGAGCTGGTGGTCCCTGACAAGGCCTAGAATTTCGCCAAAGGTTTTAGGCCTGGGCAGGGGTCGAGCTAGCGATTGGAGGGAGATTCTGGTCCTCTGACCTGGCCTTAAGCCTGGGTCGGAGGCTTTAGGCCTGGGCAGGGCAAGAGCCAGCGATTGGAGGGTCTGGGGGTCACCTGCCAAGGCCTAAAGCCTAGGCCAGAGGCTTTAATCCTAGGAAGGGGTGGAGCCAGCGATTGGAGGGAGCTTGTGGTCCCATGCCCACTCCAAAAGTCCAGAGGTTTTTGGACTGGGCAAGGGCAGAGCCGGTGATCGGAGGGTCTGGGCGTCACCAGCCCAGGCCTAAAGCTTCAGCCAAAGGCTTTAGGCCTGGGCAGGGGCCATGCCTGCAATTGGAGGGAATTGGGGGTCCACTGCCAAGGCCTAAAGCCTGAGTCAGAGGCTTTAGGACTGTGCAGTGGCCAAGCCAGTGATAGGAGTGAGCTGGGGGGCCCCTGCCTAGGCCTAAAGCTTATGCCAAAGGCTTCAACATGGGCAGGAGCCGAGCCAGCTATTGGAGGGAGCTCGGGTCCCCTGCCAGGTCTTAAGCTTCAACCAGAGGCTTTAGGCCTGGGCAGGGGCGGAGCTGGCTATTAGAGGGTCTAGGGGTCCCCTGCCTAGGCCTAAAGCCTTGGTCAGTGACTTTAGGCCTGGGCAGCGGCAGAGCCAGCAATAGGAGGGATATGGGGGGCTCCTGCCCAGGCCCCAAGATTTTAGACCTGGGCACGGGCGGAGCTGGCAATCAGAGGGAGCTGTGGGGCCCCTTCCAATGGCTAAAGCCTTGTCCAGAGGCTTTAGGACTGGGCAGGTCAACTGCCCAGGCCTAAAGTCTTGGTCAGGGGCTTTAGGCCTGGGCAGGGCAGGAGCCAGCAATCAGAGGGAGATGGGGGGCCTGTGCACAGGCCCAGCCGCTTTAGGCCTAGGCAGCGGCAACCCCAGCAAATGGAGAGAGAAGGGGCGCCCCTGCCTAGGCCTAATGCTTTGGCCAAATGCTTTATGTATGGGCATGGGCGGAGCCAGCAATTGGAGGGAGCTGATGTTCCCCTGCCCAGGCTTAAAGATTAGGCCTGAGCCCTAACCAGTTTAGCTCATTGGACAGAGCGTCGGCCTGCGGACTGAAGGGTCCCGGGTTCGATTCCGGTCAAAGGCATGAACCTTGGTTGTGCAGGGGGTGTACAGGAGGCAGCTGATGTTTCTCTCTCATCGATGTTTCTAACTCTCTATCCCTCTCCCTTCTTCTCTGTAAAAAATCAATAAAAATATATTAAAAAAAAAAAAAAAGATTGGGCCTGAGGCTTTAGGCCTGGCCAGAGGCAGAGCCATTGATCAGAGGGAACTAGTGGGCCCCTGATGAGACTTAGAGCTTTGGCCAAAGGTTTTAGGCCTGCACAGGGGTCGAGCCAGCGATTGGAGGGAGATTGTTGTCCCCTAACCTGGCCTTCAGCCTAGGCCAGAGGCTTTTGGCCTGGGCAGGGGTAGGGCCAGTGATAGGAGTGTCTGGAGGTCAACTGCCCAGGCCTAAAGCCTTGGCCTGAGGCATTACGCCTTGGCAGGGGTGGAGCCAGTGAGAAGAGGGAGAAGGTTGGTCCCTGCCCAGGCCTAAAGCCTGGGCAGGAGGCTTTAGGACTGTGCAGGGGCCAAGCCCATTGATTGGAGGGAGCTGGGGGGCCCCTGCCTAGGCCTAACGCTTAGGCCAAAGACTTTAGGCCTGTTCAGGGGCGGAGCCAGTGATTAGAGGGAGATGGGGGCCCCTGCCCAGGCCTCAAGGCTTTAAGCCTGTGCAGGGGCAGAGCCAGTGATCTGAGGGTCTGGGGGTCACCTGCACAGGCCTAAACCCTTGGTCAGAGACTTTAGGCCTGGGCAGGGGCAGTGCCAGCAAATGGAGAGAGAATAGGCGTCCCTGCCCAAGCCTAAAGCTTCGGCCAAAGGTTTTATGCCTGGCCAGGGGCGGAACCTGTGATCGGAGGGATATGGGGGCCCCTGCCCAGGCCCCAAGATTTTAGACCTGGGCAGAGGTGGAGCTGGCAATCAGAGGGAGCTGTGGGGCCCTTTCCAATGGCTAAAGCCTTGAACAGAGGCTTTAGGACTGGGCAGAAGCAGAAGAGCCAGCGATCGGAGGGAGCTGGGTGGCCCCTGTGAGGCCTAAAGCTTGAGCCACATGCTTTAGGCATGGGCAGAAGCGGTGCTGGCGATTGGATGGAATTGGTGTCAACTGCCCAAGCGTAAAGCCTTGGTCAGAGGCTTTAGGCCTGAGCAGGGGCAGAGGCAGTGATCCCAGGGACTGGGGGTCCCATTCCCAGGCCTGAAGCCTGGGCCAGAGGCTTTAGGCCTGGGCAGGGGTGGAGGCAGCAATCAGGGAGAGATGGGGGAACCCTGCCCAGGCCATGAGGCTTTAGGCCTGGGCATGGGCAGGGTCAGAGATCAGAGTGAGCTGGGAGGCCCCTGTCCAGGTTTAAAGCTTTGGCAAAAGGCTTTTAGCCTGTGCAGGGGGTGAGTTGGTGATCAGATGGAGCTGGTGGGCCCTTGCCCAGGCCTAAAGTGTGGACCTAAGGCTTTAGCCCTGGGCAGGGAGGACCCTGTAGTGGGAGGGAGCTGGGGAGACCCTGCCGAAGCTTAAACCTTCATCAAAAGACTTTAGGTATGGGCAGGGGTGGAGCCAGTGATCAGAGGGAGTTAGGGGGCCTATGCCCAGGCCCCAAAGCTTTAGGCCAGGGTGGTGGGGAAGCCGGCAATCAGACGTAGCTGGGGGGCCCCTGCCCAGGCTATAGCCTTGGTCAGAGACTTTAGGCCTGGGCAGGGGAGGAGCCAGCTGTAGGAGGGAACTGAGTGGCCTCTTCCCAGGCCTAAAACTTTGGCCTAAGGCCTTAGGCCCTATCAGGGGTGGTGCCGGCAATCTGAAGGTCTTGGGGTCACCTGCCCAGGCCTAAAGCTTCAGCCAGACATTTTAGGCCTGGGCAGGGGCGGAGCCAGCGATCAGAGGGAGCTGGGTGGCCCCTGACGAGGACTAAAGCTTCGGCCAAAGGCTGTATGCATGGGCAGGGGCTCAGCCAGCAAACTGAGGGAGCTAGGGTGCTCATTCCCAGGCCTAAAGCTTCGACCAGAGGCTTTAAGTCTGGACAGGGGTGGAGCCAGTTACCGGAGGGAGCTGGGCTGTCCCTGCCAGGACTACAGCTTTGGCCAAAGGCTTTATGCCTGGGCAGGGGCCAAGCCAGTGAAATTTGGGAGCTGGGGGCCCATGGCCAGTTCTATAGCTTCAACCAGAGTTTTTAGGCCTGGGCAGGGGTACAGCCAGCGATCAGAGGGATATGGGGGGCCCCTGCCCAGGCCCTAAGGTTATAGACCTGGGCAGGGGCGGAGCTGGCAATCAGAGGGAGCTGTGGGGCCCTTTCCAATGGCTAAAGCCTTGAACAGAGGCTTTAGGACTGGGCAGAAGCAGAACAGCGATCGGAGGGAGCTGGGTGGCCCCTGTGAGGCCTAAAGCTTTAGCCAAATGCTTTAGGCATGGGCAGAAGCAGTGCCGGAGATTGGATGTTATTGGTCAACTGCTCAGGCCTAAAGCCTTGTGGGGGTCCCATTCCCAGTCCTAAAGCCTGGGCCAGAGGCTCTAGGACTGGACAGGGCAGGAGCCAGCGATCAGAGGGAGATGGGGGGCCCCTTCCCAGGACATGAGGCTTTAGGCCTGGGCAGCAGCAGCGCCAGCAAATGGAGAGAGATGGCGGCGCCCCTGCCCAGACCTAATGCTTTGGCCAAATGCTTTATGTATGGACATGGGCAGAGCCAGCAATTGGAGGGAGTTGCGGGTCCCCTGCCTAGGCCTAAAGATTGGGCCTGAGGCTTTATGCCTGGGCAGAGGCAGAGCCAGGGATCAGAGGGAGCCGGTGGGTCCCTGACTAGGCCGAACTTTGGCCAAAGGTTTTAGGCCTGGGCAGGGGTCGAGCCAGAGACTGGAGGGTCTGGGGGTCAACTGCCCAGGCCTAAAGCCTTGGCCAGAGGCTTTAGGCCTGGGCAGGGGTGGAGCCAGCAATCAGAAGGAGATATGGGGACCCTGCCCAGGCACCAAGTCTTTAGACCTGTGAAGGGGCGGAGCTGGCTATCAGAGGGAGCTGGGGCGCTGCTGACCAGGCCTAAAGCCTCAGCCTGAGGCTTTAGGCCTGGGCAGAGTCGGAGCCAGTGATTGGAGGGAGCTGGGGGCCCCTGACCAGGCCTAGACCTTCAGCCAATGGTTTTAGGCCTGGGCAGGGGTAGAGCCAGCGATTGGAGGGAGATTGTGATCCCCTGCCCAGGCCTAAAGCCTGAGACAGAGGCTTTAGGACTGGACAAGGTGGGAGCCAGCAATCAGCCGGTCTGGGGGTCACCTGCCCAGGCCTTAAGCCTGAGCCAGAGGCATTACACCTTGGCAGGGGTGGAGCCAGCGAGAAGAGGGAGAAGGTCGGTCCCTGCCCAGGTCTAAAGCCTGGGCAGGAGGCTTTAGGACTGTGCAGGGGCCAAGCCCATTGATTGGAGGGAGCTGGGGGGCCCCTGCCTAGGCCTAACCCTTAGGCCAAAGACTTTAGGCCTGTGCAGGGGTGGAGCCAGTGATCAGAGGGAGATGGGGACCCCTGCCAAGACCCCAAGGCTTTAAGCCTGTGCAGGGGCAGAGCCAGCGATCGGAGGGTCTGGGAGTCACCTGCTCAGGCCTAAAGCCTTGGCCAGAGACTTTAGGCCTGGGCAGGGGCAGTGCCAGTGATTAGAGGGAGCTCAGGGGGCCCCTGCCTAGACCTAAAATTTGGCCGAAGGCTATAGGCCTTATAAGGGGAGTTGCCAGCGGTAGGACGGTCTGGGGATCACCTGCCCAGGCCTAAATGCTCAGCCATAGGTTTTAGGCATGGCCAGGGGCAGAGCCGGCAATTGGAGTGTCTGGGGGTCACCTGTCCAGGCCTAATGCCTTGACCACAGGCTTTAGGAATGGGCAGGGGCATAGCCTTCGATCGGAGGGAGATGGGGGCCCCCTGTCCAGGTCACGAGTCTTTAGGCCTGGGAAGGGGCAGGTCCACTAAATGAGGTATCTGGGGGGCACATGCCCAGGCCTAAACCTTGGACAGGGGCTGTATGCCTGGGCAGGGGCAGAACCAGAGATCGGAGTGACCTGGGGGGCTCCTGCCCAGGCCTAAATCTTCAGCCAAAGGCATTAGGCCTGTGTAGGGGCCAAGTTGGTGATCTGATGGAGCTTGGGGGCCCTTTCCCAGGTCTAAGGCTTTAGGCTTAGGCAGGAGCGGAGCCAGGAATCAGAGGGATCTGGGGGGCCCCTGGCCAGGCCTAAAGCTTCTGCCAGTGGTTTTAGGCCTGGGCAGGGGCCGTGCCTGCAACTGGAGAAAGCTGCGTGTCCCCTTCCCTGGCCTAAAGCCTGGTCCAGAGGCTTTAGACTGGGCTGGGGCAGAGCCGGAGATGTGAAGGCCTGGGGATCACCTGCCCAGTCTTAAAGCCTTGGACAAAGGCTTTGGGCCTGGGCAGGGGCTGAGTTAGCAATTGGAGGTAAATGGGGGCCCCCTGCCCAGGCCCCGAGGCTTTAGAGATGGACGGGGCAAAGCCAGCAATAGGAGAGTCTGGGGGTTACCTGCCCAGGCCTAAAGCCTCAACAAGATGCTTTAGGCCATGGGAGGGCCATATTGGCGATCTGAGGGAGGTGAGGGCCTTGCTCAGGCCTAAATCTTCAGCCAAAGGCTTTAATCCTGTGCAGGGTCCGAGCTGGTTATCAGAGAGAGCTGGGGGGCCCTTGCCCAGGCTTAATGCCTGGGCCAGAGACTTTAGGTCTGGGAAGGGGCCGAACCAGCGAAATTAAGAAGCTGGGGCCCTATGCCCAGTCCTAAAGCTTCAACCAGAGGCTTTAGGCCTGGGCAGGGGCGGAGTCAGTAATCAGAGGGAGATGGAGGGCCCCAGACAAGGTCCTGAAGCTTTAGACCTGGACAGGGGGAGACCTGGTGATCAGAGGGAGCTGGGAGGCCCCTCCCAGGTCTTAAGCCTCGGCCAGAAACTTCAGGCCTGGGCAGGGGCGGAACCATCTATCAAGGGATCTCGGTGGTCCCTGCCCAGGCATAAATCTTTCGCCAAAGGCCATAGGCCCTATCAAGGGCGGTGCTGGCGATCGCAGAATCTGGGGGTCACCTGCCCAGACCTAAAGCCTTGGCCAAAAGCTTTAGGCATGGACAGCAGCCGATCCAGCAATAGGAGGGTGCTGGGGGTCCCATGCCCCACCCCAGAAACTATAGGCCTGGGTGATGGCGAAGCCGGCAATCAGAGGGAGCTGGCGGGCCCCTACCCAGGCCTAAAGCTTCGGCCAAAGGCTTTAGGCCTGGGCAGGGGTGGAGTCATCTATCAGAGGGAGCTGGGTGGCCCCTGCCCAGGCCTAAAGCTGCGGCCAAAGGCTTTAGGCCTGGGCAGGGGCGGAGCCAGCGATCAGAGGGAGAAGGGGCGGCCCCTGCCCAGGCCTTGAGGCTTTAGAACTGGCAGGGGTGGAGCTGGTGATTGAAGGGAGCTGGGAGAACCCTGTCCAGGCCTTAAGCCTCAGCCAGAAACTTCAGGCCTGGGCAGGGGTGGAGTCATCTATCAGAGGGAGCTGGGTGGCCCCTGCCCAGGCCTAAAGCTTCGGCCAAAGGCCATAGGCCCTATCAAGGGTGGTGCCGGCAATTGTACTGTCTGGGGGTCACCTGTCCAGGCCTAAAGCCTGGGCCAGAGATTTTAGGCCTCAGAATGGCCGGAGCAGGCGATTGGAGGGTCTGGGGGTCACCTGCCCAGGCCTAAAGCCTCAGCCAGATGCTTTAGGCCATGGTAGGGCCATAGCTAGCAATCAGAGGGAGATTGGGGTCTCCTGCCCAGGCCCTGAGGCTTTACCTCTGGCCAGGTTCAGAGCCAGAGAAATGAGGGAGCTGGGGTGCCCAAGCCCAGGCCTAATGCGTCAACCAGAGGCTTTAGGCCTGGGCAGGGTCAGAGCCAGCAATAGGACGGTCTGGTGGGCCCCTGCACAGGCATAGAGTTTGGCCAAAGGGTATAGGCTCTATAAGGGGCGTTGTCAGCGATCGGACAGTCTGGGGGTCACCTGCCCAGGTCTAAATCCTCGGCCATAGGTTTTAGGCCTGCACAGGGGCAGAGCCAGCGATCACAGGGTTTGGGGGTCCCCTTCCCAGGCCTAAAGCCTGGGGCAGAGACTTTAGCTCTGGTCAGGGGCAGAGCCAGAGATAGGAGTGAGCTGAGGGGGCCCTGCCCAGGCCTAAAGCTTCGGCCAAAGGCTTTAGAACAATGCAGGGGATAAATTGGTGATTGGAGGGAGCTTGGGGACCTTGCCCAGGCCTTAAGCTTGGGCCTGAGGCTTTAGGCTTGGGCAGGGGCAGAGGCAGTGATCAGAGGGAGCTTGGGGGCCACTGCCCAGGGCTAAAGCTTCTGCCAAAGGTTTTAGGTCTGGTCAGGGGTAATGCTGGCAATCAGATGGTCTGGGGGTCACCTGCCCAGGACTAAAGCCTTGGCCAGAGGCTTTAGGCCTGGGCAGAGGTGAAGGCATAGATAGAAGGGACTGGGTGTCCCCTGCCCAGGTCTTAAGCCTGGGCCAGAGACTTTAGGATTGGGCAGGGGTAGAGCTGGTGATCAGAGTGTCTGGGGGTCACCTGCCCAGGCCTTAATCTTCAGACAGAGGCTTTAGGCCTGGGCAGGGCCAAAGTCAGTGATCTGAGCAAGATGGGGTGCTCCTGCACAGGTCTCAAGGCTTTAGACCTGGGTAGGTGTGGACCTGGCAATCAGAGGGAGCTGGGCGGGGGGCCCTCCCCCGGCCTAAAGCCTTGGCCAGAAGATTTAGGCCTGATCAGGGGCCTAGCCAGCCATCAAAGTGAGATGCTGCACCCCTGCCCAGTCCCCGATGCTTTATACCTAGGCAGGGTTGACACCGGCGATCATAGGGTCTGGGGGCCCCTGCCCAGGCCTAAAGACTCGGCCATAGGATTTAGGCCTGGTCAGGGGCGGAGCAGGCGATCAGAGGTTCTGGGGGACACCTTCCCAGGCCTAAAGCCTGGGACAGAAGCTTTAGGCCTAGGCCGAGGTGTAGCCAGAGATGGGAGGGAGATGAGGGGCCCCTGCTCAGTCCTCGACGCTTTAGACCTGGGCAAGGACAGAGCTGGTGATCAGAGGGAGCTGGTGGGCCCATGCCCAGGCCTAAATCTTCAGCCAAAGGCTTTATGCCTATGCAGGGGCCGAGCCATTGAAATGAGGGAGCTGGGGGGCCCATGTCCAGGCCTAAAGCTTCTACCAGAGGCTTTAGGCATGGTTAGGGGTGGAGCCAGCGATTGGAGGGAGATCGGGGACCCCTGCCAGGGCACCCAGGCTTTAGCCCTG
This sequence comes from Myotis davidii, assembly GCF_000327345.1. NCBI lineage: Eukaryota > Metazoa > Chordata > Mammalia > Chiroptera > Vespertilionidae > Myotis > Myotis davidii. The sequence goes on from NW_006297588.1 coordinate 8,860, forward strand.
GGCAGGGGCGGAGCTGGTGATAGGAGGGTGCTGGGGGGCCCCTGCCCAGGGCTAAAGCCTGGGCCAGAGGCTTTAGGACTGGGCAGGAGCCGAGCCGGCTTCGGCTTCGGAGGGGCTGAGGTCTACTGCCCAGGCCTAAAGCCGTGGTCAGAGGCTTTAGGACGGGGCACAGGCAGAGCCAGTGATCAGAGGGAGATGGTGGGCCCCTGCCCAGGACTAATGCTTCGGACAAAGACTTTAGGCCTGGGCAGGGGCAGAACCAGTAATCGGAGGGAGATGGGGAGCCCGTGAACAGGCCCCAAGGCTTTAGGCCTGGGCGGTGGCAAAGCCAGCAATCAGAGAGATCTGGGAGGCCCCTGACCAGGCTAAAGTCTGGGCCAAAAGCGTTACACCTAAGCAGATGCTGAGCTGCTTATCAGAGGGAGCTGGGGGTCCTGCCCAGGCCTAAAGCCTGGGCTAGAGGCATTAGGCTTGGGCAGGAGCAGAGCCGGCAATCAGAGGTTCTGGGGGTCACCTGCCCAGGCCTAAAGCCTCTGGCCCAGGCTTTAGCCCTGGGCAGGAGCGGAGGTGGCAATAGGAGGGTGCTGGGGGGCCCCTGCCCAGGGCTAAAGCCTGGGCCAGAGGCTTTAGGCCTGGGCCGGGCCAGAGACAGTGATCTGGCTAGTCACCTGCCCAGGCCTAAAGCCTCTGGTAGAAGCTTTAAGCCTGGACATGGGCCCCCCAGCTCCGGCTCTGCCCAGGCCTAAAGCCTCTGGCCCAGGCTTTAGCCCTGGGCAGGGGCGGAGGTGGCAATAGGAGGGTGCTGGGGGGCCCCTGTTCAGGGCTAAAGCCTGGGCCAGAGGCTTTAGGCCTGGGCAGGGGTGGAGGCAGCAAGACCCCTGCCAGGGCACCCAGGCTTTAGCCCTGGGCAGGGGCGGAGGTGGCAATAGGAGGGTGCTGGGGGGCCCCTGTTCAGGGCTAAAGCCTGGGCCAGAGGCTTTAGGCCTGGGCCGGGCCAGAGACAGTGATCTGGCTATAGGAGGGTATGAGGTCTGCTGCCCAGGCCTAAAGCCTTTGGGCCTGGGCGGGGCCAGAGCCAGTGATCAGAGGGACTTAGGAGGCCCCTGCCCAGGACCTGAGGCTTAAGGACTGGGCAGGGGCAGAGCCAGCAATCAGAGGGTCTGGGGGTCACCTGCCCAGGCCTAGAGCCTGGACAGAGGCTTTAGGCCTGGGCAGGGCCGGAGCCAGCGATCCAAGGGATATGGTGGGCCCCTGCCCAGTCCCTGACACTTTAGACCTTGGCAGGGGTGGAACTGGCAATCAGAGGGTCTGGGTATCACCTGCCCAAGCCTAAAACCTGGGGCAGAGGCTTTATACCTGTGCAAGGTCGAAGCTGGTGATTGGAGGGTCTGGGGGTCCCTTGCCCAGGCTTAAAGCCTGGGCTAGAGGTTTTTGGACTGGGCAGTTGCCGAGCTGGTTATCAGAGGAAGCTTGGGGGCCCCTGCCCAGTTCCCAATGTTTTAGGCCTGGGTAGGGGCAAAGCCAGCGATCCCAGTGAGCTGGGGGCCCCCCGCCCAGGCCTAAATCTTGGACTAGAGGCTTTGTTCCTAGGCAAGGGTGGAGCCAGTGATCATAGGGTCTAGGGGTCACCTGCCCAGGCCTAAAGACTGGGCCAAAGACTTTAGACTTGAGCAGGGGCCGAGCTGGTTATAGGATGATCTGGTGGTCACCTGCCCAGGCCTAAAGCCTCGGCCAGATGCTTTAGTCCTGGGAAGGGCTGGAACCAGCAATCAGAGGGAGATTGGGGGCCTCTGCCCAGGACCCAAGGCTTTAGACCTGGGCAGGGGCTGAGCTGATGATCAGAGGGAGCTGGGGGGCCCATGCCAAGGCCTAAAGCTTCGACCATAGGTTTTAGGCCTGGGAGGGGCAGAGCTGGTGATCAGAGGGAGCTATGGGGCCCGTACCCATGCCTAAAGCCTGGGCTATAGGCTTTAGGCTTGGCATAGAGCGGAGCCAGCAATCAGAGGGAGATGGGGGGCCCCTGCACCAGGCCAGAGGCTTTAGACCTGGGCAGGGGCAGAGCTAGTGATTGGAGGGAGCTGGGGTGCCCATGCCCAGGCCTAAATCTTTGGCCAAAGGCTTTATGCCTATGCAGGGGCCAAGTCATTTAAATGAGGGAGCTGGGGGGCCCGTGCCCAGGCCTAAAGCTTCGACCAGAGGCTTTAGGCATGGTCAGGGGTGGAGCCAGCGATCAGAGGGACTTAGGGGGCCCCTGCCAAGTCCCGGACGCTTTAGACTTGGGCATAGGCGGAGCTGGCAATGGGAGTGTCTTGGTATCACCTGCCCAAGCCTAAAGCCTGGGACAGAGGCTTTAGGCCTGGGCAGGGTCGGAGCCGGTGATCAGAGGGTCTGGGGGTCTCCTGCCCAGGCCTAAAACCTGGGTGAGAGACTTTAGGCCCGGGCAGGGGCAGAGCCAGCGATGGGAGGGAGCTGGGGAGGGGCGGGTGTCCCTGCCAGGGCCTAAAGTTTGGCCAAAGGCCATAGGCCTCATAAGGAGTGGATCCGGCAATCAGATGGTCCGGGGGTTCCCTGCCCAGGCTTAAAGCCTAGGCCACAGGATTTAGGCCTGGGCAGTGGCAGAGCCGGTGATCGAAGGGAGCTGGGGGAACCTGCCCAGGCCTAAAGCCTCGGCCTAAACTTTATGCCTGGGCAGGGGCAGAGCCAGCGAAATGAGGGACATCAGGGGCTCATGCCCAGGCCAAAATTTTAGAACAGAGGCTTTAGGCCTGGGCAGGGGCGGAGCCAGTGATCGCAGGCTCTGTGGGTCACTTGCCCAAGCCTAAAGCCTTGAGTATAGGATTTAGGCCTGGGCAGGGTGGGAGCCAGATATGGGAGGTTCTGGGGGTCACCTGCCCAGGCCTAAATCCTATACTCAAGGCTTTAGGCTTGGGCAAGTGACCCACAGAGCCTGCGATCACTGGCTCCGCCCCTGCCCAGGCCTAAAGCCTTGGCCAGAGGCTATAGGAATGGGCAGAGGCAGAGCCAGCGATCAGAGGGAGATGGGGAGCCCCTGCCCAGGCTTCTAGGCTTTAGGATTGGGCAGGGGCAGAGCCAGTGATCTGAGGGAGTTGGGGAGCCCCTGCAGAGGCCTAAAGCCCCCGCCAGAAGTTTTAGGACTGGACAGGGGCATAGCCAGCAATTCGAGGGAGATAGAGCCCCTGCCCAGTCCCCGATATTTTAGACCTGGGCAGGGGCAGAGCTGGCGATCTGAGGGAGCTCAGGAACTCTTCCCTGGCCTAAAGTTTTGGCCAAAGGCTTTATGCCTGAGCAAGGGCCGAGCTCCAATTGGAGGGTCTGGGGGTCACCTTCCCAGGCCTAAAGCCTTGGCCAGAGGTTTTAGGCCTGGGCTGGGGTGAAGCCAGCAATCGCAGGGTCTGGGGTCACCTGCCCAGGCCTAAAGACTAGGTGAGAGACTTTAGTCCTGGGCAGAGGCTGAGCTGGTTATCAAAGGGTGCTGGGGTCACCGGCCTGGGCCTAAAGCCTCAGTCTGAAGCTTTAGGCCTGGGCAGTTTTGGAGGCTGTGATTGGAAGCAGCTGGGAGATTCCTTCCTAGAACCCGAGGCTTTATATCTGGGCAGGGTCAAAGCTGGCGATCTGAGGAAGCTGGGAGGACTCTTCCCTTGCCTAAAGCTTCGGCCAAAGGCTTTTTGCCTAAGCAGGGGCCAAGCCAGCGAAATGAGAGAGCTGGCGGGCCCATGCCCAGGCCTAAAGCTTTGATCAAAGGCTTTATGCCGGGGCATGGCCAGAGCCAGTGACATGACAGACCTGAAGCTCATGCCCAGGCCTAAAGCTTCAACTAGAGACTTTTGGCCTGGGCAGGGGCAGAGCAGGCGATAAGATGGTCTGGGGGTCACCTTCTAGGCCTAAAGACTCCGCTATATGTTTTAGGCTGGGGCGGGGGCGGAGTCGGCGATCAGAGGTGGTGGGGGTCACCTGCCCAGGCCTATAGCCTTGGCCAGAGGCTTTAGGAATGAGCAGGGGCGGAGCCAGCGATCTGAGTGAGATGGGGGGGCTTCTGCCCAGGCTACCAGGCTTTAGGCCTGGGCAGGGGCAGAGCCAGCGATCTGAGGGAGCTGTGGTGCCCCAGCCCAGGGCTCAATTGGCAGCCAGAGGCTTTAGGCCTGGTCATGGGCAAAGCAAGCAATCGGAGCTGGGTGGCCCCTGTTCAGGCCTAAAACTTCGGCCAAAGGCCATAGGCCTGGGCTTGGGTGGTGATGGAATTTGGATTGTGTAAGGGTCAGCTGCCCAGGCCTAAAGCCTTGGCCAGTGGCTTTAGGCCTGGGCAGGGGCTGAGCCAGCGATCACAGGGTCTGGGGGTCCCCTGTCCAAGCCTAAATTCACAGACAGACTTGTTAGGCCTGGGCAGAGCCGGAGCCAGCGATCAGAGGGAGATGGGGGCCCTTGACCTGGACCCGAGTCTTTAGGCCTGGACAGGGCCAGAGCCAGCAATCAGAGGGAGATGAGGGGCCCCTGCCCAGGCCTAAAGTTTTGCCAAAGGCTCTATAAGGGGTAGTACCAGAGATCAGACATCTGGGGGTCACCTGCCCAGGCCTAAAGCCTTGGCCAGAGGCTTTAGGAATGGGCAGGGGCGGAGCCAACGATCTGAGTGAGATAGAGGTGTTCTACCCAGGCCCCGAGGCTTTAGGCAGTACAGGGGCGAAGCTGGCGATCTGAGGTACCTAAGGGGCCCCTGCTCAGGCCTGAAGCTTCGGCCAAAAGCTTTATGCCTGGGCAGGGGCCGAGTCAGCGAAACAAGGGAGCTGGAGGTCCCCTGCCCAGGCCTAAAGTCTCGGCCATAGGATTTAGGCCTGGGCAGGGGTGGAGCCTGCGATAGAGGTTCTGGTGATCACCTGACCAGGCCTAAAGCCTTGGCCAGAGGCTTTAGGAATGGGCAGGGGCGGATCAGAGATCAGAGGGAGATGGGTAGCCCCCGCCCATGCCTAAAACTTTGGCCAAAGGCCAAAGGCCTTGGCAGAAGTGGTGCTGGCATTAGGACAGTCTGAGGGTCACCTACCCAGGCCTAAAGCCTTGTCCAGAGGCTTTAGGACTGGGCAGGGTGGAGCTGGAGAAGGGAGGGTCTGGGGATCAGCTGCCCAGGCCCAAAGACACGAGCAGATCCTTTAGGACTGGGCAGGGCCAGAGCCAGCGATCAGAGGAGATGGGGGGCCCTTGCCCAGGACCTGAGGCTTTAGGCCTGGGCAGGGGCAGAGCCAGTGATCAGAGGGAACTGACGGGCCCCTGCCCAGGCCTAAATTTTTGCCCAGGCCAAAGGCTCTATAAGGGGCAGTTCCAGTGATCAGACATCTGGGGGTCATCTGCCCATACCTAAAGCTTTGGCCAAAGGCTTTAGGTCTGAGCAGGGGCAGAGCCAGCAAAATGAGGGAGCTGGGGGGCCCATGCCCAGGCCTAAAGCTTTGACCAGAGGCTTTAGGCCTGGGCAGGGGCAGAGCCAGTAATCTGAGGGTCTGGGGTCACCTGCCCACATCTAAAGTCTTGGCCAGAGGTCTTAGGCCTGGACTGGGGCGGATCCAGCAATTGGAGGGCGATGGGGGGCCCCTGCCCTGACCCTGAGCCTTTAGACATGGGCAGGAGCAGAGCCAGCAATGGGAGTGAGCTGGCTGGCCCCTGCCAAGGCCTAAAGTTTGGCCAAAGGCCATAGCCCCTATAAGGGGCGGAGCCCGCAATCAGATGGTCTGGGGGTCACCTGCCCTTGCTTTAGGCCTGGGCAGAGCCGGAGCCAGCGATCTGAGGGAGATGGGGGGCCGCTGCACTGGCCCCAAGACTTTAGAACTGGGCAGGGGCGGAGCTGTAGATCAGAAGGAGCTGTGGGGCCCCTGCCCAGGCCTAAAGACTGGGCCCATAGTTTTATTCCTGGGCAGGGGCGGATATAGCGATCACAGGGTCTGGGGGGTCCCCTGCCCAGGCTTAAGGCCTCAGCCATATGATTTAGGAGCCGGTGATCAGAGGTTCTGGGGATCACCTGTCCAGGCTTCAAGCCTTGGCCAGAAGCTTTAGGATTGGGCAGGGGCAGAGCCAGTGATCTGAGGGAGATGGGGGCCCCTGCCCAGTCCCAGACACTTTAGACCTGGGCAGGGGCGGAGCTGGCAATCTGAGGGTGCTGGGGGGACCCTTCCCTGGCCTAAAACTTGGTCCAAAGGCTTTATGCCTAAGCAGGGGCCAAGCCAGCGAAATGAGAGTGCTGGGCGCCCCATGCCTAGGCCCAAAGCTTTGACCAAAGGCTGTATGCCTGGGCAGGGCTGGAGCCAGCAATGTGAGTCAGATGGGAGGGCTTCTGCCCAGGCCCCTGACGCTTTTACCTGGGCAGAGACTTGGCCGGTGATCAGATGGTCTGGCAGTCACCTTCCCAGGCCTAAAGCCTCGGCCATACATTTTAGGCCTGGTCATGGGCGGACACGGTGATCAGAGGAAGCTAGGGAGCCCCTGCCCAGGCCTAAAGCTTCGGACAAAGGCTTTAGGCCTGGGCAGGGGGCAAGCCAGTGAAATGAGGCACCTGCGGGCCCATGCCCAGGCCTAAAGCTTCAACCAGAGGCTTTAGGCCTGGGCAGGGGCAGAACCGGCAATCACATGAAAACCTCGGACAGTCACTTTGGACCTGGGCAAGGCTGGTGCCAGTGATCAGAGAAAGATGAGGGGGACCCTTCCCAAGACCCAAGGCTTTAGGCTTGGTCAGAGGCTTTAGGAATGGGCAGGGGCAGAGCCAGCGATCTGAGTCAGAAGGGTGAGCTTCTGACTCAGAGCCAATGATTGGAGGGAGGTGGGGGGCCCCTGCCAGGGCTTAAAGTTTGGCCAAAGGTCATAGGCCCTATAAAGGGCAGAGCCGTCAATCAGATGGTCTGGGGGTCGGTCACCTACTCAGGCCTAAAGTCTTGGTCAGAAGCTTTAGAAATGGGCAGGGGCAGAGCCAGCGTTCTGAGCCAGATGGGGGCTTCTGCCCAGGCCCAGAGGCTTTAGAACTGGGCAGGGGCGGAGCTGGTCATCAGAGGAAGCTGTGGGGCCCTTGCCCAGGCCTAAAGACTAGGCCCAAAGCTTTAGGCCTGGGCAGGGGCTGAGCCAGCGATTGGAGGTAGATTCAAGGCCTCTGCACAGGCCCCGAGGCTTTAGACCAGGGGTCCTCAAACTTTTTAAACAGGGGGCCAGTTCACTGTCCCTCAGACCATTGGAGGGACAGACTATAGTTTAAAAGAAAAACTATGAACAAATTCCTATGCACACTGCACATATCTTATTTTGAAGTAAAAAAACAAAACAGGAACAAATACAGTATTTGTATTTGCATGTGGCCCGCGGGCCGTAGTTTGAGGACCCCTGCTTTAGACCTAGGCAGGGGGGAGATGTCGATTGGAGGGAGCTGTGGGGCCCCTACCCAGGCCTAAAACTTCGGCCAAAGGCCATAGGCCTGGGCAGGGGCGATGCCGGCATTCGGATTTTCTGAGGGTCAGCTGCCCAGGCCTAAAGTCTCAGCCATAGGATTTAGGCCTGGGCTGGGGCAGATCTAGCAATTAGAGGGCGATGTGGGGCCCCTGCCCTGGCCCCGAGCGTTTAGGCATGGGCAGGGCAGAGCCAGCAATGGGAGTAAGCTGGGGGGTCCCTGCCAGGGCCTAAAGTTTGGCCAAAGGCCATAGGCCCTATAAGTAGTGGAGCCGGCAATCGGATGGTCCGGGGGTCACCGGAATTGGCAATCAGAAGTGCTAGGGGTCAGCTGCCCAGGCCTAAACCTTGGTGAGAAGATTTAGAAATGGGTAGGGGAGGAGCCAGTGATCTGAGTAAGATGGGGAGCTTCTGCCCAGGCCCCAAGGCTTTAGGCCTGGGCAGGGGAAGAGCCAGCGATCTGAGGGAGCTTGGGAGCCCCTGCCCAGGCCTAAAGCTTCAGACAAAGGTTTTATTCCTGTGCAAGGGCCGAACCAGAATAATG
>NW_006297588.1:16871-17327 GCF_000327345.1 Myotis davidii
GGGGGACATGACCAGTTCTAAAACTTTGGCCAGAGGCTTTAGGCCTGGACAGGGGCGGAGCATGTGATTTGAGGGTCTGGGGGTCACCTGCTCAGGCCTAAAGACTGGTCAAGAGGCTTTAGGAGTGGGCAGGGGCCGAGCCAGCTATCAGAGAGTCTGGGGGGTCATCTGCCCTGGTCTACAGACACAGACAGACGCTTTAGGCCTGGGCAGGGCCAGAGCCAGTGATCAAAGGGAGATGGGGGGCTCTTGTCTAGGACCGGAGGCTTTAGGCCTGGGCAGCGATGTAGCCGGCGATAAGACGGTCTAGGGGTCACCTTCCCAGACCTAAAGCCTGGGCCATAAATTTTAGGCCTGGGCATGGGTGGAATGGGCGATCGGAGGAACTGGGGGTCACCTTCCCAGGCCTATAGCCTTGGATAGAGGGTTTAGGAATGGGCAGGGGTAAAGCCAGTG
>NW_006297588.1:17688-20135 GCF_000327345.1 Myotis davidii
GGCAAGAGGCTTTAGGCCAGGGCGGGGAGGAACCAGCAAGCGGAGGGAAATGGGCCGCCCCTGCCCAGGCCCCGAGTCTTTAGACCTGGGCAGGGGTGGACCTGGCAAGCAGAAGGAGCTGGGGTGTCACCTGCCCACACCTAAAGCTTTGGCCTGAGGTTTTAGGCCTGGTCAGGGGTGGAGCCAGTGATCGGTGGGAGCTGGGGGTCCCCTGACCAGGGCTAAAACTACAACCAAAGGCTTTAGGCCTTGGCAGGGGCAGTGCTGGCGATTGGAAAGAGATGGGGAGCCCCTCCCCAGGCTCTGAGGCTTTAGATCTGGGCATGGGTGGAATGGGCAGGGCCAGAGCTGGTGATCACAGGGTTCTGGGTGGCCCCTGCCCAGGCTTAAAGCCTGGGCCAGAGGTTTTAGGACTGGGCAGGGGTGAAGCCGGTGATCGGAGGGTCTGGGGGTCATTTGCCTATGCCTAAAGCCTGAGCCAGAGGTTTTAGGACTGGGCAGGGGCAGAGCCAGCGATCGTAGGGCGATGGGGGGCCCCTGCCCAGGCCCTGAGACTGTAGGCATGGGCAGAGGCAGAGCCAGCGATCAGAGGGAGCTGGGGTGCCCTTGCCCAGTCCTAAAGCTTCAGCTAAAGGCTTTAAAGCTGGGTAGGGGCCGAGTGGGTGATCGGAGGGAGCTGTGGGGTCCTTGCACTGGCCTAAAGCCTGGACTTGAGGCTTTTGGCCTGGGCAGGAGCAGAGCCAGTGATTGGAGGGAGATTTGGGGCCCCTACCCAGGCCCCAGGCTTTAGACCTTGGAAGGGGCAGAGCTGGAAATAGGAGGGAGCTGGGAGGCTCCTGCCCAGGGCTATTGCCTAGGCCAGAGGCTTTAGGCTTGGTCAGGTATGGAGCCACCGATAGTAGGGACATGGGAGGTCCCTGCCTAGGCCTAAAGCCGTGGCCAGAGGCTTTAGGCCTGGGCAGGGGCCAAGCTAGCGAAATGAGGGAGGTGTGGGGAAAATGCCCAGGCCTAAATCTTCGACCAGAGGCTTTAGGCCTGGGCAGGGGCCGAACTGGTGATAATTGGGAGCTGGGGGGCCCCTACCAGGCCTAAAGCCTTAGCCAGAGTCTTTAGGCTTGGACAAGGCCAGAGCCAGAGATCAGAGGGAGATGGGGCCCCTGACCAGGCCCCGAGGCTTTAGTCCTGGGCAGCGGCTGAGCCCACGATTGGAGGGAGCTGGGTGGCCCCTGCAGAGGCCTAATGTTCTGTCCAAAGGCTTTAGGCCTGGTCAGGGTCTGAGCCGGCCATCAGTGTGAACTACAGAGGAAACACCTTTTCTGAGCGCTCATTAGCTAAGCTCCCTGCATGCCACTGGTAATATTCTTAGTAACTTGGGTAATAAGAATCCAAAAAGGTGATCTAGGTTTTTTCCACCAAACTTTTCTAGGAAAAAAAAACACGAAGGTCTGCTGCTGTAGCGCTAAGAAATGTCATATCCTGCTTTAGCTGTTTTGGCTCAGTGGATAATGCCTTGGCCTGCCTACCGCAGGGTCTGGGTTCAATTCTTACCAAGGGCATGTACCTAGGTTGCAGGCTCCTCCCTGGCAGGAGGCAACCAATCAAAATGTTCCTCTCACTTTGATGTTTCTCTCTGTCTTTCCCTTTCTCTTCCACATTCTCTGAAAATCAATGGAAACATATCCTCAGGTGTGCATAAAAAAAAAAAATAAAGTAAGAAATGTCATAGCCTATGAAAGACACATCTTGAAAATGCCTAAAGAAAGTTGTCATTTTTTCATGGTGAAGGGACTGGAGTCCGTGTTGATGAAAACACCTTGGTGGCTGTGGTGACTGGCAGTGGCTGCAGCAGCGGGGTGATGGGCCTGGTGCCTTTCCCTGATCAGCCCGGTCACCTCCCACAAATGGAGGCCCACTCCCCAAGGGAAGCAGGAAGTGGTCTAAGCCATCAGTAGGACATCCCCTGAGGGCTCCCAGTATGTGAGAGGGGGCAGGCTGGGCTGAGGGACCACCCCCAGTGCAGGAATTTTGTGCACTGAGCTCCTAGTCCTATCTAATAATAGACAAACATGGTAATTAATCATACCTCTGCTATGCTTCCCATTGGCTAATCAGGGTGATATGCAAATTAACTGCAAACCAAGATGGCAGCCAGCAGCCACGCAGCTGAAGAGAACATGAGGCTTGGTTGCCCCATCGATGGAGGAAGCCAAGGTTCCCCGTCTGCTGTGGCCCGGCTCTCAGCTCAGGATGCAACAATGTTGCAATTGTAGAAGCTAAACAAACCCCAGATACCTGCTTTTAGTGGGCCAGCCTCGAGCTGGAGCCACAACCAAGTTTCAATTACAGAAGGTAAATAAATCCCAGAATAAAAAAGAAAAAAGAAAAAAAGGAGTGACTGGGAGCTTCAGTTGCAGGCTTGGCCCGCCTGAAAAAAAACCTTCTCCCCT
>NW_006297588.1:20542-21640 GCF_000327345.1 Myotis davidii
ATCCAGGCTGAGGGCTGTCAGTACAGCAGTGGTGGTGGGAGCCTCTCCTGCCTCCTCAGCCGTGGTAAGGATGTCTGCAGCTTAGGGCTACTCCTCGCTGACAAGTGGACATGCCCTGAGGGCTGCCGGGCTGCCAGAGGAATGTCTGATTGCCATCTTAGGCCCAATCCCCTGGGGAGCAGGCCTCAGACAGCAGATGGTCATCCCCTGAGGGGTCCCAGACTGTGAGAGGGCACAGGCTGGGCTGAGGGACCCCCCCAGTGCACATATTTTTGTGCACCAGGCCTCTAGTTTAAATAATAAAATACAAAAATACATTAGAAAAACTCAATAAATTATTTGAATACTAATTATTTCTAAAGAAATAAAAATTCATAAAAATTATTTTAAAAAGTACAAAGATATTTTTTATTTTTTTAAAAAATATATCTTTGTTCAGATTATTACAGTTGTTTCTCTATTTCCCCCCCCCCCCATAGCTCCCCTCAACACAGTTCCCACACCACTCCATGCCCTTTGCCCCCACTGTCCTCATCCATAGGAGTACGATATTTGTCCAGTCTCTTCCCACACTCCCCACACTCTCTTCACCCCGATAATTGTCAGTCCACTCCCTTTCCATGCCCCTGATTCTATTATATTCAAAAGTTTATTCTGTTCATCAGATTTTTTATTCATTTCATTTTTAGATTCACTTGATTTTGTTTTTTTTAAATATAGTTTATTGATTTTTTACAGAGAGGAAGGGAGAGGGATAGAGAGTTAGAAACATCAATCAGCTGCCTCCAGCATACCTCCTACTGGGGATGTGCCAGCAACCAAGGTACATGCCCTTAACCAGGGGCGAACCTGGGACCCTTCAGTCCGCAGGCCAACGCTCTATCCACTGGGCCAAACCGGTTATGGCCAGACCATGGAGTTCTGAGGCCTCCAAACTGGGACTCAACCTGGCTCTCTCATGTTTGCAGTTGGGCATCCGGGACCCACATACTATCTGGGGGCCAGTGCAAAATGAAAACGCCAGTCCTTCTGCTTGAAAATTATTAAGAATTTTAGCCTGGCCTGTGTGGCTCAATGGTTGGGCATCCACTTATGAAC
>NW_006297588.1:21765-24447 GCF_000327345.1 Myotis davidii
CCGGTTCAAGTCTCCCTCTCCGTGCAGGACGCGGAGAGGAGACCACAGCCCCAGCACGCCTGCCATATTCTGGCACCCAGCGTGGGGGCCAAATTGGAGGTTAGGCGTTTCTTTTTAAGGGATCACTCCAGTGAATCAAGGCCACTACAGAAAAGGAAAAGGGTAACTGGGAGCGAATTGTTTGCAAATTTTATTAACTGGGTGAATAAAACTGGGGAAAAAATAGACTCAAAAGGAGTCCCCACTCTATTTGAGCTTGAATTAAAAAAAGCTACAGTGTGTCCGCTTGAGTTCTGTGTACTGTCTATGTATTATCTTTGTTTTTTGGCTTAATCTGGTTTTTAAAAGGATGCCGTTGGATTAAATTAGAAACGGGAGTCCAGCTAAACTGGGGAGGGCGAGGGTGCAGCCGGCGCGCTGCTTTCTGTCTTCCCCCAGCGCTAGCTTAGAACCGTGTGTTAGGTTAGGTGGCTCAGGAGGCGGTGAAGGAAATAAAGAGAGTTGATCAGAAAAGGAAGGAAGGAAGGAAAGTTTATTCTGCGTCCCCGGGAGACCCACGTACTCCCAAGGAAAGGGCACGTGGATTCACGCCAACAGGGAGGGGGGCGCTTTTTTAATACTGCGGTTGGGTGAGGGGTGGGGACATGAGCTGAGGTATTCAGCTGAGGAAGTTTCAGCTGCAGTGGGTCAGCAAGGTATTCAGGAATGAGCCAGTATCTGTGTGGGGGTCGGTGTTGATTCAGGGAGAAGCCAGTATCTGTGCCTGGCATACTGATCTGTTAGAAATGCCAGGGGGAGTTCATTATCTTGTCATATGTCTGCATGTATCCAATCCTGGGCTCTCTCAGACCTAACACCGTGCCTAGTCTCTCCACGTTGCACAGACGGCGGTGGTGCCATTGAAGCCAGGAGGAGGCAAGAGCGACCGCCGCTGCTGCTTATTCTTTTTTAGTGCAGTGGCGGAGAGCGGGAGTGTGCGCCACGTGAAATGGGCTGGCCAGGGAGAGGCATCGCTTCTTGGGGCCAGTAGCAGGGACTCTCCAGGGGGCTGGCTCATGGATGCTGCTTTCCGCCCGCTGTGGCCGGACACACTCGCGCGCTGCCCTTGCCCCGCCACCTTCCTTCCCCACCCCCCCACGCACCCGCATCCAGCTAGTCTCCCATGTTCCTCTCACCAGGGGCACCCCCGGCCGGGGTGGTGCAACTGTGGCTGGGGAATTCCCTGCGCTTCTGGCAAGCTTGGATTTCTCAACGTTCCCAAACCTGTGCAGAAAGGCTTCCAAGGAAAAAAAGATGCCCCTTTAAAATCCCCTCCTCCCGTTTCCAGCAGTTTCGCTGGCTGCAGGCTGTTTCTGGGGGACACAAGCGTGGGTGTCTGATTTTCCCTTATGGAGTATCTGCAGTATAGGATTGAGTTTGTTCATTTAGAACAGTGGTTCTCACTTTGGCTACACATTAGAATCACCTGGGAATCTTTTTAAAATTCTGATTTCTGGGGCTCCACCCCATAACAAAGAAACAGAATTTCCGGAGGATGAGGCCCAGAAATCAAGGATTTTAAAAAGATTCCTAGGCGATTCTAATGTTCAGCTAAGGTTGAGAACCACTGGTTTAGAATGTGTACTGTTAATGTCTAAAATTTTATCTCGTCGTAAAAAGGGTAATATGATTCTAGTGAGTTTTCAAGCTAAGTCTAATCAGAAAGGAGGATTAATTCTGTAATTTAACCAAATGTACTGATAAGCAAGTTCCCCTTTTAACCGGGAAGGATGTCCTTTTAATCTTTTCAATCGCGCAGCGTGGCCGCCATCTTGGACAGCGTAGCACAAGGCTGCCAACTTGAAACAGCAAAGGCTAGCCTCTCCTCCTGAATTAGCCAATCACAAACGGAATGACTGCTTACTGAGGCAGGATGGGATTTCAGGGGTGGAGTTTTAAGGCGGAGTTAAAGCGAAAGTTTTGCTACGGAAACGCAGATGGGGCAAAAGCATGCTTGTTTGGCAAGTTTATTTTTTCTATGAAGATACTTGTTCTGATTGCTTAATAAATTAGCTTTATAATTTAGCCAGGGTCTTGTAACTTCAGTTATGTGATAGACCAATGTTTTTAAAGCAATTGGCTTTAATAAAAGCCGACAATAGAAGCTCGTATTTCTTAAAAAACTTGTAGATAAAAACATTCTTGAAAGGTACAGGGTAAAATGAAGGATATTATTCAGGCATTAAATCTAATTATTAATAGCAGTCACCATAAATATTAAAGGAAGGCTACCTTAAATTCTCTGAAGGTGACCACAGCTATGCAGCGAGAGAATGGGCAAGCAATAAACATGTTTCTCCCAGCAGTTTTTCTGACATTCATGGTATATCATATGAAAAATTCAATGACCAAATTAAAAGTAATTGATTCCATGGTCAAGACTAAATCCTTTAATGTTAAGAACTGTTTTAAGCTTTAATAATTTTTAAATTAGATATATATTTGGCAATTTTTCTGAATGTAATATTTCAAGAATATAATTGAAGGACAGATTTTGTGCATCTCTAAGGGCCCTGAGATAGTACAAAAGGATTTATTCCTTCTCCCAAAAAAGAAATAACTAAATTAGACCAATATAATATGCTTGATTGCATGAGGAAATTCTGCCAAATAAATAAATAAAAAGGGAAATCAATTTATTAA
>NW_006297588.1:24568-26596 GCF_000327345.1 Myotis davidii
ATAAATCCAAAGCAGACATATCTCTATACAAGAAATTAAATCTAAAGTCATCAAGACTGCACTGAATTTTTTTCAAAAGGTTTTTTATATTATTTTTAATACAATATAGGGGAATAATGGAATAATCTCCTGTAAGAATATTGCATTAAGCCTAAATTATTTTAAAATTGTTACTTTATAATTAATTTTCACATGTAATGCCTATGGCTGGACACCTGTGAAAGAGCATTGGTGTCAAAGTGGGCCAAAAAGAAGAATGGTCTAGTTAAATAAAAAGATATCAAATCTAATTTATATGAAATTCCCTCTTAACATTTGGTTGAGGATGTTTATATATTTCCAGAAAATTTATCAAAGCTCGTGTGGATCCCTGCAAGAAATATTACCTTCAACATGGACCTGAGAGAGGAATTGGCCAAGTGAAAAAGGAGTCCACACCTGGAGCCACGCCTTACAGCTGCAGGTAATCAACCGTCCAGCCCACAGATAGCAATGATCCCAAGCAGCCCACTGAAGAAGTGGGAAGAGGACGAAGTGGACAGCAAGGAGCCCAGAAGTGACCAGGAGCCCAGGAACACCTGAGAACATCCTTCTTGCCATGTTAGCAGTAATCAGCAGTATGGTAATACTACCAGGGGCAAATGGGGAGGTATTTTGGACTTATGTTCCTGACCCACCATGGGTAAGACCCCTTACATGGGCTGATCCTCCACCTAATATAGTTACTAATGATACCAAAAATCTTGGTCATCCAGGAGGACCACAGGTGGGGCAAGGAAGCATATGAGCAAGGTATAATTACACAAGTGTTGTCACCCAGCTTCCCTTTTGTATGACTCTAAATCAAGCCACTGCTCCTTTGTGTGTAAAATTAAAGAAAGGTTTTTGGCCAGCTTGGACCCCAAAGGACAAAGAATAAAAAGCTCAAATACGTTTATTATCTCTACTTGCTCCTGGGAAAGGTGCAGAAAATCTAAGTGTGCTAAGCGCCCCTCCCCCCCCCCGCCCCCCACTAAGCCATTATGTAAAAGGTCTTATGAATGGGATCCCACTGAGGAAGAAGTTAATTGGCAAGACTGTTATAGTAATTATCCTACCACCAGCAAACTTAATAACAATTTTTTCTTTATAGACTGGAGCCCTTATGGGTCTCTGTATAGTAATAACCACACCCTTAAATGGAAAGGGAATGCATCCTATCTATATGTTGAAGAAAATCACTCCATCTCATGGGATGGAGGAGAATTTGTTGGGCCTCAATTACAATGTGACAATTGGCTTCTTCAAAGTACGCAGTGGAAATTACCTGCTGCACTTGCACCTATAAAATGGTATAGTTTTAATTATAGCTCAAATAGTTCCATTTCTGCCTTATGAAGAACTCTGAATAAGACAGTGTTTGCTACTGCCTGTGTGTTTGATCCCTTTGTACTCCTCTCAGGCCCCATTCAGATGCATCTTAATGTTATAAGCCATCTGTATGAGGTATCATGCACAGGTTGTACTTTATCCCATTGTATTAATTCTACTTTTCAAAAGAACTCCCACATGATTTTATTTTGTTTTATTTTTCTTAATTAAATCTTTGTTGTTCAGATAATTACAGTTGTTCTTCTTTTTTCCCCCCATAGCTCTCCTCCACCCAGTTCCCACCCCACCCTCTGCCCTTACCCCTCCCACTGTCCTCATCCATAGGTGTACGATTTTTGTCCAGTCGCAACCTACACCCCCACACCCCTTTACCCCCAAGAATTGTCAGTCCACTCCCTTTTTATGCCCCTGGTTCTATTATATTCACCAGTTTACCCTGTTCATCAGGTTTTTTATTCACTTGACTTTTAGATTCACTTGTTGATAGATATGTATTTGCTGTTCATAATTTTTACCTTTATCTTTTTCTTCTTCCTCTTGAACAATACCTTTCAGCATTTCATATAATGCTGGTTTGGTGGTGATGAACTCCTTTCACTTGTTCTTATCTGTGAAGCTCTTTATCTGACCTTCTATTCTGAATGATAGCTTTGCTGG
>NW_006297588.1:27487-31808 GCF_000327345.1 Myotis davidii
TGAAGCAATGTAAGCTTCTGTGGGGCCTTGGACCTTCTTTTGGATGTTCTGGGTCTCTCTGACCCAGCTTCAGTTTGTTAGGTAATTTTAGATTGCAAAGGGCCAGGACATTCATATGCAAAAGCCTCTGCCACAGCCTGGGTGGGGCAGGGTCTCAGGGAATCAAAGGATGGAGCAAGCAGCTATGGCAGCCCTGCCCTAAGGGGCCACACATCTCAGTGTCCCAGTAATTGCTGCAAGCCCCTCTGAGGGAAAGCCGCTCTCAAGTTCTGAGTTCTGCCTGCAGCCAGAGAGTCCAGTTTCTCCCTGTATGAGTTCTGGGTCCCCAGAGACTTCCTGGAACTGGAGTTCAGAGCAGTCAGGGGCTTGTGACTCCCTCCCGATTCAAAAAGACAGCTGGCATCCTCAGGTGCCAGCCCCTTTCTGTGCATGCTTGAGCCTCCGCACCTCTGCGCTTTACTTCCGCAGCTCCTCTGAGTCTCAGTGTGCTTTTCTTTTTCCATCTAGTTGTAGAATTTCCACTTAGCCAGCCTTTCTGTAGTTCTGGATGATGTCCATTTTGTCTTTTTGTTGTATTTTTGAAGTTGTTGTGGGAGGCAGCAATTTCCGGTGTTTACCTATGTTGCCATCTTGGTTTCTCCCCTCCTTGCTGATTTTTTGTTTAAGGTATTTATCCAGTGGTGTCAATGGTGTACTAATGTTTCCTACTATGACTGTGTTGTTGTCGATCTCTCTCTTGATATCTTTCAGAAGTTGTTTTGTTTTTTTTTAATGTATTTGGGTGCTCCTGCATTGGGTGTATATATGTTTACCAGAATTATATCCTCTTATTGAATTGTTCCCTTTATTATTATGAAGTAGTCTTCCTTATCTCTTGTTATGGCCTTCACTTTGAGTTCCAATTTTGCAGATATAAGTATTGTTAACCCAGGTTTTTTCTCATTACCATTCGCCTGACTAATTTTTTACCCTCCCTTCACTATCAATCGGTGTGTGTCCTTTGTTCTGAGGTGGGTCTCTTTTAGACAGCAAATATATGGGTCATGTTTTCTTATCCATTCATCTACCCTATGTCTTTTGACTGGAGCATTTAAACCATTTACATTTAAGGTTATTATTTATAGGCACTTGTTTGGCGGCATTTTAGTTATTTATGCCTTCCCTTCCTATTTCTTCTTTGTACAGCAGTCCCTTTAGCATTTCTTGCATTGCTGGCTTGGTGTTAATAAACTTCCTTAGCCCTTTTTTTTTTTGTCTGTGAAGCGTCTGATTTCACTTTCACTTTTGAATGATAACCTTGATGGGTATATTATTCTTGGATCCATTTACTTTCTTTGCATTACTTTGTATATTTCATCCCATTCCCTTCTGGTCTGATGTGTTTCTGTTAAGAAATCAGTTGATCATCTTATGGGAGATTCCTTGCAGGTACGTTTCTGTCTTTCTGGCAGCCTTTCAAATTCTGACTTTGTCATTGGTGTTTGCCAATTTAATTATGGTGTGTCTTGATGTCCGTCTTTTTGGGTTCATTTTGTTTGTGACTCTGTGAGCTTCTTGGACTTGTGGATTTTTTTCTTCCCAATATTGGGGAAGTTTTCTGTCATTATTTCTTCAAACAGATGTTCTATTCCTTGCCTGCTGGGGTTCTTGTTCCAGCATTAGGAGGGGTTCAGCAATCTGCAGAAGGAGCTGTGTGTATTAAATAAGAGTCCAGAGATGAAGCATAATTTTGAAAGGCATTTGAGGGTCAGAGGAGCGTAGCTTAAGAAACTAACTAAGATCTCTTCATCTCAGGACCCCATGCTTTTTATTAACACAAATTGTCTTTAGGTGAGGCAGAGATATATACCTCAAAGGGTCAGGTTTCATACACAGAGGCCACTGTCAGAATGGGGAGAATTAGCCTATGACTGTTCAGATGTTTGGCCAGTAGGAGGCAATAACATGTAGATTAAGATGCCCTGAGCTATTTGGCAGCAAGCAATCATCCCTTTTCAGGTTTGGGGTAATGCCTTCAACCATTCCCAACAGGTGATAACATATGTGACTCAGCCCTTGTTGAGTCCCCAAGTTCCATCAACATTTTGATGAAACTCTTGCAATTATGACATGCTGGAATTGGCTTCCAGCACTTGCCCAGTTTCTTCGCCTTCTGGTCCCCCTATTATGCAGAAGTTGTTTCGTTTTGTGTTGTCCCAAAGCTCCCTTAGGCTCTCCTCCTGTTTTTTAAGTTTTTTTTTTTCCATTTGTGCTCTGCTTGGGTGTTTTTTCCTACCTTGTCTTCTAGCTTAGTGATACAGACCTCAGCTTCTTCTAGCCTACTGTTGATGCTTTCTGTTGTGTTCTGTACTGCAGCAATATCATACTTCATTTCTCCTTGGTTCTTCTTAAATTCCTCTTGATTCTTACACTTGTTGAATTTGTCTTCCATCCTTTTTATGGAAGTCCTTATGACAATTGCTCTGAATTCTTTCTCTGACAAATTGCTTACATCTATTTTGTCTACTTTCTCTTGTGGTAATTCCTCCTTTTCTTTCACATGGGGGCTGTTTTTTGTCTCCTCATTTTCACTCCTCTCAGGGTGTCTTTGTATGTGGCCCACTCTCTACCATGTTAACCAAAAGGCACCAAATACAACTTGACAAGACACGACATAATGGGAATAAAACACAAGTGCATTCACGACACTGATAACCCCAAATAAAGGTGAACACCAGAGAAAAGAGACTTTAGGGAGAGAAAAGAGTGCAGAAATGCTATTGAGAAAAGGGAAAAAAAGTAAGAGAGCAAAGAAAAAGAGGGGACAGTTAAATACGGCAGGAGCAGCAGAGGCTGGCAGACCAGGCTGTCTGGGACAGGGAGAGACCACCACCGCTGCGGCACTCCCTGGACTGCAGGACCTGGGCACAAAGCCCAGGCCATCTTAAAGGGAAGAGCAGCCTCTTCTAGGAACTCAGCAGCACCACCACCCAGACAGGCCTGGGATAGTGCCCACGACCCGACCTGGCAGCCACTCCAGCCAACATTCTGCTGACTCACCCAGCTAGGTGTGATTTTGTACAAACACAGGCGCACTGCCCCCCAGTAGAAATTCTGAATTCCCTCTACCTGAATAACTGTCCCACACACACCCAGCTGCGCAACTTAAGCACCAGGGCCCTTCAGCGCCAGGGTCCCTCAGAGTGCATCAGAGCTCAGCGCCCGGCAAAGGAACTGCCAGTTGCTCATTCCCCCTGAGCCCATCTATCCATAGGTCACTTTGGGAAGCCACAGTGAACCTCCAATGGGTCCAATCTTGGACAAATAGGGACACACTCCCCTGGGCAGTAGAAATTCTGAATTCATCCATCCTGAATACCTGCCCTAAGACACCTCAATTAAGCATGCCAGGGCCCTTCAGAGTGCTTCAGTGCGCCTGCGCTAGCAAACTTCCTGCAGGTACTTCTGTGTGCTACCACCAGGAACGCGCGCCTATCCACCACAGGTGCATCATCAAAAATTGAGTTTCCCCACCCGACAGCTGCAGAACTCTGGACACTACAGTTGCATGCTTTTCCAAAGTGCAGGTCTCCCAAGACCACCACTTCACAGGCAGCCCTGGGGCCCCGCTGTGAGCCCCATTCGACACACACTTAAACAAACAGGGGTGCACTACTGGGCTGTAGAAACGCTGAATTCCCTCTTCTGGGATAACTGCCGACAGACAGTGCAATCCAGTGGTTTCAGTGCCAGAGCCCTTCAGAGTGTGTCAGTACACCTTGCTGGCAAACACACCACAGGTGCCCCTGTGAACTGCCACTGGGATCGCATGTATCCAACAACAGAGGCAGCAGCAAAAGCTGAGTCTTCCCGCCCCACAACTCCAGAACTCTAGACACCACAGTCATGCCTTTCCAGAACACAGGCCACTTGAGCCCCACCACCCCAACATATGATTCCTGGGTGCCACAGTGAGACCCTGCTGGGCACGCATGATTTCAACCAAGGGCACAGGACAGCAAAAATTGGGACACCTCCTCTACGGCTGCTGACTTCTAGACACCTCAGTTGCACCTTTCCAGCTTGCAGGCCTACATCAAGAGAACCCAAATAGCTCAAGTAGGAAGCTACACTAGACTACCAAGCCCAGGAGACCTGAGAGGTCACACCAGTAGCACCATACCCAATAGAAACTGGGTAGCAAAGCAATCAGAGCTACGATTAAAACATTACAGCAAAACATGGGAAGACAAAAAAGCAATCCACAAAGGAAAGAAAAAAAGGAATCACCAGAAAGGGAGTTAAATGAAATTGAGGCTACTAACTTATCAGAGAAAGAAAT
>NW_006297588.1:34037-37132 GCF_000327345.1 Myotis davidii
AGACACCTGAAACACCAGAAAGAATATATGCGCCCCTATGTTCATAGCAGCACAACTTATAATAGATAAGATTTGGAGATAGCCTAAATGCCCATCAGCAGATGAGTGGATAAAAAAGCTGTGGTACATCTATACAATGGAATACTATGCTGCTGTAAAAAGGAAGGAACTCCTACCATTTGCAACAGCATGGATGGAGCTGGAGAACATTATGCTAAGTGAAATAAGTCAGTCAGAAGATAAATATCACATGCTGTGACTCATTTGTGGATTATAATGAACAACATAAACCGATGAACAAAAACAGATGTAGAGACAGAGAAGCATCGATCAAATGCTCAAAACTCAGAGGGAAGGTAGGGGAGGGTTGGGGTGAGGGAGAGAGATCAACCAAAGAACTTGTATGCATGTACATAAGCATAAGTGATGGATGTGGACAACTGGGGATGAGGGTGAGGGCAGGATTGGGGGGAATGAGAGGACGTTGGGGGGATAAAGTCACATTTTTAATATCTTAATCAGTAAAGAGAAAATAAATTTTAAAACGGGGGAAACTGTAATCCAGAATACTATACTTGGCAAGGTTATATTTTATTTTATTTTTAAAAATATATTTTATTGATTTTTTTCCAGAGAGGAAGGGAGAGGGATAGAGAGTTAGAAACATTGATCAGAGAGAAACATCAATCAGCTACCTCCTGCACACCCACTACTGGAGATATGCCCGGAACCAAGGTGCATGCCCTTGTCTGGAATCAAACCTGGGACCCTTCAGTCCACAGGCCGATGCTCTACCTACTGAGCCAAACTGGTTAGGACACAAGATTATATTTTAGAATTGAAAGAGAGACAATGAGTTTTCCAGGCAAGCAAAAAATAAAGAATATTGCCACTATTGAAATGGCTTAATAAGAAATTTTAGTGGGTCTTCTTTATGCAGAAAACAAACCAGAAATAAGAAAATACAGGGAAGAAAAAAATCTCACTAAAGAGAAATATATAATAAATACATTAAATCAACCACTTAAAAGTTAATATGATAGTTAAAAGACAAAAAATTGGAAATTAAATATAACTACAATAAATAGAGGATACACAAAACAAAAAGTTGTTATTAAACAGAACATCAAAAACATAAAGCATGGAGGGGGGAATACAAATGTAAACCCTGTAGAATGTGTTTGAACTTAAATGCCTATCTATATCTATAGACTACTATAGATATAGATAGATATATAAGAACATATGGTAGCTACAAACCAAAAACCTACAAAAATACAGAAGAAAATAAGAAAGAAAACCTAAAAAAAAAAAGAACACTAAAGAAGACCAGCAAATCAAAAGGAAAGAGATCAAGCTATGAATAAAGGAACACTGAACAACAAAATCAACCCAAAAAACAATGAACAAAATGGTACAAAATGGAAAATCAATAATTACTTTAAATGTAAGTTTACTAAATGATTCAATCAAAAGACATAGGATAGCAGAATGGATACAAAATAAATGAAAACAAGATCCATGTATGTGCTGCACATAAGATAACCACTTCAAATAGAAACACACTCACAAACTAAGAATGAAAGGATGGAAAAAGATAGCCCATGAAAATAAAAACAAAAAGAAAGCTGCAGTAGCAACAGTCATATCAGACAAAATGAACCTTAAAACAAATAATGTAAAAAGAGACAAAGAAGAACATTACATCATTATGAAAAGTTCAATCAGAGAAGAGGTTATAACATTTGTAAATATGCTCCCAAGTTTATTAAGCAAATATTAATTGTCATAAAGGTAGGAATTAACAGTTATACAATAATAGTTGGAGACTTTAATACCCCACTTACCTTAAGGCAGTGGTTGGCAAACTGCAGCTCATGAGCCACATGTGACTCTTTGGTCCCTTGAGTGTGACTCTTCCACACAATACCAACTTCTGCGCATGGGCCACAAAGTTTCAATAGCACTGTATGTGTGCGCCCACACATGGTATTTTGTGGAAGAGCCACACTCAAGGGGTCAAAGAGCCGCATGTGGCTCGTGAGCCGCACTTTGCCGACCACTGCCTTAAGGAATAGATCATCTAGACAAAATTTATAGGAAATAATGTTCTTAAATGCCACATTAGACCAGATTGACTTAACATATATTTTTAGACCCTTTTCATTTCAAAACTGCAGAATACACATTTTTTCCCAAGTGCATATGGAACATTTTCCAGTTTAGACCTCACGTTATACCACAAAACAATCCTCAATAATTTAGGAAGATTGCAATTATGTCAACCATATATTTTGACCACAATGGAATGAAACTATAAATCAACTACAGGGAAAAAAACTGGAAAACATACAAATGCAAAGAAATTAAACCACATGCTTCTACACAACCAATGGATAAAAGATGAAATTAAAAAGAAATCTTAAAACTACCTTGAGACAAATGAAAATTCAAACACCGCTTTTCAACATATATGGGATGCAGAAAAATTTTTTTATTGACTTTATTGGGAAGACATAATAAATGTTAATAAAATTAAATAGGTTTTAGGTAACAATTTTAAATACATCACCTATATATTATGTGTTCACCACCCCAAGTCGTATTCTTCCATCACCATTTATCCCCATCATACTGCTGTTTGCGTCTGTTCTTTTCTTTGCTTAATTCCTTCACAGTTTTCACTTTGCCCTCAATCCCTTGCTTTTGTATCTATGAGTCTGTTTCCAGTTTGTTTGTTAGTTTATTTTGTTCATTATATTCTACACTAGGGGCCCAATGCATGAATTCGTGCACCTTCAAAGGAACTGTGGGCTGCAAGGCTGTGGTGGGCACAGGGGCAAGTCTCAGCCCATCCTCCGAGCCCCTGCCTGGCCCCTCTAGCTGCAGGCCCCAGTCCCCTGTCTGCTGGTGAGTGGGGCCGGCACCAGCAGTGGGTGCGAGTGGCAGCTGCTGCCCTAATCGCCCCTCAGGACAGGGGGAGGGGGAGAAGCCCTCAGGGGCGATCAGGGCCATCAGATACCATTCACACCTGCTGATGGCGCTGAGCAATCTGGACCGGAACCAGGCGTTGGCAGCGGGTGCGAGTGGCGGTT
>NW_006297588.1:39459-52915 GCF_000327345.1 Myotis davidii
GTTCATTTATTTTGTTCTTTATAGGATAGATATAAGTAAAATCATATGGTGCTTGTCTTTCTTTGATTGGATCTTTTCACTTAGCATAATAGTCTCCAGGTTCATCCATGCTGTCTAAAGGGAACTTAATAGCTATACAAGCCTACCTCACAAAACAAGAAAAATCCCAAAGTAAAAAATATAACTTTACCTTATAAAAGTAGAAATCAAGCCCAACTGGTGTGGCTGGATGGTTGAGAGTCAAACCATTAACTAGGAGTTCATGGTTCGATTCCTGATCAGGGTACACGCCCAGGTTGCTGGCTTGATTCCCAGTAGGGGGATGCAGGAGACAGCTGATTGATGATTCTCTCTCATCGTTGATGGAAACAGCAATTCTACTTCTGGGTATTTGCCTGAAGAGAACAAAATATCTAATTTAAAAGATATGTGCTTCTCTATGTTAATCACAGCATTGTTTCTAACAGACAATAAACCTATGTTTTCATCTATAGATAAATGGAAAAAGAAGATGTGCTATATATATGGAATATAACACAACAATAAAAAAGAATGAAACCTTGCTATTTGAGAAAATGTGGATGGACATAGAGGGCATTATGCTAAGTGAAATAAGTCAGAAAAAGACTAATACTCTATAGTTTCACTTATGTGTGGAATCTATAAAAACAAAACAGG
Source organism: Myotis davidii (assembly GCF_000327345.1). Lineage (NCBI taxonomy): Eukaryota > Metazoa > Chordata > Mammalia > Chiroptera > Vespertilionidae > Myotis > Myotis davidii. The sequence continues at coordinate 40,138 of NW_006297588.1, forward strand.
CGAGTAAACGAAACAAAACAAAATAAAAACAGACTCATATAAACAGATCAAACTAATGGTTGCCAGAGGGGATGAGAGTGGGGTACAGGTGAAAAGGTTAAAGGGGAAAATAATCAATAATCCTCTATAAAAAAAAGGGTAATATGCAAATTGTCACCTTGACTGAGAGTTTGACCGGGAGTTCAACCAGGGGGCAGGGCTGGCCTACCAATCACCAGCAGCCCCTCCCCCCAGACGGCTCCCCCACCTTGATCGGAGGCTCAAATTACAATACATATAGTAACAAAAAATCCTGCTTTCTATATTTCAAAAAAGTCTTCGAGTCCAATTTTTCTGGGATCTGATAATATGATATATTTTTTAAAATATATTTTATTGATTTTACAGAGAGGAAGGGAGAGGGAGAGAGAGCTAAAAACATTGTTGAGATGTCTATCAGCTGCCTCCTGCATGCCTCCTGTTGGGGATTGAGCCCACAACCAAAGTACATGCCCCTGACTGGAATCGAACCCTAGATCCTTCAGTCCATGGGCTGACACTTTATCCACTGAGCCAAACCATTTACGATGATATGACAGTTAAAACATCTACATCTTTTGATGTTGCCTATAAATATGGCAGGAGTTAGTATGCTAGCTCTCTGATTTTCAACAGCTTTACAGATGAAGACATTATAATCATTTTTGATCATGTAGTTCATATAGTAACTGCTTGGCTTTCAGGGCTAAGTTCAGCTGACAATTTGCTTGCATGTCATCTAACCAATTAATACAGATGGATTAAAAAATCTATTATGAGAAATACATAGAAGGAAAATATGGAAGTTTTAAGTGGCCTCTCCAAATAATATCCCACACAATTACTTCTTCATATAAAATTATTAATAATGAAATAAAAATCTATTAACAAAATTGCTGAGATGGTTATTATAAAACTAGAGGCCCAGTGCATAAAAATTCATGTACTTGAGGGGGGCCGGGGGGGCTCAGCCCAGCCTGCACCCTCTCGCAGTCTGGGAGCCCTTGGGGGATGTCCGACTGCCAGCTTAGGCCCGCTCCCCACTGGCAGTCAGACATCCTAGTGCTGCAGCGGAGGCAGGAGAGGCTCCTGCCACTGCCCCTGTGTTTGTCAGCTGTGAGCCTGGCTTCTGGATGAGCGGCGCTCCCCCTGTGGGAGCACACTGATCACCAGGGGGCAGCTCCTGCATTGAGCATCTGCCCCTTGGTGGTCAGTGCACATCATAGCAACCGGTCGTTCTGCCGTTGGGTCAATTTGCATATTAGCCTTTTATTATATAGGATAACCATACCATGAATGCAAGTTTTTCTAAATTGTGTTCCTTATTCATTTTCATTTTTTATTCTTAATTGATTAAAGTATTACATATGTCTCCTTTTCCCCCCATTGATCTCTTCCTGGACATTCCCACCTCAAATTGTGCTGCTATGAACATAGGGGTGCATATCTCCTTTATGATTGGTGTTTCTAATTTCTTGGGATATATTCCTAGAAGTAGGATTGCTGGGTCAAATGGGAGTTCCATTTTTAATTTTTTGAGGAAACTCCACACTGTTTTCCACAGTGGCTACACCAGTCTGCATTCCCACCAGCAGTGCACCAGGGTCCCTTTTCTCCACATCCTCAGGAGCACTTGTCGTTTGTTGATGATAGCCATTCTGACAGGTTTGAGATGGTACCTCATTATCGTTTTGATTTGCATCATTCCCATCACTGTATCTACACAGCACTGTTCTTTATTAAATTAAACCTAATTAAAAAAACTAAGGATCTGTCTCGGTAAAAACATTTAACAGATTTAAATATTTTATGTTAGAGCATAAAATTAGAGGTCACTGAAAAAAAGAAATTGCAAAACTTTCTTGTGATTTTGCTAATATCAAAATGTTCTACACATTCTGGTTTTGTTTAAAATTTAAAATGCTTTTGTATTGACAGAATATTGTCAATGTTTATTGTGCTGTCATGCTTTGTTTTCGAATTAAGTCTTAAAGTTTGTTTATATCAGGTGTTTTAACAAGAAGGCACTGTGTTATTATAATAAATTCATGTATCTTTGAATAGTAAAATAACTTTTGATCCATATGACATTGTGGGGGCACTTATAGTGGGGCAATACTTATAAGATATGTTTGTTTAGGAGGGTGCTCTTATATAGCCGGTATTATTATAATGACCCTCAAGCAAAGACAAATCGGAGGGAATCCGTCTTGGACCTTGATGTAGCTATCTCTCTCTCTCTCTCTCTCTCTCTCTCTCTCTCTCTCAACACACACACACACACACACACACACACACACACACACATACACATACACACATACACATATGTTAGGGTGGAAGCTGGAAACTATGGGATCTGATATTGGGAATTTGTTAACATGTATTTATGCTTTTTTAGTGCGTGTGTATTTCCCAATTGTTTTCCTTTAGCATATCTGAGGGAAGCTTACAGGTTTCCAAAAGACAACTGCGTTTTAAAGGATCAGAGCATACAAAGTGCATAGAGCACATATGGGGCTTAGGGATGATTATTGCAGTGATAATTCAAGCTAAAGATGCTTAAGGAATGGTAAATTCAGGGTGTCATGCTCAAGCCACTTGGTTAATACTCATTCCCATCTAGAAATTCTCCTACTGGGTTTAAATCTTGGAATTCTTAGATTTGGTTTTATTGAGTGAGGCATCTTCATTGCTTTGGGCATTCTTGACTTGACCCCACCTATTTTTGGAGGCTTGGTACTTTCCCATAGAGGTCCCAACATGCTTTTCTGGTTACTAACCAGCAGGTGGAGATTTGACTCCCCTAGTGTTCTCATGGGCAAACTGTCTCTTTTGCCAACCAGGAAACTTTTCCAAAGCAGAGTTCAAAAGGTTTGCTTCTACATTATATCTCTACTCCCACCCACTCCCACTTCAATACCCATACGGTTAGCACATAGAAACTTTTCAATAATTTTTAACTTATACCCTGAGAACTGAGAAGGGCTCCTGGTGGCTAAAAATAAACAAAAAAACAAACAAACAAGCAAAAAACCACACAAAAACAGCAAGAACAACAGCAAAAACCAGAGCCTAGCAGTCATTTCCACACAGGAGACACACATGCAAACTACACTTCAGGGAGAAGCCTGCACTTACTGGTGCGCCTGTGCACTGAACTTCCTGCTGCACTGTGTTGCTGCTATATGAGCCAGCCCTTATAAAGGAGTTCCTAGAGTCCTAGTCCAACCAATAGGACTGGGATTCCCCATTCAATAAGAGCTGCGCAGCTCCGGCAGAGTGGCTGTACTCTGTCCAATCAGGATATGCCTTTTGGATCTATCAAACTTTGAGGATTTGGCATCCTCATTTGCATGAGGATGAACCAATCAGGAGCCAGGGCCAGGGAGTTCCCTTCTTATAAGCCATCTCCCCTCTGGCTCTGAGGGGAGACTGCATTTCCCCAGCTGAAGACTGAAGACTGCATTTTCCCAGCTGAAACTGAAACATTGAAGATGGCTCACCAGACCAGAGCAGACCTGTGTGGAGTAGACAGAGTGGAGCAGAGCTGCTTAGCTGAATAGGGGCTGGCCCCAGGTTCACCTCACAGCCTGTTTTCACAGCTGTGCTGTAGCACTATTGAGCTGTTCCACAGTAGTGCTGTTTTCACAGCCATGCTTTAATCAATATTTGCACTGAATAAAGTTTTCTTTTACACCATACCCCAAATTGGGGATTCCCGTTGATGTTGAATTGGCACCAGCAATAATCAATTGACACTTATGGTAGGTACTATGGATCATAAATACCCACTGATGTAAGGAACAGCTCACCCCGTGCCAACCAGATCTACTCATATGAGAAGAGCTTGAGGCCATTGCTGGATCGCTCAGTTGGTTAGAGCATCCTTCCAATATGCCAAGGTTGTGGGTTTGATCCCAGTCAGGGCACATGCAGGAGTCAACCAATAAATGCATAAATAAGTGGAACAAAAAAAAATCAATGTTTCTCCCTTTCTCTCTCTCTCTCTCTCTCAAAAGTCAATAAAAAATAAAAAAGAAGAGCTTGGAAGTGTTTTAAACAAATATTTTTATTTACTGTGTGAACACATATATATTCTAATCTACTCCTACTTCCCATGCTCCCACCCCACTACACTATCCCCTACCCTGTGCTCCCTCCCCAACCCAACACAGAATCCAAATTCAAACATTAAATGAGGGTACAGAGGAATAGGGACATTAGTAGAGCATATTTAAAGCACAGTAACAAGAAAATAAGTAATGCAGGTATCCCTATTGGGATCACAAAATAATGTCGATTCTTCTATTGAACAAGGTGAGACTTCTCTCATTCTCCTTTGTCAGGATGTCCCATTGCAGTTTGTCAGTATCTTTGCAAGGAGCATTATTTTCTGTGCCATTTAAACACTGCTATTGCAGCTTGCATACAGAAAATGTGGCAAATTCACAGTGTTCTTCCCTGGGAGTCTTCAGTCTTGCAGTCCACACTACAACGACATATACACCATATATCTAGTGTGGGATAAAATTGTGCACATAGGATGTTTCCATCATTCCATAGAGCTTGTGAGCAAGGACAGAGCAGTGGAAAAGGCTGAAAAGCTGAAAGTCATTAAGATATCAAGTTCATTTTCATCTCATGGAGAGTCCAGTAAGCACTGATTAGGTAGGTGCTGGAGTAGATAATAAACTGCACTAACTACCTTATACAGTCTAAAAGATAATTTCCTTTCTTTCTTTCTTTACGGGTTATTTTATATTTATTATTTGCATTTAAAAGGATTTTTAAATATTAAACTTTCCTATTTGAGTTCCAAGTTACAGGTACAAAGGTCTTCACAAACACAACCTCTTGGTTAAAGCAACAAAAAGAGTATTCAGAGTTTCCCAACTATTAATGAAGGCTTTACACTACCTTGAGATCAGTATTTTGAGTGGGGAAATCCTCTACAGCAAAGGTCTTGTGGGTCAGCTTGATCTGTATATCTCTCCTGGATGTCATTTCGATCATTTCATAAAAATACTCAAACCAGTGACAACTTTATTTCTAGTAGGATAGAATCCCAAAAGAATAGCTAGATTTACTCCTTAATTTTAAATTCTGCTATAACATTTCAACTTGTCTAGCTAACATACACCTATTTACATAAATCTAAATATGGGCACTTTCTTCAGAATATGTATCTGTTATGTCAAGATACGCACTTCAAGCTAAAATCTACAGTTTTTCCTAGTACCCACCTTGGGCATCCAGATAATGCTGTTTCTTTCAGCATCAAGCTTTTCCTAGAATATAAAAAGTCTCCTTTCCAGTGTTTTGTTGTTTTTCAGAGCATCTACCCAATTCACCAGCATATTTACAAATGAAATCTGCAGTCTTATCCAGACCCCCTAACAGTTTCTAGTTTTTCAATGTGGGGAAAAACATTGACAACAAACACGTTGAAAAACACCAAAAGGTCTTAACTTTGAGAATCACAAAGTCATAATCACATATAAAATAGTTCTATTATTATTACAAGGACAGGAAGGTTGAACTAGACACAGAAAACTCTGAACAAGAGTTATCAGAATAAACTTTACCCCCACTCTCAAACTATCCAGACTGGCTCCATCTCCTTTCCTTCCTCACATGGCCTGAAGGATGACAGTGTCCATCAATGAGGCTTTGTCTCATAGTCTAGAGATGTCAACAGCCTTCAGCAATGGCAAAGAAGGAAGCAGATGGTCCAGATTTGTAATTATGATTCTTGGTAGTCACTTGCTGATATTAAGGCATGTAACTTTCCTGGAGCATAGGTAACACCCAAGCTTAAAAAGTTCCTCGCAAAGTAGGCAAAGGGACTTCAGCCTTCTGTTCTTCCTGCATTATATATGCTAACAAGAGTTTGAGCCCACAGATCTCATTGTCTTTATGAATTCCTCATTGTATTAGAAAATTACAACTTAGGCATTTAATCTTTTCTTTCCTGGCATGGGTCAGCAAGATTCTTTTTATGGTAAGGGTTTCTTGAAGCTCTATGTGTACCTTTTTTTTTTGTCTGTGTATAGTGTATATTCTGTGTACATTTTGTAATTTATATGTGCATAAATTGTTTATGCTCATGTGTATTCAAGTTCCTACTTCCAATTTAAGGGTTTGCTTTTATGTGTGTTTAAGCATAAAATTAAGTATATTTTCTTTTGAATAATAAATATCCAATTGGTATTATTATATGCATTTGCTAGTAGGACATTTACCATGTTATAAGCTAGAAGTGTGAGTGCTACCCAGATTTTAATAACATAGTGTCAGCATCTACAACAATGTACAAAATAGTAATCTAATCACCCAGAAAAATGATGATGGTTTTGAAAAGATCACAGAGTTCATTTACTCAAACAGATAATTGACTGAAAGGGTGACTAAAAATTAAAATTTAGATTTGGAATATGCATTATGAAAGGATTTGGCCACGTTTATTTTAAAATATAATAAGTCTTTGTGTACATTTTTTCTGTATGTATACGCATATATGTAATCTTATATATGTGGGTGTATTCCTGTGTTCACATATGTGCATGTGTGTAGGTGTGTATAGGTGTATGTGTGAGTTTATGTATATGTGTGAATGCATGCATATGTGTGAGTGAGTATATGTATGACAACACACAAAGATAAGTACAGGATGAGAGGGAATTTTCAATGAAAAAGGCCTTCAGTTCAGAATATCTAAGAGTGAATCTATGTTATACATATACAAATAAGTAACATTTAAAATTGACTACCAGCATCTCAGATATATGTGTCAGGAGATAAATTCCTCTAGTCCAAACATAACCAGTGAGGTGTGGCATTGGAACAGCTTCATATAAATCTTAGTTTCATCAAAGCATTTCTTTAAATGTCTTGGATTAGACCACAGTACGGTTTCATGGCCTTGGACAAAGGCTTGTATGTACGAAAAAGGATAATTTGGCAACTTCTCCCATCCATCATTGCTGTTCAACTATACATTTCAAAAAATGGTGTCCTTCTGACAAGAAGGTGATACTGCTAAAACACTATCAGTAGTTAATACACTTTAAACTGTTTCTCAGAAGTGAAAATGAATTTTGCAGGGCTATTCAAACAGTTTTGCTGGGTCTTCCAGATGGCTGATAACCCATGTTCAGAAAAAGGCTGGCCAGGGTGAGTGGTGCAGTCTGTAAACAGACACATATGGGGTTTTGAAACCACAATCCCATAGTTCTTTAGCACCATGCTCAAACCCACAAAGCTAAATGGCTGCACATGGGTTAGAGCCTACGACCTAGTACTCATTAGCACCATATTCCAATTAAATAAGTTCCCCTCAGCCAGAAGCTACTTACAATGGTAGCACCCCCAGACTTGGCTGGGTGTTGAGTTCAGATTAGTTGCTGCTGAAAAGAATCTAAGCAAACCCCACAAAAAATTCAAACTACCAAGGGGCCCAATTCTTCAAGCATCATGTATATCACCAAAGCTGATGGGTAGGGAAATTTGAGGCAGCAAGCTGGATCATCTGTCAAGCATGGAACATCCCAGATATTCAGCTTTACTGAAGTGTGTGTGGGGGAGTGTCTGATTCTTTGGAGGATAAAGGTGGGAATAGGGAGGAGTGTTCCTGGAAAGGAGAGCACTAAGTGAACATACAATAGCACAGTAGTCATTTAAATTATAATGACAACTCTTTTATCTGAACTTCTCTTAAGTCTAAGTAGGTAAAGAAACATATCAGAGCAAGGTATAATTCCTTCAAGGAGCACTGGCTACCTCAGGGCATTTTCACTCTGCTTTCTCCTCATGAAGAAACAGAGTCTTAGACCATCAGCCTGATTGTACTGGGATGTATCCATCCTGCTAAAAGGAGAATGAGAAAGACAAATCTGTCCTTAGAAGAATGAGGATTTACATAATGAGAAATAAAAAAAAAATATCAGCAGAGCTCACCACTCACAAAGACTACCAATTTCAAAAATAGCTGAAGCTGAAAGGTGAATGTGCAATTTACAATGATGCCACCAGGAGATGTGGTTATCTATTTAGTCCAGGACTTCTCTAAATATGTAGTCCTGTACTTATGTAAATATAGTTCTTTTTAGTATTTTTAGTGTTTTTTTTTTATTTTGGTGGTGAGAGTGGGAAGGGAAAAGAGATAAAACATTCATTCATGAAAATGAAAATAGAAAGAAGCAGAGATTAAACTACACTTCTTTCCCCTCAAATTTTTCTTGATCTAAAAAAGGGATGCAATACTTTAGCAAGTATGGAAAATTTCCATAGATTCCTGGAGTTCTGACTTCAAATTAGCCAATTTTTGCTTTCATCAGGTAGGATGACTAGCTAGAAGCTAAACTCCAGTTAATCTGCTTTATGCCCCTGGCTTGCCACTTTTCAGAGGAAACTGAAGGATTAAAAGGACTTGAATAACATGTCCTTGGTAAAAAGACAATGATTAAGATGAGAAGAAAGGGAAGATGAGTGGGGAGAATGATATTGATGCAGAAACACACATACACTCTAAAGAGATGATGATAACCTGTTCTCAGTACTGCTATGGTCAGTCGCTATGAAGTTCACAGCAAATGGGGCAATAAAACTCGGAAGCCAGCCAGGTGGGCCTGGAACTTCTAAGAATCTCCAGAGTTATCTTGTGGTGATAAAAGTCTGTTCTTACTGTTGTTGTTGTTGTTAGTTATTAGCTATTTTATATTTTTTAGAAGTTATTTTGATTCTTTGGAGGTGGTGGTGAAATATGAAAAGGAGGGAGAGGAGGAAATGAACAAAGCTAAAATGCTGTGCAGATCCCCAGGATTCCACTAAGGGTTGGAGAAGTCTGAATTCTGAAGATAAGAGAAGAGAGAAATATTGGAGAGAATTGATGAACAATAATTAAAATGCATGGAGAAAGCAGTAGTTTAAACTATGCATCAGAGTTCAAAGAAGTGAAGGGTGAATAGATAATAGAGGAATGAAGAAAGAAGGACAAATTAGAGAAGGGGTGCCAAAGAAGGAAGAGACTCAGGAGGAATGAGGAAACTGGAGCTGAAATAAGAGGAGTAAAGAGAGAAGAAAATGAAAGATAATTAAGGGATGAGGAAAGAAGTGAAGAAGAGGGGAGAAGATAACATGGGCAGAAGCAGGGAGAAGAGGGGAAAGGAGGAAGGGAAGGGAACAAAGGAGACATGGAAAGGGGGTAAGAAGAAGGAAGGAATTTGTAGGAGGCAGAGGAGGAAAAGGAAAAGGGTGGAACAGAGAGAGTAGAGGAGGAGAAAGTGCCAGGGAGAGAAGATAGAGGGGGAGGAAAGGAGATGAAAAGGGGCAGACAAGGATATGAGTAAGGAATCAGGGGGAGGAGGAGAAAAAACACACTCTCATCTTGGCATTTTCCTGACACACACAGTTATACCTTTCAAAGAGCCTTAATAACAATGTCTCCACATGAAAGGCGATGGCAGATAGTTACTTCCTCCTCATCTCTCTTGAGTTGAAATTCTCATAGGCTAGAGGGATGGAAACAAATCAACAGTGAACACATTACATTTTCTCTTTTTCCAGAAAAAGAAAGGCAAGAATAGACAGTACAAGTTTACATTAGATAAGGTATGTTAAATGTAGAGTCAAGAAACAGGGAGAATTTTTGGATTTTGCAGTACTAACTTGGGCACTTGAATTGTCACTGCATTTAAAGGAAAGCTATCATCAAATTATTGTATTTGCATTCTGGAGAAATAACCCAGGTGATGTGGAGTGAACCATTTAACTGCCTTGTCTTTCCTGTAAGGTTTCTCATTCTCATTCTTCCATGAGGAGATAAGACTACTTGCATTTATAGGGAGCTCTTAGTTCCTAGAGAACCCAAATAAATTTCAGAAACTATGAATTTCTCTTCTGTTATTTCTCTGGGAAGATTTTGGACACAATATGGACAGTGACCTCTTGTTCAGCTAAATAAATATAAGTAATCTCTGGGGGCTCTGAGACAATGTCTAAGATGTCAGAACACAAGTGCCATGGCCAGGTGGGCACACAAAAATGGAGAAGAGAACAGTCTCCAGAATCAGAGATGAAATTTAGGAGACCCAAGGCATAGTGTAACTTTCCTTTGAGTTATGTAAAAAACATCTCTGATGAGCCTGAAGATCTAATATCTTCAGTTTACTTACTGCTGGGAGCAAGAAAATGTTGGAAAGGAAACAGGAGGAAATACAGACAGAAGAAAATGAAAGAGCAAGTAAGACACATTTGGTGGCTCACATGGCCCTCATCCCTCAAATTCCAACCCCTTCCTCCATTCCCCCGACCATGTAAAATGAATGAAACTTATTATTTTGGTCCCACCCTATCTGAGTTTTTGAGGATGGATAATCTATCGCGGTCTGGGCAGCTTAAACTCTAGGCACTGGGGGGTAGAGAAAGGAGGTTTCCACCTCTGGGGATGGAGGAGGACTGGGTAGCTCATCAAAATCTTTGAATCGTGGGAATTTGGGCACTCCAGGATTGGGATCCATCCTAGCAGGGTGGTTAGTGGGTGAGGCAGAGCTCAGTTGGCGGTGCTCCCCTCTCAGGCGGCTGATTCCATCTAGTAGCATCTTCTGGATATCCATTATGACCTTCTGAACTTCAATATGGAAGCTATCACTGAGCCAGCAATAGATGTAAGGGTTGTAGCATGAGCTGCTAATTGCAAGCCAGTGGAGGAAGAAGTAGAGACCATTGTGGCTTGAGATGGATTCACTAGAGAGCAGCACCAGATAGAGGTTGAGGGGAAGCCAGCAAATAGTGTAGACAAGCACCACCATCATTAGCATCTTCAGACTTTGCTTCTTCTTCCCACGCTGGCAAATGTAGGTGTGGATGTTGATGTCATCAACAGCATTATGGATCCACAGTTTTTTGGCCACATGACCATAGACAACCATCAGCACCATCAATGGCAAGATGAAGAAGAGCAAAAAGGTGCTCAGGTCAAGATATTTCCATGTGGATTTTGAAGTATAGGAGAAACTGGGGAGGCATACAGTTTCTTCAGTTATGTTTCTAGGTTATAAGACAGTCAGAGAAAGAGAAACATTAACTTACTTTCCCTTTTCCCTTAGCCCCATAGCCAGGTGTTATATGGCAGACAGGCCTTAAGGAAGAGACATATTTACTATTTGTGTGTGTGCTAGGGCTGAAGACTAGAATTATAAAGCAGGGAGTTTTAGTTTTCATCAATTCCAGACATCTCATATGATATATACAGAAACAATGGACCCCAAACAGAAAGTGGTATGCCTAACAACCCATTGTCATGAGAGCTCTTGAGTACTCTTAGTAAATTCCAGTTTAGAGAAATTTATTTTTGTACCCATGTTTTGAAATGTGCTATTCCAGCCCCTATCCCATTCCCCTTATTTCATGAGACTTTCAAGGTCATGGGTTGCTGAAATTCAGACACTGGCCATTCTGTGTTTCTCTTACCCAATCTCCACTTGGTAAAGCTTTTGGTAAATGGCATGTGGCAAAGCAGCACAGGTGCTCACAATCCAAATGATAATGATGCAAACATTGCCTTGCATTGGAGTAATTCGGGATTTCAGGGGATATAGCATGACCTGGAAGAAAAGACCCCAGCCCAATTAAACAATCTATATTAGGTTTACTTACTAGTCATTCTTCAACTGACATTCTTTTGCAAAAGTGCAAAGACTTGGTAGGTGGGTGAATAATGTACCTTGGGTACTAGCTCTGTTGACCCATAAGTGGTATTTTGTTTTATGAAAGAACAAAGTTGGTTAGTGTAGAAAGAAACACGTCAATGGGAAGATAGCAATCCAAGTGGACTGATTTCAAAGTTTCTGTCTCCCATTTAGGAGTTCAGTGGAGAAGAGGGATGGATGTTCAAAAGTGTAATGTATTTTTTCTTCGTCATATATTGATGGGCGAGCACTCCACATCCCTCCATCCTTTACCCCACTTGGTTCCCTTTATGTTCTTGATCTTTCGATGGTCAATCTTTCTTTCCTCCCTTCCGCTCTCCTCTCTTCCTATATGTCCTCTCCCATATTCCTTAATCTCCTATTACCTAGATTTCTCTATGGCCACCTCCATCTGGTTCCAGACACAACCCCTTCAATTTTCCTCTATGTTCTTCCCACTGTACTTGTTTCCTGGCTCCCTCCCAACTGATTAACAATATTTCATCTCTAGCCCTATCTCCTTCCTTTTAAGTCACTTCAATCCCTTCTCTCAACTTCTTCTTCCTCAATCTCTCAATTTCTTTCCATTTCATTTGCTCAGTTCTCCCTCACAGTTTTCAAGCCCACCTCCCAGACTCAACCCACCACCAGCCCTGAAGCCACACCCTGCTCTGACTCATTCTTTTCCTCTTTCTTCCCTTAGCCAGTCCTGCAATGCAGCAAATAAAAAATGTTTTCCATAACAACAACAAAAAAGAAAAAAAAAGAAAAAATATTTTCCAAAGGAGGAGGCCACTTTTTAAAAAATAATTTTCTTATTGCTCCATCTGTTTTCATAGCACCATATAAAAGATGATGGTATTTTTGTTACATAAGATTTGATATGGCAAAAGTCTGTAATTCACACTTTGCAATCCTCCTAATACATACATACATATGTGTGTGTGTGTATTCTCTCTCTCTCTCTCTATATATATATCTATATCTATATCTAAGTGAGGAACTTAGCAGAGTATGTGCTTCATCTAGATCAGCCGTGGGCAAACTACAGCCGGCGGGGCGGGGGCGGG
>NW_006297588.1:59827-73941 GCF_000327345.1 Myotis davidii
AACATTTTAAATTGTTTGTGTGCTTAGATGCTTCCATCTATCTAGAAGAAAAACCTACTCTTTTATAAGACCTGAAAAGCCCTGGGAAACACATACCCGATGTCGGTCCAGGGAAATAGCAGCCATGGTCATCACAGTTACATAGGCACAAGAGTACTGAGCAAAACGACTGAGGTGGCATGTCATCTTCCCAAACACCAACGAATTACACAGATAGCGCACCTGTGGGAGAAAGGACATGGTGAGGCACCAGGACTCAGCACTGCCTAATTCCCCTCTTACAAGCTCAAAATAGAAGTAGAGAAGCTTCCTTGCTTCACAAAACTGCTGGCATTATTGTCTCAGGAAGGAAATATTTTCACATTGCAGCTCTCATACCCTCTCATCTATTTCCAAAGAAACAGCCCAGCTTGAAGACCCAGACCTCATATCACACAAATTATTAGCCACGTTCCATTCCAAGCACTGCGTTTGAAATGCTTGGAATGGAACGTGGCTAATAATGGGGAAACTGAAGCTAGGTCTTTGTGACAAAGTACACCCGAAACAGTTCCCCACCCCTTCCTTAAGCCACACACGTCACAGCCTCTGACAAGGGAGGAGATTAATTTAGCAACGCAATCACAATCATGGCTGTAGCTCCCTTCCCCCCAAGTTCCAAACTGTTTACAGCATCCCTCAGCCATTCCTGTCTCTACGCACTTAAAGTTGTGTTTCTGCTTTCATGGCCTGAGCCCCGGGTCGCCCTCTTCAACATCCAGCTTACCATGGTGAAGGGAGAGCTGAGAAAAGCCAGCATCATGTTGGTCACGGAGATGTTGACGACAAAGAGGCCGGTGGCAGTGTGCATCTTCTTGTACTTCAAAATCACATGGTTTAAGACCCAGTTGCCTAGTATGGCAGCAAATACCACTATGGTGTATCCTATTACTAGCCAGAACTGTACCCGCTCATCCTGAGACACCATCTCTGAAGCCATAGGACCTGCTGTGTCATCCAGGTTGCCAATGTTTGAGATATGGCCTGGTAGCTTATGGATCATGGAGAGCACACTATCCCGGCCTGAGCTACCAACTGCGGATGCGGCATTAGAAATAGCCTGCAGCACCTGGGAAGCGGTGGAGGTGATCAGATCATCAAACCCGCTTGGCACACTCAGAGCTTCTGGGGTGAGCTCGTCCCCATAGCTCATGATGCTGGGGTTTGGGAAAGCCCCTTGGGGCGATTCTGTGGTTGGGGCGTCCAGCTTGACGCCTTTGGAAAACCTCAAAAAACTGAAATTTCCTAAATACCTACTACGTACCCAGCACTATGCCAAGTTCTTTCATCCTTCTTTATCTCATTATCTGTCATCAACCGCTGGACCTGACTCGGAGTGGAGCTGGACAGTGGAGCGCGGGGCTGGCAAATGCGGCTGGCGAATGCGGCTGGCTCCAGATGTTCCTCAGCTTGGGGTGCGCAGGCAGAGCGGGTTCTGAATTCAGGACAGCAGCGCCAGGCGTCCACTGAGCACCGTTCCTCCTTCACCCAGTTGGGGGTCGTTCAGACTAAATTTCTGTCCCCTTGAATCCGTCTGTCTTAGGCCTTCAGGCGCTGTGCTCTGAGCCAGTGAAGTCAGAGCCTCTGCAACCGCACTTTACACAAAGTCTAAGGCTTCGCGAGAGAGCCAATGGGAAGCAGCGGTTGAAGCTCCGCCTTGTCCATCCCCGCTAGGGAGCTAAAGGGGTTGGCGAAGTCTGCTGCTGCAGTCTCAGTCCCCTTCCTTTCACAGCTCTTCCCTGGCTCTCCCTCCCCCTTCTTGCTGCAGCTGGAAGCCCAGACTTAGGGGATCTTCTCTGGGCAACCCCCATGATCCGCCTTCTTCACGTTCCTTTGACCTTACTCTCCTTTTAATCTTCTGCACCAGTGCCCAAAATACCAGCTAGGAGCTGTGGCACAGGGAACTGAGAGGGGACTGCGGCGACCATGGTGACTACTGACAAGCTGGAGGCCTAATTCAGTACCTAGTTGGCCGTCGAAGGACAGTGGCCACTAGGAAGTGTCTGCACAAATTTTGGGGTTGTGCAAGAAGAACGAGGCAGGGGATAGTTAGAGAATTGGGAGGGGGACATTGTAGAGTCTCTGAGAGCTCAACTGAGGATGTCTGGAATGGCGTGAATCCAGCATGATGCTGATGCTATGCTTTCTCCAACGTGCAGTCACCAGCTTCAGATTGCATGCAATGACCTCTTGGATTTGCGCCCAGCTTCCTAGGGGGACACTACACTTTTGTCCAACATCCAGGGAGTAACAATTTGGGAACTGGATGTGGCATGTTAGTGGGGAGACTGAAACAGTGTGCAAGGACAGTTTATGATTTGGGAAGCGTTTGCAAATAGATTGATTTTCCCAGAGTCTGATGCTGCAGGGAGTGGGAGATGGAGTTCAGTCTTCAGAGTTGCAGTGGAAAAGAGGCTGGGGTTGGACGGGTTCCAAGACTGCTTTTTCTCTTTACAGTTTCAAGTTGCCTCCTGGAGAAGGAATCTAGAGACATTTAAATCACAGCTAGAGCAGCTGAACTGCTTCCCTAGAGGTAGGGAACACAACAGTGCCCTGAGCCTTTCAGAGTTCAAGAGTATTTTTTTTTTACCTTACAATCTCCCCCTGCCCCCAACTAATTTACAAGTAGAGAAAAGGAGGCTTGGGATGGAAAGAGCTCAAGGAAGGCCATACAGATAATTATCTAAAGAACCAGGACTAGAAATAAAAAAGTGTGGAACCTGACAGCCCAGGGCATTTTGCTCTGCAGTAAGCTGTCACTGAGAAATCCTGGTGTTTGTTTCAACCACAGTGTCAAGGCTTCCTATCCACCACTTCCACCTCCCACCACTTAGAAGGAGCTGTGAAGAAAGCCAGTAAATGTACCCTTCTTTTCCTAGAGGAGTCAGTAAGGGAACCACATGTTATCAATAACTACTTATTAAGACATAAGCAGAAATTCATGATCACTATCATCATCATCATTATCAACATCATCCAGGAATCAGTTTATCAATCAGCCATAAAGGAGGCTAGCAAACTTCTGCCGTGTGTGTGTGTGTGTGTGTGTGTGTGTGTGTGTGTGTGTCTGCCTTGGCCACATCCGGCTATTTATGGGTTAAAGAACAGTTAAGGAAGAGATTAGAGCAGTGGTTCTCAATCTTGGCTGCACATTAGAATCATCTGGGAATCCTTTTAAAATCCTGATTTCTGGGCTTTATTCTCCGGAAATTCTGTTTCTTTGTTATGGGGTGGGCCCACAACATTAGTAACAAAGAAACAGAATTTCCGGAGGATGAGGCCCAGAAATCAGGATTTTAAAAGGATTCCCAGGTGATTCTAATGTGCAGCCAAGGTTGAGAACCACTGGATTAGAGAGTTTTGCAATCGGTATCCCCACTTGTGGGGAGAGGGCAGCTGACAGATTAACACAGAATAACTAATCAGAAAATCTAACTAAAGCTAGGTTTTATGAATGGGAGCTAAGTCTTCTGAATATAGTCTTAGGATTGGAAAATGTATATGGTTATCAGGCAACTTCTTAAAAAACAAATAAAGAAAAAGACCAAAAAAGAGGAAATGAAAAAAAAAAATAAGCTGTCTTATTTGGGGTGGCCCTCAGAACAGAGACACACAAATAAACACATTTAAAGAAATTTATGAATGTTGACTCTACCACATAGATCCACACGAGAGCTGGGGATTATTGATCTCCAGTTTGATCCCTCTACAGCTGTTACTGAAGGAAGACTACCAAGGGACATGAGCTGAGCATTCAGGAGGCATTTTCTCTGTGCCTGGCCCTGGGAGGGCTTCCCAAGGGCCTCAAAGGATTCCAAATTTGGTAAATAATGAGGGGCATGTTGACATGTAGTCAAATATAAGACTTTTCTATGTTGGAGAAGTGCAGAGGTTCTGTGGCAGGGGCCAGAGTGGGAGGATCAAATAAGCACAGGCAGAACCCAAGAGCTGAGATACTAAGACATAGTCTGTCCTCCACCAGCCTCTTAGTCATGGTCCTTATCATCTTTGGCCTCTTCAACCCAGAGTTCCTGTATCTCTCAAAAGGGGTACACAATACCTAACTAACAAAGAGGTGGGAGTTCCATGCAACAACATTCCTAGATTGGATTTAACAAATAGAAAAATGATGCAGATTATATTATACATCTTCAAACTTTTGATACCACTGCTGTCTTTCTGCATCCCAAGCACTGATGCACATGTGAGCTAAAACTCACAAGCTAACTGAAATCCTGCATGACATCTTTAGTTAGTTAGGGGACAGAGGGAGTACCAAGGCTAATAGCCCATCCATCTATTCACTTCATCAGTGAGAGAGGGGGCTGCCTGGCTGTCTTTGGGCCAGGTGCTATGGAGGATTAGAAGAGAACTCAACACAGTCTCTCTTCTTGGGCACCTTACAATTACACTAAGGAAAAGAATCCACCCTTGGGAAAAAATTAACTCCAGGCAGGTGCAAAATATGCAGACAGTCAATGTTAGAGGAGCAAGCAGTGTAGGTGTGGCAAGGGGGTTGAAAGGTCTTTCAGAAGAATTAGCATTTGAGCTGGGGTTTGAACTATCAGCTGGACAGAAATGAGCAGAGAGGATGGAGAGAGGGTAGTGAAACTTGGACCCTCAAAAAGCAGGAGCAAAGCCAGAAAGAAGGGACATTGCTCCTGTCTCATTCCAGGGACTTGGAGAGGAAAGGTTTTGAGTAGAGTTTACTAACTGCAGTTCTTATGTATTTCTCTAGCACTGCAGGCTTTTCTAGGTATTTTATGTGAAGATAGAGAGTTGAAGAAACTAGTTTTACTGTGACCATTGGGAGAAGGCAAGCGCCCTGGCATAGTAAGAGCCAGAATAGACATATTAATTCATGTGATCTTTTCAAGTTATCTGTCCATCTCTCTCATAGCTTTGCTCAGGCAAAACAACTCTCAGTTTCTACAATGGTGCCCTCTGGGGGTGGTTACTCTTACCCACTGCAGACCATTCACTTAATGGACAGCTACATTTCACATCGAGTTCCCTCTCTTCTCTAAAATCAACACCACTTTCCCCCTATAACTTCCAAGTTATAAAAATACAAAAACATGCATCTAATCACACAAAAACCAAACAAACATAAGGCATAAAGTATCTGTCTTTCACCAGACTCCCAGTGATAGATCCAACATTGGTTTCCTGGCTCTCAGTATAGTCCTCAGTTCTCCCCAGTGAATCCCTGAATATTCAGTTCCTGCTCAAATCCTGACAAAGATACAAATATGGCACAGCTGCTTCAGTCAGTCTCAATATTCAGTGGAGACTTAGTAAAGTTTTCCTTTAAAATCCAAGGTCCAGGGATCCAGGAAGGACTGCAGTGGTCCTCCTTAGTCCCAACATCTGCTTAACCTTACTCAGACAAGAAATCCTGTGACAGAAGGGTAAACCCTGGTGCAAGCATAATCTCTGATACTTATCTTTCCCCTTACCATGTTTTTCCTGTCTTAGTATAATCTTCATTTCAACTCCTTATTTTACATTGGGTACCCTGTTTTTGTCTCAATTTCTTTTCAGGCCTGGTGCCTGCTTGGAGCCCTTACTTAATGTCTAAGTTCTTGCTGCCTATCTTATCTGTAGGGTTGCTTGTGATGGTCAGCCCCTTCTTACTTTTACCAGGTAAATCCCACCAGATTGGTCCCTTTGGTGCTGACAGATTGTGATGGATTTATGACAAAAAAGCATCTATGCCCTTTGGGTATTGTGCCAGGCTCACCAGGCTGTGCTACCATAGATAGCAACTTCTATTGGGGATACAGTATTTTCAGCTGCTTGACCCACTCCCAGGCAGGATTCCCAAGTCAGCTACTAATTTAATGCCAATATCCCATCCTCCCTGCTGTAACAACAAGCAATCTATGATGCTTCACATCTAATTTCATTAGTTTCAAAGTTCAAAGGTTGTCTTTGCAACAAAATTACCTAATTGAAACAATAGCCAAATACTCTACTGTCCAGGAGGTCACAGATGACTATGCCAAGTAGTCAATGTTGTTGTGGTCACAGGCAGCTATAGAAGGTTATCCCTGTGAGAGTCCATGAACTAACATATCAGGACTGGCTGGAAAACCTCTCTAGACAGGAGCTTCCAGCTCCAGAGAAGGAACAGAAACCCCACTACCAGGAAGAGGTAAACAATAGAAGGAAAAGCCTATGGTAACACCATTTTAAATGAGGACAGAGATTACCCTATTGTTGCCAACTACTGTGGAGTGTGGGTAGCAGGACCTAATGGGATAACCAAAGGTGAATTCCTGATTTTAGGAGTTCCTTGGCTTTCAACTAAGGTCTCCCAACCCAGTGAAAGTGTTCCATTAACAAGAAGTTTCCAAGCCTCAGCTTTCAGCCCTCCAGGGAGAGGAATTGGCATACTAAGCATGTCTGTTCTACTGCAAACGTGAGATGGTTCAACTCTTCATTGAGCCAAAACTTGATTTCCAGTGACTTCATGCCTGTGGCCTTACTTCAGCTTTCCAGAGTCACACACTATTCGTGTAATCACTCTTCCTTATGCCAACTTTTTCAGATATCTAAAGACAGTGTTCATGTTTCCCCTGAGTCTCTTTTAGTTGAGGTTGTGAGGTAGATGAAGCCTTATAACTTAGAGGAAAAAGTAAAAACAAAACAAAAAACAGCCCTTGAGAACTGAGGAAACAGTAAGGTAGATAGAAAGCAAGGTAAGCAGCATCACGGTGTCTGTTTGGAAAAGAAATGTGATTTGGAGGCATCCTAGACCACCTTGGGCAATTTCACTAAAATTCCAATGAGAAAGGTTGGAAGGAGAAAGATAAAAGACACCAGGCCATTTCTTTTGTTTTCTTTTCTATTTGAAAATTACAGTTGACATACAATATTATATTAGTTTCAGGTTTACAACCCCATGGTTGACATTTATATCATTTATGAGGTGATCAACTCAATGAATCTGGTACCCACCTGCCACCATATACAGTCAAACATTGTTTCTCGAATGTCTTCTATCTTGAACAATTCGGTTCTCAACCAAGTTGTTCACAGAAAAAATGTCTAGGTTGTTGCACAAAACTTCAGTTTCCACCTGACAACCCTTTCGTGCTGATACCTGTATGATCAGTCATGTGTCTCAGGCAACAAACAGCAAGAATGCGTATTAGTCAGTTTACCAGTAAACCTCACATTTTTTTTTCTTTTTTATATATTTTTATTGATTTCAAAGATGAAGGGAGAGGGCCTCTTTTCTTATGTATATCTACATGTCAAATTAATGTGTCCTAAATCTCAACCTTTGCCTATCTCCTAGTGGGGATCGAGCCTGCAACCGGGCATATTCCCTGACCGGGAATCAAACTGTGACCTCCTGGTTCTTAGGGTGATGCTCAACCACGGAGTCACATCGACCAGGCCAAACCTTACATTTTTAGCATCTTAAGAAACTGTGCTGTGAATATTTTTATGTTGTTTTTTTTTTGCTTTTGTTGCTGCTTATTACTATTAAATATGTACAGTAAATTATCATGGACCCTAAAAATGTTAGCGATAGCAGTAAAGTAAATAGGAAACTTGTGAGAACAATAATAGATCTTTAAAAATAAATAATTGCAAAATATGCTAGAGGTGTTTGCATGCCTGATCTGGCTACTGAGTATGGCATGGTGAAATCAATGATTAGCATAATTTTAAAACATAAAGAGTGCTGATGTTGCTAAGGGTGTAGAAGTGCCCATGAAACAACAATCACAGGTAATTTAGAAAGGTTAAAATGGAATCATTTGGGGGTCTGGAACATAGTAATTCAATTTACATTATTTCTAATGGGAAAAAAATGATTTGTTTTTGAACAAATCTCTTCTCCAGCAGCCTTCCAGAATGAATTTATTACAATATTATTGACTATATTCCCTATGCTATACATTACATCCAATGACTATTCTCTAACAACCAATTTTTACTTATAAATCTCTACCTTTTCCACCCATCCCACCAATCCTCATTGCTTTTGGTCCTGAGAACTTAGGCTCTCAAACTCTTCATAGCTGGTATTTGGAACAGTAACTTCTGCATCCTGTTATACCTATAACTTGCAATGTAATCTGGGGTAAATATTTCTCCTTTCTGGGCCTCAGTTTTCCAATCTTTACAATAAGGGGTTGGGTTCAATTTTCTAAGGGCCTTACTAGATAAAATATCTTGTGATATGCATCACTATCATTATATACAAGATGCTATTTTTGACTTTTACCTTTCAAACTGTGGACCAAATTTAGAAATAATCAGAGATGTAGGAGATTATCTCTACCCTTAACCCCTAAAATGTCCCTAGATTAAAGAGTGGCTTGCAGTGGTTCTCAACCTTCTGGCCCTTTAAATACAGTTCTTCATGTTGTGACCCAACCATAAAATTATTTTCGTTGCTACTTCATAACTGTAATGTTGCTACTGTTATGAATCATAATGTAAATATCTGATATGCAGGATGGTCTTAGGTGACCCCTGTGAAAGGGTCGTTAGACCCCCAAAGGGGTCACAACCCACAGGTTGAGAACCGCTGTCTTAGAGGTACCTTGCATCTAATAATAATACTCATAATAGTAACTAAAACAATAATAATAGCATCTGGAGGTAGCACCCCCATTCTCTCTAATTTATCCATGAAAACACAACCCCTGTGTAGGAGTCACTCTTTAGAGGGTCATGGAAGGGTGGAAATGTTAGAAAAAGAAGGTGAAACACATTACCTTCCTTCTGTCCTAAATGTGAGGGCCACATCATTTACAAAACTTTCCATTAAACATGTATCTATTATGTTTCAGGCACAATTCAAGTTCCTTAGACCTAGCAATAAATAAGAAAGATGAAGTTCCTACCTTCATAGCACTAACATTCCAGTGGAAGAAGACTGATAATAGATAATAAAGTAAATAACTAAGATAATCATGACAAGTTTCATCATGATATGTATCATCATGGCAAGTGCTATGAAGAAAATACAATAGATTGAAGTGATAAAGAAAAAGAAACTGGAGTATGTGCAGCTCGTTAGATTTGATGAGATAGGCATCTCTGGAAAGGTGATATTTGGGTTGAGACCTACTTGATGAGTATGAACCAACCATGTAAAAATCAGGGTCGGGGAGAATCATAACAGGCAGAGAGAAGAACAAGTGTAAAGGCACTGAGATAGAAGCAAGTTTGGAGTGTTCAAGAAACAGAAAGAGGGCTAGTATAGGGACAGAATGTAATAAGCAAGGAGAAAAGTGGTTTGAGATAGTTCTATTCTCAAAGAGTAAAAATACTAAAAAATAGGCCTTTACCAGCATAGAGCATCTTATAATCTTCCAAGTGCTTTCTTAATCATTACTTCAACTTTTGGTAGCAGCCTTCCCAGTTATATAAAATTATCCTCACTTTACTGACAAGACAAATGAAGCTTGAAAATTACATGCTCTTGTTCACAAAGTCAGGATTTACCAAAACACAGAATTATTTTGTTTTACTTTGCTTTCTGATCCCATATATATATATATATTTTCATTATAGACTGTCACATGCCTCTACTCTGCTGATTGCAATGTTGCATTATTTCCACCCTAAGTCTGGCCAATTAACAGTAAGGTGGGGCAGAGAGGTGGAAGGAATCAGCAAGACATAAAGCACAGCCATAAATTTTAGTATTGGCTGGGGTCTTTTTGTGTATGCTGTGATATCTAACATCTATTGGTCGTGGTGGTTTTTAAAACTGCAGGTAGGACACTGGCCACCAAGACAGGTGAAGGAAATTGGCTGGGAAAATGTTATAGATTCAGGGAGCATTCAGTGATGCTATGTGGAGAAGGCAGTGTGTTTGGCAGAAAGCCTCTCTCATCAAAAGCATATAATTTAAAATACAGTTAAAGACATAATTCATATTCTTTACACAAGAGATCACTAAATAGCTATCTGTCCATCATCTTCCCTTAACTGGTTAACAAAGATTTAAACATTATTTTTCTATGTTTTTGTATTTTTAAAAGGCAATGTTTACCAAATTTATATTGAGAACACTCTCCCTTTCTGTCTCACACTTCTGATAATCTGTTTAACCAGTTAACTGCCACGTGTCCAAAACAAAAACCATCTCCATATGCCACGATATTTTCAATTTAATAAATCAATTTGCAATGAATATTATAAAAATAAATATATTTCTCACAATTTGAGTGGTCTTGAATATTTTCAGCTGAAAATTCTCATGAAAAATGATTTTAAAGTTGGTCAAGGCTGCCACTTAGGGAAAACATTTTTCTTTTATAGATGCACATGGCGTCTGGGGAAAGTCTGCTGCTTGCATTTACAGATGCTATGGTGTACAATGGGTTAATGAAAAGAACATTTGTCTCCGCTATCAGGAAACCAAGGAGTTTAGTTCTGATAGGGTCAGAAACAGAATGTTATGGAACCAGCTAGAACTGTAAGAAATATTAATCATGCTCTGTTAACCGTGATTGTTTTGTTTTGATTAAAGAAGGCACATTCTAACCTGGCTGGCAGTCACACTCAGGACCTGGGAGCTGACCTGGAGAAGCAGACCTTCCTGCCCATTTGGAGCTGCCTATTATCATGGACAGATTAACAACTTTGTTGCAGAATTCAGAGACAGAAACCAGAATCACCAGTCCTTTGAAGATCCTAGCCCTTTTTGCATACCTGCAGGCCTTTGCAAATCTCCAGCTTGCTTACCTGTTAACTGTCCATTTGGCCTACCCTTTGTCTATTTCCCCATGTAACCCCCAGCCCTTTCATATCACTAAGCCCTCTGAAGATCCCCAGCCCTTTTGCATATCTGTAAACTGCCCATTTGCCCTTTTTGCCTACTTTCCTTTGTACTTCTACCTATATAAGCAGCTGGCTTATGGTGGGCTGGAGAGCAGAGTTTTGTGGGTGACCTGCTGCTCTCCCATGCTGCTGGCAATATTGGAATAAACACTCATATATGATTCAACCCAATCTCTGCTTAATTGGCTTGAGTAGTGACAGGCAGCATGAACCCATTGTTTGTCTGGTTACAGTTCCCTCTCTGCTTCTAGCTTCCTTTATAAGTTCAGATAGGTCACTGAGCATCTCTGAGTCTGTTTCTTTAGCTTTAAAATGAGCATAATAATTTCTTTCTGGATTTCATCGTAGGATGGATGTGAGACTCATATATGTTTATATATAGGGAAACACTGTTCCCAATCCCAGCTATTACAAAATATCATTGCTATGCATTCACACCATTGCTTAGCATCTATCTAATACTTGCACCCTCTCTCCAAGCTGCTTACCTTCTTGCCTTAAACATTCAAACTTTGAGTTCAGAAATGGCTTCCTAAATAATCATTAGGAGCTGAGAGACTCCAATAAAATTAACTCAACTCCTTTTTACTGAGATCCAAATGAAGGATAGTAAAAGACAGATGATTGACCATGACAAACAAATCCAGTGAATAATGCCTTCTTTCCATTCCCACTTTACCTCAGGGGCCAACCTTGTATATAATCACTAGCCTGTTGCAACTCAGTGTGATCCCTGGAACAATGGGATCCATATTACCTGGGGTCTCATTGTAAATGCAGAATCTCAGGCCACACAAAATTTTCTGAATTGGAATCTGCATTTTTAACAAGGTGATTAATATGCACATTAAGTTTGAGAAACAGCACAATATACTACTGTTAGGTGGCTCAGGAGGAGGCAAAGAAAATAAAGAGAGTTGATCAGAAAAGGAAGGAAGGAAGGAAGGAAAGTTTATTCTGCGTCCCCGGGAGACCCACGTACCTCTAAGGACAGGACACGTGGATTCACGCCAACAGGGAGGGGGGCGCTTTTTTTATACTGCGGTTTTGCCAGTATCTGTGCCTGGCATGCTGATCTGTTAGAAATGCCAGGGGGAGTCCATTATCTCGTCACATGTCTGCATGTATCCGATCCTGGGCTCTCTCCGACCTAACACTCACCCCGATTGTGCACCAGTGGGGTCCCTCAGCCAGATTTGTGCCTCTCACAATCTGGACTGAGGAACTCCTCCCCTCCCCCGAGAGCATGAATTTCCTGCACCGGGTCTCTAATGAAAAAATAAGCAGAAGGCCTGAATAGAGGCCTCATACAAATGGCCAATAGACATATGAAAAATTGCACAATGTCATCAGACAGATGCAAATAAAAACCCCAATGAAATAACACTTCATACCTGAAAGAATAGCTATCATCAATAAATCAATAAACAACAAGTGTTGGCAAGGATGTGGAGAAAATGGGACACTAGATCACTGTTGGTGGAAATGCAAACTGGTTTAGCCACTGTGGAAACAGTGTGAAGGTTCCTCAAAAAACAAAAAATAGAGAGTGAGCTCCCGCACCAGGCCTCCTCACAGCCCACTGGGACCCAGCGGCCTAGGATTCGAATCCAAGACTCCGCAGTAACTGCAAGCCAGGGGGAATTCTGTGTCCCACTCCTTCCCTAGACCGCAGAACCGTGCTGCTAGCCTGACCCCAAGCCACCTAGCACCTGCTCCACCCCAAGCTCCGGGACCTGCTGCCAGGGCGACCTGGAGCAACACAGAGCATGCCTAACTCCAGGAGAGCGCGGACTGTGTAACCCAGAACAACCAGTGCCTGCTCCACCCCAGCCCCCTGGACAGCCCTGCTGGGGTGACCCGAGCAACCCATGCCCCATTTCACCCAAGCCCGAATGGCGACCCAGAGCACCCCAGCACACGCTTCACTCAGGGACACAGGGGAGCTCTGATTGTATGACCCAGAGCAACCTGGCCCTCTCCAACCTGGCCCCTGGGACAGTCCTGCCAGGGCCACCTGCCATCTGGAGCAACCCAACAAGCACCTCATTCTGGGTGACAGGAGAGCTTGGACTGAGCGACCCAGGGCAAGGCACCCCTGCTCCACACTGAAGAGGGGCGAACTGGAGCAACCCAGTGCACATCTTACTCCGGGCTACAAAAAAGCGAGGACTGTGTGACCCAGAGCAACCTGTGCCCACTTCATCCGGAGCCCAGGGTCTTGCTGCCTGGGCAACCTGGAGTAACCCAGTGCACGCCCCACTCAGGCCACAGCGGAGATCAGACTGTGTGACCCAGCACAACCCTCACCTGCTTTTCCCAGGCCCCTGGGACAGTCTTGCAGGGGAAACCCTAAGCAAGACGATGTACCCAGCCAGGGGACATAGGACAGCACTCCAAGTGCACTACCAGAGGGTATCAGGGCCACATAGCGAATTGAATGCCAGAGGGCTCTGGGTACTCACAGGGAGTCGCATACCAGAAGAACTGTGAATTCTGTGAATGCACATACACCACCCACAGCATCTGAAGCAGACAACTGAGGGATTATATCCATGGGAAAGGGGATACAACTCAGAGCAGAGACAACACAGGTGTAATACTCAAGCATTTGGGCTAAGGATTTCTGAACCATTGCCCTGACTGGGTCTTTTTTTTTTTTTAAATCTGCCTGTTAGGTTAGGTGGCTCAGGAGGCGGTGCAAGAAATAGAGAGTCCATGAATCAGGAAAGAAAGGAAAGGAAAAGGTTTATTTCTGCGTCCCCGGGAGACCCACGTACCCCAAAAGATACGGCACGTGGATTCACGCCAACAGGGAGAGGGGCGCTTTTTTAATATTGCGGTTGGGTGAGGGGCGGGGACATGAGCTGAGGAATTCTCTGCTGCAGGGGATGGACAGGGGTATGTGGATTAAGGGAGAAGAAGCCGGTATCTGTGTCTGGTACCTTGATCTGTGAGAAATTCCAGGGGAAGTCCATTATCTTGTCACATGTCTGCATGTATCCGATCCTGGGCTCTCTCCACCTAACATCCCGGCCTTTTGGTGATAAGGGAGGGCGACTCGTTCTGACTGCTTCCAGCTGGCTAAGGGCGACGAGAGGGGTGTTTAAAGGCCAGGGTTAGGCGGAGGCAGATCGGAGGGTAGCCGAGCGTATGGATGGGGCAGGAGCTGATTCACAGTCACCCGTGA
Source organism: Myotis davidii (assembly GCF_000327345.1). Classification (NCBI taxonomy): domain Eukaryota; kingdom Metazoa; phylum Chordata; class Mammalia; order Chiroptera; family Vespertilionidae; genus Myotis; species Myotis davidii. The sequence continues at coordinate 73,875 of NW_006297588.1, forward strand.
CATCTCCGTGATCTGTGAGTGGATGAACTTGAGGAGGCAGGGGGCTAGGAGAAAAAAAATACACAGA